>NC_133394.1:915833-1219444 GCF_047511655.1 Castor canadensis
GAAAGTCCTTCCATGCTCATGGATTGGTAGAATCAACATAATGAAAATGGCTGTACTACCAAAAGCAATCTACATGTTTAATGCAATTCCCATCAAAATCCCAATGACATTCATCATAGAGACTGAAAAATCTACCAAAGTTCATTTGGAAACACAAAAGACTGCAAAAAGCCAAGGTAATACTGAGCAAAAAGAGCAATGCTGAAGGTATCACAATACCCAACTTCAAAGTATATTACAGAGCCATAGCAATAAAATGAGCATAAAATAAAATAAAAACTGGCACAAAAACAGATACAGACCAGTGGAACAGAATAGAGGACCCAGATATGAATCCACACAGCTCTGCCCACCTTATTTTGACAAAGGCACCAAAAACATAAGATGGAGAAAAGGCAGCCTCTTTAACAAATGTTGCTGGGAAAAGTGGTTATCTGCCTGAAGAAAACGGAAACTAGATCCATGCCTGTCACCCTTTACTAGTATCAACTTAAAGTGGATTAAGGACCTTAATATCAGACCCAAAACCTTGCAGTTAGTACACGAAAGAGCAGAGAAAAGGATGCAATAGGTATAGACAAGGACTTCCTTAGTAGAACTCCAGCAGCCCAGCAACTCAGGGTAAAAGGGTGGAAAAAGATCTTCTAAGCAAATGGACCCTGAAAACAGGTAGGAGTAGTGATACTCATATTTGACAAAGTAGACAACAAACCAAAATTAGTCAGAAGAGATGAAGAAAGTCACTTCATAGTAATAAAGGGAACAATCTATCAAGAGGAAATAACAATTGTTAACATATATGTGCCAAATGTTGGTTCCCCCAACTTCATTAAACAAACACTACTGCATGGATAAAAAAACATGGGTAGCACAATGATAGTGGGAGACTCTCAACAATAGATACTGTCATTCAGACAAAAAAAGGAGAAGTAATCTCAGAATTAAATGACACTACAAACCATATGGACATAAAGACATTTACAGAGTATTTCATCCAGCAGCTGCACAATGTACCTTCTTCTCAGAAGTCCATGAAACTTTCTCCAAAACAGATATTTTAAGATGTATTATAAGCATTTTTGTAAATGTCATAGTGTATCCCTGTGCAACAATATGCTGATATTAATAAAGACACAAAGCAAGTCTTAGCAAATATAAGAAAGTGGAAATGACTCCCTATATTTTGTCAGACCACAATGAACTAAAACTAGAACTAAATGGCAAAAGAAACTACAAAAAATATTTAAATACCTGGAGACTGAACAACACATTGTTGAATGATCAGTGGACACTGAGAAAATAAGGGGTGAAATTCAGAAGTTCCTAGAATCTGATAAAAATGAAAATATACCTTATGAGAAATTTTGTGATACAGCAAAGGCAGTGCTGACAGGAAAGTTTATAGCTATGAGTGTTTATAAAAAAACAAAACAAAACAAAAAAAACCTCATAGGGACTTCAACTAAATAGCCTAATGCTGTATCTATCTCAAGCTCCTAGAAAAACTAGAACAAGCAAAACCCCAAAATAGACAGAAAAAAATAACAAAGATTAAGGCTGAAATTAATGAAATAGAAACAACAAAAAACCTATAGGAAGAATCAGTGAAACAAAAAGTTGATTTTTTGAAAAGAAAAATAAGATTGACAAATCCTAAATTAATCTGACTAAAAGGAGGAGAGAAAAGACCCAAATTAATAAAATTATGAGATGAAAAAGGGAATACTGCAACCAATACCAATGAAATCCAGATCATGAAGGAATATACTGAAAACCTACATTCAAATAAGCTGGAAAAATCTAAAGGAAATTGATAAATTTAATGCATTTGGCTTACCAAAACTGAACCAAGAGGATATAAACTACTTAAATAATTGATCTCCAACAAGTGATGAGATTGAAGCAACAATAGTCTCCCAGCATAGAAAAGCCCAGGACCTGATGGATGCACTACTAAAATCTACTAGACTTTTAAAGAACTAACACCAACACGCATTAAACTTTTCTATGAAGTAGAGAGAGAAGGAACACTACCAAACTCATTCTGTGAAGCCAAAATAATACTCATTCCAAAACTGGTCAAGCACACAACAAAAAAGTGGCCAATCTCTTTAATGAATATAGATGCAAAAATTCTCAATAAAATACTTGCAAACCAAACTCAACAACATATTAAAAAGATCACACACCATGATGAAGTGATTTCACTCCAGGAATGTATGGATGGTTCAACATACATAAATCAGTAAGTGTAGTACAGCACATAAACAGAATTAAGGATAAAAATTACATAATTATCTCAAAAAAAGTCTTAGACAAAATTCAACATCTTTTTATGTTAAAAGGTCCAAAGAAATGATGAATAGAAGGAATGAACCTCAATGTAATACAGTATATGATTCTATACTTAAAACAACCCTAAAGATTCCACCAAAAAACTCCTAGACCTGATAAACACTTTTGGCAATGTAGTAGGTCATAAAAATCAACATACAAAAAATCAGTAGCTTTTCTATATAACTACAATGAACAGGGTGAGAAAGAATTCAGGAAAAACAATTCCATTCACAACAGCTTCAAAAATACCTATGAAAGACTACAACCATGAAAACAATAAAACCTTGAAAGGAAAATTGAAGACACAAGAAGATGGAAAGACCTCCCACATTTATGAATCAGCAGAATTAAAATCATGAAAATAGCTACACTACCAAAAGCAATCCAAAGATTCAAAGATACATCCATCAACATCCCAATATCATTCTTCACAAAAATACAAAATTTAATCCTAAAATTCATCATCTGAAAACAGGGATACGTGAATCCCATTTGTTCTTTTCTCTTATCTTATTTCTCTGGCTAGGAATTCTAATATTAATATGAGATATTGTTAATATTCAATACTAATATTGAGTAGGAAATCCTCTTCAGAAGAAGAAGAGTGAATATATCACAAATGTGCTAGAGCAATGGTGAGCAAAAAGAATAAAGTTGGAGGCCACACCACCTGACTTAAAATACTCTACAAAGCTAAAGTAATCAAAATTGTGTGGCAACAAAAGACCACACTGTACTGCAGAACAGAGTTCAGAAATAAATTCATGCATTCGTGGTCAACTGATTCAAAGATGCTAAGAATTCACAATGGGAAAAAGAGAAGTTTTTCAGCAAATGGGATTGGGACTGGTAGATATCCACATGCATAAGAATGAATCTAGATCTTTATCTTTGTATTTAAAAACTCAACCCCATATGGATTGAAGATTTAAAACTACTAGAAGAAGAGAAGAGAAGTTCCATAGCATTCGTTGGTATAGGCAATGACACTTTTGGATAGGAACACAAAAGCAAAAACAGAAAGACAAATCGGTGACAGTAAACTAAAATGTTTGTACACAGCAAAGGAAATAGTCAAGAGTGGAGAGAACCTTCAGAACAGGAGCCACATCGGCCAACCTTTCCTCTGAGGGGAGCTGATATCCAGGATGCATAGCAAACTCAACTCAAGAGCAAGAAAAAACAACCAGGTACACTAATCACTAGAAAAATGCAAGCTAGTAAGATATTACCCAAAAATGAGATATCACCTCACACCTGTTAGAATGGCTATTACTGAAAGGACTAAAGATAACAAGTTTTGGTCAGATATGGAGAAAAGGGAACACTGTGTACTGTCAGGAATGAAAATTAGTATAGACATTATGGAAGCAGTATGGAGTTCCTTAAAATGTTAAAATGGACTGGCCACATGATCTAGCAATCCCACTCTTAGGTATTTATCCAAATGAAATGAATGTCAAAGAGATATTTGCATTGCCATGTTTATTGCAGCACTATTTACAGCAGCCAAGACAGGGAACTAATGCAAGTGTCTACCAAAGGATAAATGGATCTATAGAACATGGGATATGTACATAAAGGGATACTATTCAGCCTTAAAAAAGAAATCCTGTCATTTGCAACAACATGAACGAATCTGAAGGACATTCTGCTATGTGAAATAGCCCAGAGACAGGAGGACGCTTACAGGTTAAATCTAAAACACTGAACTCATAGGCGTGTCTCAGTTTGCCTGACTGAATGAACTCCAGATTCAAAGGAGATCCATGCTGAGTGATACTCAAGTTTCAGAAGTTCCTTACTATAGTGTAGAGCAGAGATTCTCAATCTGAGCACTGCTGACACTCTGAGCAGGACATTTTTGGGGGCACATTCTGTGTGTGTTGCAGGGTGTTTAGGGCCATCCCTGGCCTTATGCCTTCAATACCAGGAACGTCTCCAGGAATTGAGAAAAATGTTTCAGGTAAGGGTAAGGGAGGGCTATCCAAAAAAGAATGAAAGGTTAAGTGGATTTTTACATGTAAAACCAGCTCTAGCATCCTCCAGTTCTGTCCTTCAGGAGCATGCAGGGGATACTCCCTTCACCATGACTGTGATGGAAATAACAGAGAAACTGCTTCCATGGAGCTGGGCTCCCTGACCTTACCAGAGATGACAGGAGTCTCAATGGCAAGAGCAGTGCAGTGGTGTTAAGTCCCCAGGACACTGGGTGCCTGGTACTGTAGGACAAGTGAGTGGTGTTGACTCCCTAAGACACTGTGGACCTGGGTACTGTAAGGGCAGCATAACTGAGACAGTCATAGGAGGTTTGGTCTACTGAGTTGTTAGGGGTTTGATAATTTGACCACTGTGTCCTGAGGAATCAAACAGACAGGCGATCTGCTGAAGTGGAAAAGCTGTACATCTTGTGAATGAACAGCAGTGTCCTAGTGACTTGAGTCACTAGGACAGACTCTCGGCCTTGGTACCCAGTTCTCAAACTTGAAGCAGGTCAGAGCTCAGAGCCCTGGAATGAAGGAGGGTGAGAGGAGACCTTGGAGGGACCTCATGTACCTCCACACACACCTTCTTCTGAAGAGTCAGCAAGATGGCTGTGCAATGGGGAATCCTGACACTTCTGCAGTCACAGACCATGTCCACTGCGTCCCCAGCAGGGCAGACGCAGGCCCATGGAGCCTGGAAGGGTGTCATGGCGGTCCAGGACTCTCAACCCTGCCCTGAGGTACTTCCCTGGTTCTGGGTTGCTTTAGACAGACCGAGCCGCTGCCAGAATCTCCTCCTTGGTTCTCGGATCAGTAAAGTGAGAGCTTCTGGAAAGGGAAAGGCCAGAGAGCCTTTGATAAAGCATGCTGAGAAAGGTCAGGTGGGTAGGTGCTGGAATTTTTTTTTTTGCCCATCTTTTTTCAGAACAAGTTGTGGTTCCACAGATTAGCCCCATTTTACTATCACCTTGAAGTAATGGAGCTTAAAACTATTTTCTACTGAGCCCAGGGCCTTGCCAGTGTCGGCAAGTGCTGTGCTACGTGCTACAACCCCCGCCTATGTCTCACCATGTATATGAGGCTGGGCTCCAACTTCTGATGCTTCTGTCTTAACCTTGGAGGGCTGAGATTACAGCACTGTGCTGCCACATCAGGCTCATGATATCCTCTTTGATGTTCAAACTGTTCTCATAAAGGCCAGTGGGAACCTTCGCAAATTAGTTTGTTGGTCCTTCTGACATGACCCAATCATCTTGATATATTTTCTGACTTGACAAAGTATCTTCTGGTCTCATCCTGTACTTTCCTGACTCCAGTCTGCAGTTAATCTAAGGAGTCCTGTCTTCTTTTATGAGACCTCACTGAGACTGAGTAGTGGTCACTGTTTTTCTGTCCACTAAAAGGACAGAGTTAGGAAATGCATGTCTGTAAGGAGCAAAACCCATCATGAGCTCATTTACTAATATTCCCCAATTCTAGTGTAGAATTGAAGCATATTTAATTCCTTTCAACTCTTCTTTTGTGATAAAAATCTTGGTTCTTAAAGACATCTCTATTACACATTTCAGAATAGTACACCAATATAATTTCTAACAATGACAGCTGAAAACTTTTCTTTTTACTTAGAATGTAAGCCAAGACAGACAATCTAACCACCATGCCTAATCTCACAGAAGTGATTCATGGGGCAGTCAGACCATCAACTTTCTACACAATCACCTTCATTTGCAATTTCAATTTTTAGGTAGGATTTTAAAAATTTTGATTTAATGTGAAAAATAATCACAGTTATATAATTCAAAAACCAAACCTATAAATCTAAGCCTCCTTCAAAGAAGTGTAACTCTCATCCTGCCCGTCTCCTGTCATAGATTACCATTTTAATTATTTTTGGCTCACCTCTCCATTTTTAAAAACAGAAATATGGGTGCATGTGTAAATGTGTATACCTAACAAATCTGTAGACACATACATATAAAATACATGCATACAGTACTCCTCACTTAGATAAAGAGGAGAGTGTCATACATAGTTATATGAGTTATTTTCTCACTTAATGTATCTTTGACTGTTCCTCCATGAGCTAGGATTCAGATTGGGAACACACTGAATCTACAGAGGATTGGCAGGCGATAGACAACTGTACTATTGAATATCTGTTCAATTAACATACTCTCTGCCTCTATTTATCACACAGAAATCTAACGTCTCTTTTGTTAGATTTATTCCTAGGTTTTTGATGTTTTTAGTGTAACTGCAAATTTCACTATTTTAAAGGTTTTATTTTTGAAATGTTTGTTGCAGGTATGTAAGTGTACAAATGATTTTTGTATGGTCACCTAATAATTTTCTATCAATTATTCTGGATGTTATCTGCTTTTCTTTTAATTTTTTGGAGACAGATGTCACTGTGCAGCCCAAGTTGGCCTCACCTCCTGCTTTGATTGTGTGTGCTACCATACCTGGTCAAACTGTCTGTTCAGAATGACTCCTTTCTTTTTTATTAGTCAACCTTTTCTTATTGTTTCTTGTCACAGTATACTGATTTGGACTTATAGTACAAAGATGAGCAGAGTGGTAACAACAGACTTGTCACTTTCTCCATGTCTATAGTTTTGTGGTAGTGGGGACTGAGCCCAGGGCCTATACAGACTACTTACTTATGCTACACCAATATTCAAACAGCATTAATGCTGTAAGCTGGCATGCATTTACAGTTTATGGAGTATCCATGAAACCTTAGTTAGCATTAACAGCTGATGAACAGTCACTGACAGTGGACTTACTTCAGATTGCTGATTCTAATTTCTGTACTCTCAGTCAGCTTTTTTCTTTCTTCTTTCCACCTACTGGCTGCCTTCTGTTGAGTCGCTAAGAGGTGCCTCAGCTCCATGGTAGAGTTTCGATTACTGTCTTCCATTTCTCTCAATTGAACTTCAAAGCCACGTTCCTTTATTGAAAATTCATGTTCCATTGTACTGATCTAAAGAATAAAATGAACACAGTAACTTTCCCCCACTATTCTAGGAGCTGTGCTGACCAATACTCTACACACAGGGAAAACTTCATTATGCTGCCTGAGAGTTGGAGACATTTGGATGAGAAATCTGCAAAAGGAATTAGGTTCAGAATTTATCTTCACCACAAATACTTACTCTGTAAGTTCAGTAAAACTAGAATTATGGGGATTATATTTATTTTGCAATACTTTCCCAAACAGCTTAAAATGTCAGTAGAGAAAAAATGTACTATATAGGCTAAAACTTCTCTCATCTATTCTTACTTTTGAACTCCAAAGCCACAGAAAATTATTCCTCTTTTTAGTAACTGAGAGTTAGGTTTTATTCTGGCCATTTTCTGTTTATATGTTAATTTGTGCTTTGTAAAGAAAAAGAAAATTATAGGAATTCCTTTATCATTTCAGTTGCAGTATTAATAAACAATGCACATATTTTCAGGAAAAAAAAATGATTTTCAGAATCTCATACAGAAACATCTTAATTATATTTCTAAGAATTTATGTTATTGTATTAAAACAACTTCATGTAGAAGGAACATAAAAGTAAATGCTTTCTCAGTGGTTGAAGGAGAGACTTACATTCCAGTGACTTGTATATAAAAACTGCCTTTTCTTTTACATATCCAGAATGGAGCTATGATTGAGAAAACAGTTACTGGAATAATTTTCTGTGTTCTGTGGCTGGGAAGAAAAACCCTGGTGGGTTATGGCCATGAGGGGGCCTGAATCTTTGGTGACTCTTGGGCTATCTGTGTCTTGCTGCCCTAAAGAAATACTGTGACGAACACCTATCTTATGGTATTTTAAGGTAATGGGCTTTAAAAAGGGCTGAAGCTGGGTTGGATTCTAGTAACTCATTAAATACGGCAACTCTCAAACTCAAAGTAGAACGACTGAGACTCAACTTTATCTATTCAAGTCACATCAAACAAAATGCAATAACAAAATCCATGGCTCATGGGGGAAAACTGGAAGTCCTGTCCTGACCACCCCTGACAAATGCAACAAAGTTCCTAAAACTCTTAAAACATCCTTCAGGGAGCATGCAAATAAAGCTGAAGACTTGACCAATACAGAGCACTGTGCGCATGTTGATTTGTGGTCTATACTGCTCTGCAAGGTTCCTGAGGCCCCTGTCCCTGCTGCTGTCTAACAATCTTCAAGGCACTACTGTGGGTTAGATTTGAACCCTACCTCAGTCTCCCTGGGGTGGTGCTGGCCCACTGCTCGTTTCCCTTCCTTGTCCCCACCATGCTGCCTTCTCCCTTGGGGGTTGCCTTCACACATGGGTCCTTCTGCCTGGAATAATAATCCCTTCTACTCATCGTCCTTCTTTCTACTCATTTGTTAGAACTCAGCTCAATTACTGCTTCTACAAGGAAAATCTCCCTACTGTCTGTCTAGAGTAAATCAGGCCCGTCTGTCCCATGCTCACTTGGTACCCTCTACTTTCCATTGCCCTCAGCGCCTGAAGCATCAAAGTCCATTTGCAGACTGAATGACTAAAGCCTTCTGGTGTTCAGATCAGTCTTAACCAGTGCAGTTCCAATTGCTAAACTGAGATGTCGGTGGTGATGTTGGAAGACTAACGGCCACAACTACTGGATCTTCTATTACAAAAAAACCTTTGTATGATAAAATTCAGAATGATGGGTAGGAAAAAAGAATTTAATGGCTTCTCTACCTTATTACTTTGTGGCTTACCTCTGCAGAGAAATACCCACAGAAATAGAGACCAGGATTACTAAAAACTAGTGCATTTCTTAATTTGAGACACTTAACAGGGATATTTAGACCACAGAGAAATGGAAAGCTTGGCAGGAAGAAAGGAAGTAGAAAAGGAGAAAACCAGGGCTGAAGAGTGAAGTGGTTTCAAGATCAAGTGAAAACAACATCCACGTCTGCAGCCAACCATAGTCTCACTATTGTCTTCTTGGCCACTGTCAGCTGATCTGAAGACCACACTCTTTTCCGGGGGAGAGAAAAGCAGCAAGTGGCACTAGGTTTCTGTGACATCACAGCAGCAGTGTCTCTGAGAGCTGCGCTGCACAAAACCGCATGCTAGCTATCTGGTCAGGTGAGGTACTCACACTGAGTCAGATGTGTGGGCAGATGAGCGCTTTACCATCATTTTGCTTTCTAAGCCATCAGCTCCTACTCTGATATGTTAAAGATGGGGTAATCCATTGGTGTTACTCTGCCCCCCCTTATAAAAACCTTGTGTATACTGTAAAGTTATGGGAAATAGCAAATGTTAAATTGACAAATATAAGGTCCTACATCTCAGGGATAACTACTTCTAACTTCCACATAATTGTTTTATTTGTGAATTCTTAAATAACAATTCCAGCATATAAGCCATTACTGTGTTACAGCAACATAAATGCAAGGCTGTTTCTAATTTACAATTAAAAATAAGGCTGCAATGAACTTAATTATGAAATCTTTTGATTATTTCTTATGAATTTTAGACTCAAGAGACGTGCCATTTATACTTTCCATTGCACATCCCCATGAAGATAGCTTAGCAATTAGCGGTGAGCTTAAACTGTTTGATGATTTTTCTTCATTTGTGGATTCTGTAGATGTTTCATACTTTTCATTGGGTTATAAAACTTTTTCTTTGTTATTTTTAAGAGCTCCTAATATATGAGCGATCTTAGTCTTTTGTTGTATTTACATTTTGTTCTAAACACTTAAAAATAGTTTAAAATATTGTATCCATCAGTATTGTCATCTGCAATAGCTTCCATTGTTTGTTTTCTTACAAAGTTCCTCATTTATCAGTTAAGCTTCCATCCACATTTCCTTCTCATGTCTTACACACAAAATTTATGCTATGAATGTCATGAAGAGTGCTGGCTTTTAAAGAAGTTACAGAAATGTTTCAGTATGGGAACTTTCAAACGCCACAAAACACATTACACTGAATTCCTGCGTGCCCAGTGCCCAGCTTCCACATCGTCAAACTATCAAACTCAAAGCCGCGATGTTTGACATCTTTTCTGATCCACTTTCTTTCTCTTACAATAAAGTATCTAATTTTTAAGGTCACAATCCCTTCTTTTACCCATACACCAACATAACCAAGTCACCACCTGGGTTGGGACATCTTTGAGGCTTTGTCATGTACCCTTTCCAGCAGGCAACCACACTCTCTGACCCTGTGGTCTTCTTCACTTTCAGGTCACGAATAACAGAACGTGAGCTCTCTCGTGTCCGCTCTTATGAAACTCATCCACTGAGGCTCATGAACTCAGCTTGTTAGTTTTCATTGCTGCATTAATCCACATGAGTGTCTCATGTTGATGGACATCTAGCCTGTAGGGCCGACACGCATGGCCTGTGACACAAGCTCTCACACTTGCTGAGGTACGGGCAGGACTCTTTGCCACGGCTGCGTGTGCATCTCTGTAGAAGACACCACTCTCACTCACACCTCCCAGGATCCTAGGACACTCCAATCACTTGATAGTGTCACTCTCATAAATTTCAGCTGTTCTGCTAGGTCAGTTTCACCTCCTTGCAGTTTTAACTTATATTTCCCTCAAAAATAGTGAAGTTGAACATATTTGCAAGGATTTTCTTTTATGAAATGCTTGCTTACGTCTTTTGCAATTTTGGAGATGGGATTTCCGCTTTTCCTTATTGTTATTATTGTTTCCTTATTAATAATATTTTTATTAATTGGTAAGAGTTTATACAGTCTTTTTTTTTATTGTATGTATTTCAAATATGCTTCCTCATTTTTCACTTTGATGGCGTCTGTTTTTTTTGAGACAGCGTCTTGTTAAGTAGCACAGGCTGGCCTTGAACTCCTATGTAGCCCAGGCTAGCCTCAAACTCACAATTCTACTTCAGCCTTCCAAGTGCTGGGATTATAGGTGTACACTACCATGCCTGGTTTAATGGTATCTTTGGTGAGAAAAAAAACCCCTCTTTAATGAAATCCAATTTATTTTAACTTTTGTTGCAATTAGTGCCTTTTGTGTTATGTTTAAGAAATCTTTCCCTCCACCAAGACATGAAGATTTTCTCCTAGAGATGCCATGTTTTATGTTCCACATTTAATGTGTGTATCTGATGTGACAGCAGGAGTCAAGATTTAAGTACGGTCTCACTGACCCAGTATCCTCAGCTGTGAGGCCTCTCCCCTAGTGAACTGCAGTGGTACTTTTGCTGTTTGTTTCTGGACTCTTATTTTGTGCTCTTCATCAACCTGAGTCTTCTCATGTTGGTAACACAGTCTTAATTACCACAGCTTTAGACCAAGTCTTTCAGATTTTCCACAATGTAAATTGTACAGTACAAACCTCTCTCTCTTTTCATTTTAGGCTTCCTATTTTTATAAATCCCCATGGTGCTGGAGACTTGCAAGGGGAAGTGTTTGATAAGTATATGTTGATATGAATCAGGTTGGAATGTGACTTCTTAGCAGTCCTTGCAACAGTGAAAAACAAGGTAAAACACTACCAGTGCCACTTTACCCCGATGTGACGTTGGGGTCAGTTCTACTTTTTACAAAAGCCCTGGGGAATGGAGAAAGGTAAGGGAGCAGGGGACAGGGAAGGCTCATGGTCCTGAAAGCATCTTAAACAGGATAGCATGCTCCTGGTAATAGCAGCAGTGGAGAAGGAAGGGGGAGAAAGGAGGCAGGCGGGGTTTTCTTCAGATGCAGTGCTTGCCCTGCCTTCTTCTTGCTGGCACACTGCTGTTCCACCCTTTTACAGTGAGTTTTAAGGAGTTCAAGCTTTAAGCAGATGTAACAGAAGGACAGGGGAAGGCAGTCTGAAGAATTATTTCATCTGCAGCTTTGCTAGTGCTGCTCAGATGGCTTTGGCAGGAGTGTCCAGCTTCAGGGCTGGAAAAGGATTGTGTGTGTGCAGATAGAGAAGGTAGCTACGTTCAAGTGTGCTCACCAAATCCTTGATACTGAGGTGACTGGTTAACACTTGAATCATGGCTCAGTGCTATCTGACTTAGGGTAAGAAAAGAAAAGGCCTTAAAAGTGTTTACCAGGTCTTACTAGGTATGGTCTACACAGTTTGGTCTTGACAGTACCTTTAACTTGGCTTGTCTTTGAGCTTCCAGAGCAACTTTCCTTAAGTCTTCAGTCTCCTTCTGCAACTGTTCATTTTCCTGCTGGAGTCTGAGCCTTTGCTCACTGACAGCACCACAGTTCTCTCTCTCAGACTCCAACACACTTTGAAGTTTCTGGATTATTTCATGGGAGCGCGCTATCTCTTCTGAGGAACTCATTTCAAAAAACAAAACAAAAAGAATCCTTAAACAAGGTAACAATCCACTTAACTTAAAAATCTTAACTAAGAACAGATAAACCAAACTATAGCTGTAAGTCATCTAGAGAAGCAACATAAAGTTTCTCTAAATACTTAATAACATCAAGAATCATTGTAAGGACTTTTCAAGAGCACAAACTAAAGTCAATGGTAAGAAAAAGCTCACGCCTGTAATCCCAGCTACTCAGGAGGCAGAGATCAAGAAGATCACAATTCAAGACAAGCCCAGGCAAACAGTTCACAAGATCTCATTTCTAAAATAACCAGAGCAAAATGGACTGGAGATGTGGCTCAAATGGTAGAACACCTGCTTTGCAAATGAAATAGGTACTAATCAAAATACTAAACTCCACTGGAAAACAACATGGAGACTGCGTTCCGGTCCAAGTTCATATTCTCCTCCTACGTGTCTTAGAAATGTTTTTTAAACTCTAGTTCCATAACCTCTGGTCTTACCATAGGTTACTAGGTTGTTTCTTGAAGTCAGTCAGGGGTTATCGGGCAGACAACCTAGATCTAAGCATGGAGGCGTCACTATGTGCCTCAAGTAATAAACTCACTGCCAATCTTCACTCCTGATTTCTAAAATCACCATCTCCCAATGCAGATAATCAAATGAACATTCTCTGGTCACAGGGTGAGTCAGGGAGCATGGACATGCACTGATGCTGTGATGGCTGCAGAAACAGTGGCCAAAAGAACCTTACAAGAGAGAGGTTCTTAAAATATATAAATAACACTCACATGGAGGCAGTTATGCACCATGCCTTTGTGGCCCTGCTTCAGCAGGCCGACCTGCCGTATCTGTCAATCTTCAGGTAGACACAGTTGGTGAATTTCTCTGACAGCTAGATCTCTGCTTCCTCAGCTCCTCCCACCCTTCTGTTCTGACTGTATTAAGTCTGTCATTCTCGTAAGAGCTACAGCTCTTTTTTCTAGTCTAAATCTTCGCTAGTAAGGATCCTAATGAAATGCTGCATCTAGGCAAGGATCACATGGTTGCTAGTAGCAGAAAGACGCTCCGACTAGAAACAGCATATATCACGTGCTTCTTCACAGAATTCCCCGCATGTCAGTGAATGACTGGAAGCAAAAGGTAGAAACCGATGCAGTCCCAGCATCCCAAAGCCACAAGTGTTCAAGAGAGATCCTCTAAATGAAGTGCGCTAGTCAGGGGTTATCAGGCAGGTTATCAAGCCCCTCGCAGAGTGCCATGGATACTCAGTGTGGAGTGTGTGGGAAAGCACTCACTGCTTGTGGAGCATGTCTGCAAGCCCTCAGGAACTCCCATCTTTTGCTCCTTAACAAAGCAAAAAAATACACACTCAGAAGAGCCCGCAGACGTGAAGGAAACTGGCTGGTCCTCATCCTTTGTGGAACATCAAAACCTTGTCCTGGAGAGAAGCCTGCTGCTATACATAAGCACATGGGCAAGCTTCCTTGGTGCTCCTCAGACCTGGCTCACGACTCAGTGCTGGGGAACATGCTGACCAGGAGAGTCACGAGTGCGTGCATGTATGTGCGAAGGTTGTGGATGAAAGCGAAAAGGGGAGCTTCAGACACTCACCTCTCTACTCCACATTAAGGCTTCACACAGGGAAAAAGTGTGTGGAACCAGCAGTATGGGGAAGTCTTTAAAACTCTGCCTGGTTTCACACTGTGTGTAGTGTGTGTGCTCACTTGATATACTTGCACCCCCACACACCCTAATAAGCTCACAGCAGACACAGGTAAGGAAGACAGAAAAGTTACAATTGGCTCTCAAATCTTAATATTTATGTGCAAACTCACATGGGAGAAAAGTCATGGATTTAGGAAATGTGGACCTGCCTCCAACTGTCATTTAGCTTTCAGAAGTGGGAATCCCCTGGAGTGACACCCTATTACTGTAAGGAGGTGGAACAGTCTTAAATTGTTATTCTTCCCTTAGAAAAGAAGCAAAAATCCACAGGAGAGAAAAGCCACATTAATGCCCAAAATTGGAAAAAGCCTTTATTTGTCCTTTACAGATTAAAATTCATGATTGAATATAGAGTGGAGTAAAACCTTGTAAATACAGGAACTGTGGAAAGTGTGCATTCCCTCTCATCTCTGAGGAAAGGCATAAACACACACCTAGAAAGAAACCTCATGACTCTAAGCCACGTGGGAAAGCTTTCCGATTTCTCTGGATAGTAAGAAACACGGCAGCTTCCCCTGGAGAGAGACTTGATAAATGAGGCATGGAAGACATTTCCTGTGCCTGCGCCCGTCAGGGAACGTGTGAGAATTCACCCTGAAGAGAGATGCCAGAAGAACCATGGCACTGGGAGAAGCTTTCCTGCGTGACTCTTGGCTTAACATGCACAGAGAATCCCTACTGGAATAAACAGTTCCTCCTGCCTGCTTGCTTTAGAAGTAACCACACGTGACTCTCTCAACAGATGACTAAAAAGTACACGTGTACTTATCAAACAGTTTCCAGGATCTCCTTTTAAAAAAAAAAATGAGCCAACTTAGGTATTAGTATATATTTTAAATAAAATTATGTTCAATTAAAATGTTTTTAAAAAATATACAGAGATTGAGACTTCAGGCAATCCAAATAAGTAACTTATTTTTGCTGTAGTAAGTAACATTCTGGTAGGGAAAGTTAAAAAAATTCAGAATGGAAATGCCGAATGTGACAAGCTAATCACTTTTATAGACAATGTAATAAGTAACACAATGGTTCAGTGTCATAAGAAATACGCCAAAATAAAAGCAGTAATTATTAGTCTGCTACAATAATTGCTACATAGTATGAAAAAAATCTAACCAGAAAGGATAAATTTAAAATAAAACGGTATCCTAGTAAATCTTTTCTTCCTGAAGAAATTAGCTTTTAGAAATAACCATGCAAAGTTATACTGTTCCCTTCAACGTAAGTTAGGGGCCTCATAAAAATAGACAGGATCCATCAAAACTCGTCAATGCTGAAGGTGGTACCACAGCAAATCCATAGAAAACTTACTTAACTTCCAGTTGTTTTATCCTGTTTTCTGCCCTCTTAAGGCTTAGCTGAAGGTCGTCCTTTAAGCGCTCTGCGGCCAGACACCTGTGGTGCATCTCCTCCAGCTTTCTGTAGTCACTGTCAGTCCCTCTGCTCTCACGGAGAACCTGAGGAAGACACTCACATGTAAGGGACCTTGTGGGAGGAAACTGTCCCAGTAAATTATACATTTTAGAAACAAAAGGACATCGGTCTCTGTGGTGACATATTAAAACACATCCATGGTTAATTACAAAATAAGATGCTTAAGACTGATAAGGCTGTAAATTTTTGTAAAGCAGCTGATACTTAAAAATGCTTCGAAAGTGAACTGAGAGAATCACAGGTGACTCTGATAAGCATCCTTCAGGATGACTCTTTTGCACTATTCAACAGTCTCTACTGCAGTGCAGTGAGCACAGCGAGTGCCCTGACTGCCTGGATATGGTCCAGCTGGAATGGGAGTGCCTCTTCCCCAGCAGCGGCACCTGGCACCCAGCTCAGCCCCTCTCACGGCAAGTGGTGCAAACACCCCAAGGGACCCCAGGTTTCCAGAGGCAGGGCAGCTCACCTTTTCAGACATTCTCTACACACACGGACTACCTGGTTATCAACCTGTGTGGTGCCCACTGACAAGACTACTGTGTCGGTCCTGCTCCACAAGAAGGGGGAGCAGTGGCCCGTCACAGGTCCCCTGCTGGAACGTACCGCTGCGGTCGGCCAGCAGTGCTGTGAGTGTGGCACACTGGTCTGTGGGGCGTCAGAGGACAGGGTGCTGCTTTTCTCTTTGCCTGTGGCCACTGGCCTTGTGAGTTTCACTTTTCCCCAACACAGCCTCTTCCTTACCCTACACCATGAATGTCACAACTTCATCCCACAGGCTACAGCGGGTCTGTGGGTAAGTGCTTGCCTAGTATACACAAGGCCCTGGGTTTATATCCTCAGCACCAGGAGAAAAAAAGAGGAAAAAAAAAATCAGGCCAAACCCTGCTGTGTGGCGGTGGCAATCTACACTGGATGAAGGGTGATGCAGAAGGACCTGCCTTGCAGGGAAAATGAGAAGTAAAGCAATTTGCAGGAGAGCGGCAGCCACCAAGGGCTGCCTGGAACAGCCGGGGCTGCTCACCATACACACTCTGCTTTGCAGATGACTTACTGCTTTACTGGCTGATGTTGTCAAGAGTTTTGATTCTTACACCATGACTCATCATTTCCTGTTTTCATCACTGGGCAATTTCCTCAGCCTCCTCTGAGACTCTCACTCAAACTGCATTGGAGCGCGTAGGACTGGTCTCCCACCTGCGCCCACAGCCTTTAAAAAAGTGGGTATTAACTGCTAATAGAAAGAGTTCTCCCAAGAGATTTTTCAAATATCACTGGGTAAGTATTTTTCCTAATTATATTTTTAAAAGGTAAAAATCATAGCAATGATCTGACTATGTTTAAAGATGGCCTAACCCAGTAAGAGCTGACATAAAATTAAAAAATAAAAGACAGAGTGAAATTTATTACTGGGATGAGGTTTAGTCAAGGAACAAAGCCAAAATTTACACCTTTAAGTACTTTAAGTCCTATGGCCACCCTTAGAAAGCAATGCACATAGGCAACACCAGTATGTAACTGCAGAGTGAGCCATTTCTCGGAAGGTGAGCCTGCTCACCTGCCCACCTGGAGATACTTCTAAAGGCAAGGGTGCCCACAGGTGTGAGGAAGGTGGGGAAGGCCATGGTGAGGAGCCTCACCTCCTTTCTTTTTACCTTTTCTAGTTCTTCTTCCACAGCTTTCTTTCCCCTAATGACTCGTTCAATTTGTTCTTGTTTCTCATCACATTCCTATAAATTAAAGTAATTAAATATATTTAAATATATTTGTAAAACCTTAAGAAAAGCAGTGAAAGTGAAAAGTAAAGCGATTTGTCCAAAACAGGAATATGTTACCTTGTCAACAAAATACGGCCATAGTGATTAAAAGAAAAACAAAACTCAATATTCAAAGAGCTATGAGCAGGAGAGAATGGTGGGGTGGGGGTGGGGATTCAAGGCAGAAAAAGTAAACAAGCCTCTTCTCATGCTGTAGCTTTTCCTTCTATCTGCCTTTATTAAATATTTTAAATGGGAACATGGATAGTGGCACAATATAGCCTGTGGCTTCAAGAGTGCACAGGTGTATAAATTCTAAAACGGTTAATATTTTTTTATAACCGTTCTAAATTGTTATAAAACGGTTAAAACATTCAAACAGCCATAGAGATACTAAAAACATTTTATTAGAATGAGCACAAAACACTTACACTTGGAAAATTTTATGCTGAAAAGGTCCTAATCAGTAAATTTAATAAGCACATCATTCGATGCTTTTTTTTTTTTTTTGCTAGTGAGACTAAAACCAAAAAAGAAAAAAAATATCCAAACACTGGCTGCTGACAGTTATTTGTTTTTACATGTTTATCCATCTTGGAAATGAGCATCATGGTCATGCCTTGGATGAGCCTGCTTTCGGACAGAGCTCGGGGAATGACCTTCCACTTGCATTCTCATATGCTAGAAGAGTACAGGCAGTGTTCCAAACTCTGAAAGAGTGCTTCTAAACTAGAACTCCAGCTCAACAGTCTTGTGTCATCATCAAGACCTCTAACCCCGAGTCACAAGTCAGATGAAAACTTTCACCGTCACGCATGGTGCTGAGACGGAACCTGTAGTGAACAAGAGACTTGAGTGGTTTATGCCCCACGAGGCTCACGTGGACACTAAGCTGCTTCTCTACGAACAGGTGGTCATGGTGCAGATGTGGGGTTTCTCCTGTGTTCATAACTCCTCCCTGTGACTTTGAACATACTGTGACACTTCTGGTCCAGCAAGTAGCACACAAAGACAGACCTGTGATAAGTATCATGGATTCCTATGCCTCACCTACCATATTTCACAACAAACAACCGGGCTTGAAATAGCATTTGGTTAATCTGGGGTAGCAGAGGTAAAATGAGCAGAAAAGGTGAGACTTACAGAGGATTATCATGCTAATCTTATTAAAGTGCATTGCAATACCAAAGTGAGTATTAAAATTATTATTAAAAGGTTTCAAGACATATTTGCCATTGATACATCTATCCCCAGGGAAAATATGATAAAATGATATATTTTCTCCCAAGCATTCATAGAATATGTCTAAAATCATACACCACAAGGAAGTCTCAGCAAAGTCTCAACAGCAATGTCATAGGGGCCACAATTCTGGGCCACTATGTAACCAAAGCTGAAATCAATCGTAAATGACAGTCTACAACTGTGTTATTTGGAAACTCAAAAGTAAACTTTCAAAAATCCACAAATGTAAGAAAAGGTCATAACAAATATTTAATTTACTTTTATATATTTGGGCATTTTAGAATTAATCTTTTTCCCCATTTGCTATAGTTAAAAGCAATCTGCCCCATGACAGATTGAGTCATTCTTGAGAGAAGCCCACCACGCAGGAGTGAAGAAAGGCTGTTAGGCATGTATTGGTCTCCAAAGAAAGATATGTATGTAGGAACACACAGCCCATGGCCTCCCCTTGGCCTATGACACAACCTGCACATCGCCTAAGGACACGTGGCCTCTGGCCTCCCCTAAACCTACCACACAACCCTCCTTGCACCTCAAGCACAACGTGATATTTGCTGAGCTGGAATCTGTTTCAGTTCCTCTCAGACTGAGTCTTTCTGGTAAAGATTATACAACTGCTACTGAATAAGAGAACTAGAGCAGGCAGTAGGTACTGTGTCTAATACTGCAGCATAGACTTTCTGAGAAAATCTGATTTTAAAGTAAATGAAAAATGCCTTTTTTCAAACAGATTTTCTAACATATTTAATAATACTTCAAACACTTTTCAATTAGACAGTACAGTTTTCCCCAGAATGAACATGGTATCAGATAATACTTCACATCTTTAGTAAAACCACTTACCTATGAAATGGAATTTCATTTAGTATAAGATGTAAGAAATGCCTTTTCCAGTAAAGTAAACCTGTCAAACCATTTTATTATAAAGTGAGTTTAATATAGATTTGGTTGTTATAAAGCTAACGAGTCTTGGCCAGCCCTCAGTCCTTTGGGAAAATAGGACAAGTGTTCTTGCCCTCAGAGCTCCTAGTCCATTACAGGGTGGGTGAAATGACTTGGACTGTGGTAAGGACACTGTCATTTTTCTTCTTCAGCTCATGAAGGAGAATGAGTAAAACAACAGGAAGAAAACTGCACAACCAAGAACTTCACATGACTCAGGAGCCATGCTGCCTCTGGGTAATTTTATACTATGTTCCCATATTGTTAAAGTAAATGACATTAAAGAAACCAAAAGTGACACTGGCACTCTGAATGAAGGAATGGCCAGTAGCACTTATTTTTGCCTTTAAGATGAGCAATACTTGGGGTCATCAGTGTACTCTTCTCACATACCATTTGAAGGGCTGAGAGCTCCTCCGTTAATTGAGAAATCTGTGCCTCATAGTGTATTTTTGTGCTTTCAGCCTGTAAATTAAAATGCCAAACATTATTTAGGTAAAGAATAAAAAGATTAATATTTGATAAAAATTTAGGATAATAATTTTTATTAACAAGTGTAACTTTTAGGGTATAAAAGATAAAATAAACATACAATGTATTAAAGACCCAAGAATTTGTCATGAGCTGGGTATGGTGTTCATGCCTGTAATTCCAATATTTGGGAGGCAGAAGGAAGAAGACTCTGAGTTAGAGGCCAGCCTGGGCTACATCATGAGACCCTGTCTCGAATAAGCAAAACAAAGCAAAAATGTAAGCAAGCAAACTAAAACAAAACAGAAAACAAACCCCAAGGGTTGGGATGCAGCTCAGCAGGCGTGCTTGCTGCATGAGCTCAAGGCCCTGGGAGCAGAGGAGGAGGGAGCAGTTGCCACAGTGGTCATTGAACTTTTGGTCTTGGTCCTTCACACTACAAAGTGAAGAGCTTTTGTTTATAATGGGCACTTTCTACTAATATTTGACTGCTACTAGAAATAAAAAATGACAAAAAGTTAAAAATAGCTCCTTCAAAAACAATAATTAAAGTCATTACCCACTTAGCATGAATTATGTATATTTATGAAAATAAGCGTATTTTCAAACGTCCTTTGGTCTAGCTGAAGCGGCGAATGAGACTCTCAATCTGCAGTGCTGGCGCCTGTCCTGCAGGCTCTGCAGACCATCAGCACAGCATGCTGGTGCACGCTTGTGAAGTGAGCGAGAGCAGCATCAGTGTGAACCTGTATCTGTGCAGGTGGCATGGCCGGGCCACGCCAGCAACTTTGCAACTGATGCCAGAGCACAAGCCACGGTGGGCACAGAGCAGTCAGGAGTGAGAATACAGAACATAAATAAATGTGTTTTGTTTATTGTAAGGCTGCTACCTACTCTTTGCCATCTCGAACGCCGTAGGCCTCTATCCTCCTACCTCCCAAGATCAGCATTATTCATAGGCTGATCTTCATTTCACACGTACCATGAATAACATAGGGTTAAATGAAAATCCAAAGAAAAATGCTAAAAGTACTGATTGTTATCTCTGATACTGGGTTTGTAATTTTAATTTTCTGTTACATACTTTTGCACGAGCATATACTACTTTTAGTAGTCAGTTATTTCACTGGCAAGAGCACGGACTCATGGGACAACATGCTGAGTGCGTAGGAAGTGTGCCATGTGCCTCCTCAGTGTACTGGTACAGCAGGGACAGCTGGGTGCACAGAAGCCACAGGACACCCAGAAAGCTCTGACTGGGAGTGAGAGAGCAGGCTAGCCTGGCTAGCAACCTGAAGATGCTTGGCAGGGCAGCTTACATAGGATGAGTAGACAAACACTCATGTTTACAAAGATGTACAGGATGAACACAGAGATCGTAACACTTCAAACCTGCACTGCGGGCTGGGGCGAGGTTCAAGTGGTAGAGCACTTACCTAGCGAGAACTCAAACCCAGGTAAGGCGGAAAATAACAACAAAAAACCCTCTCTGTGATCATGTAAAGGTTAATGCAAAAGACAACCTTCATCAACCTTAAAAATCAACATGAATTTGTTTTAGGATTAGACAATACAACTGAGTTAATACCAAGGTAAAAATACCTTGATAAACTATTTTGATGAAATACCTAAAATTCATTAATATCTACTTAAACATGTCTTCAATAAAAATGTTAGGCTATAGCCCAAAGTTAGCATAATCTCAATCCCATAAATAGGGCAGGGTTCTGGCAGAAGGATATGGAAGATCAGGAGTACAAAGGCCAATGCTTAGGTCTGGACTCCACCACCTGACCACAGGACTGCCTGAGAAATGCCCTTCCAGGAGATCTCATGCCGTGAGCATCATGAGGGTCCTGGCACAGCTGTGACCGAGAAGGCAAGCTCACGGCACACTCAGGTCACAGTATAGTCTCAGGCTACTAAAGTACAAAGCATCTACTGTGGTGAATAGTGTAGGTACAGGTGTCCACACAGACCTAGACTAGAAAGGGGACAGCGACAATACGAGGTGCTAGACTTTCCAGCTTCATTATAGCCTCAGAGACTGCTGTCATCATCTCGTCTTGGCCACAAGGCCCTGTGACTGACGTCTTTGACAGAAATGCTTTTCCAGGAAGAGGAAATGCTTTTCCAGGAAGAGGCCTTACAGAGCGGCTCACAACACCGAAACAGCACTGCTTGGTTGTTTAGGAGAAAGCAAACATTAACTTTATTTTTTTAAGTGACACTATTAAAAACCAGTTTAAAATTATAGCTAACTTAGAATAGAAATAACATTGCTCACAGAAAAACATCAGCAAGAAAATCCAGTGGAACACTATGCAGTACACCCACAGTCTACAGGAGTTCATTTGAAAGGAAAGGAATGTCAGTTTTCAACCATCACGTTAATAATTTCCTATACAGTCTCTATGAATATGTCCTCAATTACCTTCATTGTAAAGTATTTAAGCAGCACTCACTCTTTGGTTGGGACTTAATTTTGAATTTTACATGTAATGAACAACCTTTACGCTGTTCCTGGAGTTTGTGATGGCGTCTTGCAAGAGCTGAGCGATCGTCTTCCTCATTTTCTCTCTATCCTCGTCTTTTTGCTTCTCCTCAAACAGGACCTTCAGAGAGTAACCGTTTCACGTCACAGATCACACATCACTGTTAGCCAGGATAATCGGTTCAAAACCTACCCACCACTACTTTCTTTAACGCAAACACCTCATGGGGACGTGGCCACTGAAGAAGGTTTCCTCACCTCACTCTTTCTTCATTTCAGTCACTGGCCCCAGTGCTCTTCTAACCTCCACAGTGGAACCCCGAGACCCATCTCTGAAACAGTCTTGGCTCTTCCAAGTCTCCTGCAAAGTCAGCCCCACACTAGGTGACATGTCTGGGAGAGACCTGGCCTTCTTTTTGTACTGTCTGGGGCTTAAGAGCTAGCTGCCACAGTCCTCGCCCCTCTCACGCAGACCCCGTCCCATATGCTTTTACCCCTCTACCCATTTCCTTCTCCACTGAAAACGTGCTTGGAATCCTAAGTCTGCTGTCAATCACACTCCATCTCTTTGCTTCCCAGTGGACCTTTTCTTCCCATTATCTCTTAATTTTCTCTAACCAGATTTCCACCACCACCATCTCCATGGTGATTGTTGGTGAGTCAATTTTCGGTGTGCACGCCGAGGTACTGGATTATGCTCCTCTCCTCCTTGTACCTTCCTGGCTTTCGGCAGCAGTGCGCCTTTCCTTCCACCCCTCAGTCTGAACCTCTGAGCCAGGCAGGGCTCGGCTCAAATCTTCTGATTTAAATGTAATTTAAACATTGACAATTTCCAAATTTATATCCCTAATGCAAACATCCTTCTGAGTTGGGCTATATGGGGCCTGTTTTTTCATTAGCACACAGTAAGCAGGCCAGCATTCTGATCTGACCATCTCCAGATCACACGCTCTCATATTTTTAAACCAAATCTCCACCTTAAACAAGTAAGATGGTGAGAAGTAACAGCGGTGATGGACTCAGAACCGTGAAGGCAGGACAGTGCACAAGGTGCTTCTGCCCTGCACGGTTGGTTCAAAAGACCCCTCACAGCACCTGAAGATGGAAACACACCAGCAAGGAAGTGATGAGCCTCTGTGAGAACCTGCCGACTCAGGACTGGAGTGAGGACAGCTGGGGACAGGCTGCCTTCTCTCTGTCCACTGTTTGTTTCCTCTTCACTGCCCTCTTTTTTTTTTTTTCTTTTTAATGACAAGGTTTCACTAGGTAGTACAGGCTGACTTCAAACTGGCTAATTTCCTGTCTCAGCCTCCTAAGTGTTGGGATTATAGGCATGTACCACCAAGCCTGGCTTCTTTATTTCTTTTTAACTTTGTAAGATATCAAATTATAGCTTATTTTATTTTCAGTAGCTCTCTTGGAAAATCCTCTACCATGTAAAAATAAGAAACCTAAACAACATTTCTTTTATACCCTTCATATTTCCTAGTTGAGTATTCTGCATATACTGGGTACTCAATACACATTGATAATAAATTAATGATAGAGTGAGCTCTACATAAAAGGGCAGCAACTCACAGAGCGAAGCGCAGATTACACTGTAACTCTGCAGCAGGTACAAAGCAGGAGACCAAGGATGGGACACCGGAAATACGGGGACATTAGGAAAGGCTGACATTTAAACACTGGTCTGGGAGAGGACTAACATTTTGTGTATTTTATGATACTACGAGTTGTCTGTTGAATGCGAGCCAAGTCCCTTAGTGCTGGGCGTGTGGGCGCATCCTCTGCATCTTACGCTGCATGGACATGCTGCTGGTGTTCCTACCTGACTCTTCTCCAGGTTGGCTTCTTCCAAGAGCTGCATGCTCTCTCTGGCTCTTGTGATGGCCTCATATTTCTCATTTTCTGAGGCACTGCACTTGGCTTGTAGATCTCTGGTCTGTTTCTCCAGGTGAGCTTTGTCTTCTCTTAATTGGGTGACTTCTTGGACTGTCACACATAATCTACAAGAACCATGTTGTGAAAAGGTAAACACTTCTAAAGGGAATGCGGGAGACACAAGTTTCCAAGTATCGATGGCAGGACTGCTTTTATCTCTCATCTGATCCTTGCTGCAGTTCTACAAAGTAGGTTTTATTATCTCCATTTTAAAGAGCAACCTTCATAGCCAGAGAGCTGGGCATTTGATTCAGGTTACAGAAGAGCAGTGGGGCTGAGATTGGCCTGGACATTGGGACTCTCATTGTTTCACTTCCTACTGTGTGACACTGTGCAAAAGTCATCGGGAACACTGCAAAGCAAACCCTGGATGCTGAGTTCTTCATGTTCTATGCTCTTTCTTTCGTTAGAATATTCTTCTCTTTTGCTTGGACCCTTTTCCTACCTTCTATCTGCGTAAGCTATGTTAACTTACTAATGTAAGTCTGGATATTTTTCATGTTCATGTAATTACGTATTTATACACACAAACATACACACATCGATGCACAGGCTTTTTAAGACATAATTTTGGGAGGTTATGGAAGTTAAAATCACCATCTTCTTGTACTCTTCTCATTCAAAACCCCGTATCAGGCAACGTACCACACAGCTTTCCATCCCAATTTCATCTCACTGTTCTCAAGAAGCTTATTTTTCACTGAAATCCCTGTGGCTCTGTATGACATTAAATCATCTCTGTATATTCTTTCTTGATAAAAAAAATTAAAAATGAACAAAGTCAGTTCATAGCTACACACACACACACACACACACACACACACACACACACACACACAGACTGCCATGCACAGAACTGATACAAAAAATAAACTATTTTGGTCACACTGCAAAAACATATTTTTATCTTTGAGAAAACTATGACTTATTAGTCTTATACCTAGATAAGCTCTCTTACAAATGCAATTGATTCTGTGAAATGCTGGATTGCACAGAAGTTAAACGTCAGAAGGAATTTGGAATCTCGAGGGAGAGGTTGTCTTCAGTCTGAAGAGGAGGGGTGAGAGCACATCTTCACCTGGCCTCGTCACTCCTGAGAGCACACAGCTGGCCCCACCCAGGGAGGGAGCAACCGTACCACTCAGTCTCAAGGTCTTTCAATGTCACTTTAGGATGCCATCAAATCAATCTTCATAAATACAATTCTGTCATGTAGCCCAGACTAAAGACTCTGTAATAAAACTTATGAGATTAAATTCCATTTCATCTTTCTTCCACAGCCCTTCGTATTTTATTCAACCCTATTTTTCCAATAATTTCCAATGCACAGACTTCTATTCCACTTATTATCAGGTCCATATTTTAATTACAAAATTCACATATTCTATTGTGCTGAGGAGTAGAATCAGCGAAAAGAAATGTCAACCATGGCTAGAATGAGAGTAACTTTTTACTGTCACCTACATGAAGATTTCCTTTTAACCTGAATTATTTTAGAGTACCAACCTAAAAACCACAAAGGGCAGTTTAAAGCAGGTTTACTCATGTACTCCTGCACAGTCAACACAGTATATGTAAGTCAGCAGTCTGTTCTGGAGACTGGTGGAGGGAGGTGAAAGAGGGAAGGAAATGAATGATGCTTTCTAAACATCTGGCATGTCAAAGAATCATAAATAATACATATTTATATCTAAATACTTATGATTTATTGACATTTTAAAATGTCTGACTTTATGAAACTAAGATAACCATTAAAAATGGCTTTCCAGATGGGCATGGTGGTACACACAAGTAATCCCAGCACCCAGAATAGAAGGTAGGATTGCCAGTTCAAGGCCAGCCTGGGGTACATTGTGAGACGCTTTTTCAAACAAAACAAAACAAAAACTAAAGAAATAGCAACCCCTCACACTGGTGTTCTAATCTGTCAGTGTGTTAGAGGACACATTCATACTTGAAACACAATTACATAATCACAAATGTCTTCTCATATAATAATACAAGATTTAAAAATATTAAAATACATTAGTATTTTTGTCATAATTGAAAGAATTTAATAACACTAAAGCAGAGTCAATATAAAGATTTTCTTTTCAGAGGAGACTAACTTTAGACTGGACTTTAAAATATTTCCTCAGAATAAAAGTAAGGGCCAAAATCAATGAAGTAGAGACCCAAAAATCCTTAAAAAGAATAAACAAAAAAAAAAAGCTGGTTCTGTGAAGAGATAAGATTGAAAAACTCCTAGTGAATCTGACTAAAATGAAGAGGGAAAAGACCCAAATTAATAAAATTAGAAATGAAAAAGGGGAGGTAATAACAAGGAAATCCAGGGAATCATCAGGGACTATTTTGAAAACCTGTATTCAATTAAACTGGAAAACCTAGAAGCAATGGACGAACTTCTAGACACATATAACCATCCAAAATTGAACCAAGAGTATATTAGCCACCTAAACAGATCTATAGCATGTAATGAAACTGAAGCAGCAATAGAGTCTCACAAAAAAGAAAAGTCCAGGACCTGACAGATGGTCCATTGAATTCTATCAGACATTTAAAGAAGAACTGATACCAACACTCCTTAAACTCTTCCATGAAATAGAAAGGGAAGGAACACTGCCTAACTCATTCTGTGAAACCAGCATTACACTAATTCCAAAATTGGGCAAGCACACAACAAAAAGAATTACAGGCCAATTTCCTTATTGAACACAGATGCAAAAATCCTCAATAAAATAATGGCAAACCAAATTCAACAGAATATCAAAAAGATCATACACCATGATCAAGTTGGTTTCATCCCAGGGATGATTCTACATACACAAGTCATTAAATGTAATACAGTATATCAACAAAAACAAAGACAAAAACCAGATGATCATCTCAATAGATGCAGCAAAAGCCTTTAACAAAATTCAGCATCCTTTCATGATAAAAGCTCTGATGAAACTAGGAATAGAAAGAATGTACCTCAATATTATAAAGGTTATATATGATAAACCTATAGCCAACATCATAACTGAAACCATTTCCTCTAAAGTCAAGAATGAGACAAGGGTGCCTACTCTCTCTACTCTTATTCAACATAGTCCTGGAATTCATAGCCACAGCAATAAGACAGGAAGAAGAAATAAAAAGTATACAAATTGGAAAGGGAGAAGTCAAACTATCCTTATTTGTCGATGACATGATTTTGTACCTTAAACAGCTGAAAAACTCCAAAAATCTCCTAGACAACATAAACAGCTTCAGCAAAGTAGCAAGATGCAAAATCAACAGCCTTTCTATCACCAACAATGAACAGACCGAGAAAGAATATAGGAAAACAATTCCACTTACAATAGCCTCAAATAAAATCTAGAAAATTTAACAAAGGAACCCTACAAGGAAAATTATAAACCACTGAAGAAAGAAATCAAAGAAGACTACAGAAGATGGAAAGATCTCCCATGCTCATGGATTGTAGAATCAATATTGTGAAAATGGCTATATTAACAGAGCTATAGGAAATAAAATGCCTTCTCAGGTATTTTCTTACAATAACAGGGGCTGGGTGTGCTGGCACATGTCTGTAAGTCAAAGAAACCCTATTTCAAGAACAAGCTGGGCTAGGCACCAGTGGCTTATACTTGTAATCCTAGCAACTCAGGAGGCAGAGATCAGGAGAACCATGATTCAAAGCCAGCTTGGGCAAATAGTTCATGGGACCATATCTAGACAAAAAACCCATCACAAAAAAGGGCTGGTAGAGTGGCTCAAGGTATAGGCCTTGAGTTCAAGCCACAGTACCACAAAGAGAAAAAAAATCTACCTGGGCATAGTGGTACACACCTGTAATCCCAGCTACTTAGAAGGCTGAGGTAGGAGGGGTGAGGTCTAGACTACCTAGGCAAGGGTGCAAGACCCTACTGAAAAACAAGCTACAGTAAATAGCTAGAGGCATGGACCAGGGGCAAAGACCTCCTCGCCTAACTTGCACTCAAGGCTTTTGGTTCAAACCCCAGTATAGCCAGAAAACCCCCAAACAAATAAAACCCCAGCTCCCAACCCCAAATCTTCAACACTAAAAAGCTAATGTAAAACACTGAAATAAGTAAGATTCCTTATGGCTAAGGAGGCCAAAGGAAGTAAAATTCATTTGTACAGATCTCACTGTTTCCAGTCATTTGCATTTCATGACATAAAATGCTGCTAAAATGCAGTACAGACATCTCCGGCTGGAAAGTTAAAAAAACCCTCACCCCAAATATGCCCAAAGCACCTCTTCCTCTCTCTCTGTCTCTCTCTCTGTCTCTTTCTCTCTCTCTCTTCTCTCTCTCTCTCTGTGGTTTCAAATGTGAGAATCAGCTTAGGTTGGGTCTTTTCTGTTACAGGATTTGATCAGCAACTACTGTGTTACAAAAGTTAGTCTCACTAACTCGCTATCCAAATGCCAGCTTCATGGACTCTGGTTAACCTGATAAAAGCTTCTATTAAGAACAAAGAGGATACTTACCTGGCAGGGGAGATACCATGATCATGAAGGTGGTTTTCCCAGGGCGAGGCTTATGCATTGCACTCCGGATGTGCTGACCCCTGCGATTTCCCCAAATGTGGGAAACTCGACTACATAATTTGTGGTAGTGGGGGACTGCGTTCGCGCTCTCCCCTGGCTTTTTGATTGTTGAATGATAGACTAATTTTGGGAGGTTTATTGTGTGTAAGTAACTTGGAGAATTTAGAAAAGTTCTGCGTTTTTATGTTGTGTGGTAAATATTAAGTAACAGCTACTTCATAACTTATTATCAAGGATGTCCCGGGCTGTTCATCTTCCATTCCCTTGTCCTGTTCAGCTTGGTACCTTAAGAAATGACTCCTTGGAAGCTCAGCTTCATGAGTATGTCAAACAAGGGAACTACGTGAAAGTAAAGAAAAGTCTTAAGAAAGTCTGCGGAACCTGTTTAACTAATCTGATGCTTGACAAAGACAGTTAAGCCTAAATTGGAGACTAGCACTTTCTGATGCCTGTAGGGATTTTTCCCAAACTCCCTGAAGAAAGAAGCTCACTGCTATTTACAGCAAAGGCAGGGAGGGGGACACTCATCCTGAACTGCCTGGGAAAAGGGAAGGAGAGACTGAGGGTTGAGGAAAAAGAGAGTTTCCAGGCTCAAAGCATGAGGAATTATTGATCATCCCTGCTGTCCAGGTAGATCCTGCCAAAGGCAGTACTGGAGTACTGGAAGCAAGAGGTGACCTCCACTCTCGGGCCACGGAAACCATGAAGAAAGGATGAGAGATCTGACTGTCTGTTTGCCGTGGACACAGTTGGAGCAGTGTGACTTAACCACCTTTGGGGCCTCAGGGCGGGTCAGGAAGTTTCGTCTCCAGCCTTTGGGTGACACTGGGGAGTGCCCTGGCCAGAACACCTTTTGTGGCTTAAAGACAAACTTTCCTTTCCACCGGCTGTTCTTGGACCTCCCCTTAAGCTGGTCAGATCTTGAAAGAGAGTGTTAGCATTTAAGGAGAGGAAAAAAGAAAAAGCCTTGGTGCACTGAAGTCGAGTTCTGCCCACGTAGCATTGGCAGTGCAGTACAAACCCCTGCCCGGCCTCTGAGTTTCCCAGATTGCCTGCCATACAGCTGTAGTGGGCTCGGACCTTTTCCTCAGTTTCCCAAGGAAGAAACCCTCCTTAACAAGACAGAGAGAGAGGGAGAAAAGGTCGACCTGAAAGTTCCATCGTAGCTCTCTTGGAAAACAGACTCCACCAGAGTGCCGGACGCTCATGGTCACATTCCTAGGCAGTCTTTCCCAGTTTGGCACAACCTATACTGACCTCAGGTGAAGGCTGGTCCCTTCGTGTGTCACCAAATATGATGCACGGATGACACGCGCAGGAATTTCAGATGCTCAGGGTTCTTGAGCCTGCTCTGAGAATGAAAGCACAGGCAGACTCCAACAGCAGAGGTCGGAAAGATTTTATTTGCAGAGAATTTAGTTGGAGAAAAGAGAAGAGAAAGACTGCATATTGGAGAATGCAGGGGGACCTGGAAACCAGTGATCCCGTGGGTCAGGTTGGGGAGTGGGGTTTTATAGCCTATTTGTGACTATTGCCTGATGGCAGTCCGTCCTTCAGTCCTTGAGCTCAAGTGGTAAAGTGCCTGCTAGCAAGCATGAGGCCCTCACTTCAAGCCACCTCAGTACTGTCCTTTTTTGAACTCTGAGTTCAAAGCCCAGTCCCATCAAAAAAAAAAAGGGAGTGATTTATTAGGAAAGTATAAGTACACCTTGAGGCCTGAAAGTCAACTACTAAACAGGGACAGTACACCTCAAGGGGTGAGGGACAGGTGGTTGCATAAGGGCCAAAACATGCCTACTTTTTTCTTAATTAAAAAAAAATATTAATTCAAGACAAGTGTTCTTTCAAAATAAACCTCTTTGGCCCAGCATGGCTATCCCAGCTACTCGGGAGACAGAGGCAGGAAGACAGACTTCCAGGCCAGCTGAGACAAAGGTAGTAATGAGATCCTGTCTCAACAAAAAGTATGTGTATGTATGTGTGTGGAGGGGAGGTTTGGGGATGTAGCTCAAGTGACAGAGCACCTGCCTAGCATGCACAGGGCTCTGGGTTCAATCCAGCACCACAAAAGAAAACAAAAATAATCCTCTTTGTTCCCTAGTGAACAGTGACCATTGGCCCAGACACTATAGTTTGAAAAGCTGTGCAGAGGAACCAGATGAAGCACTCTGAGGTCCACATGAGTGGGTAACAGGAAATAGAAAATTTAACTTACCAAAAACAGCTTCCAAAATTCAGAGTCTTTGTTTGTTTATTGACAGTACTGAAATTTGAGCTCAGGGCCTTGTGCTTGTTAGGCAGGCACTTGTTAGGCAGGCAATTCTACCACTTGACCCTGCCCCCCAACCCCCAAAATTCAGAATCTTAAAAGAAATAATAATAATTATAATAACAATCACAGACACACTGTATACCCTATTTAAAATTAAAAAAGCAATTTGAAACCTGAAAAAAAAAAAAAAGAACAGAGTTGTTTTACTCAGCCAGGCAAATTCCTGTTTCCACTACATGCCCTGGTTCTGAAGCTGATAACCTAAAACAGTTATGGTTTTCCTTAACTTTTAAACTTCTTTGTCTTAAACCCCCCCCAACCAACCTGTCGCCTTTCCAATTAGCCAACCATGTAGACTGTGAACCCCAAATCTGCCTAATCCAGCAAGGGAAACTCTGTGTGAGATATAAAACAGCAGTGGACTTTCCAAACAGTGTGCTTGCTTCCAAGACCCTGTCGAGTGCATACCTTTCCACAGAGGTGAATTTTCCCTTGCCTACTGACTTCTGAGTAGTATAGTCTCTCTCATGACACCCAATAGCTTAAAGATATTTCTGACAACTTGGGGACTCGCCCAGGATTTTCACATTGCCCAGGGGGCTGTGGACGCCCCCTACTCAGGGGAGACACACCCTGCTACATTATTAAAGTGTCCTCAGGGCATAGCAAACTCAAAATCTAAAGTCAACTGGCAATGCAGGAAAATGGGCCAGCCCAAGAAGGAATTGGGTGTGGTAACGCCCCTCTCACTAGCTGGGAGGGGAGAAATTTAAGAAAACTGAGTCTCTGCTAGAAGATCCACATGGGGTGGCGGGTCAACATGGCCAATTCCTTGGCCCACAGGTTTATACATGGGCTGAACTAACGTCCATTCTGAGCATCCTGTTCTCCAGGGAGGAAAGAGGAATGATAAGGGAGGCAGCCATGATGACTTGGGAGTATGAGCATCCTCTGGTCCTAATGTCCTTCCTCCCCGCAGATGGGGAGCTCCCCAATGAGGAACCACAATGGGATAATAATGATGCTGTTCATTAGGATACATGAGAGAGCTCAGAGATTTAATTATAAAGGGAATCCAGGAAGAAGTTCTCCGATCTTGAAATATACTCAGGGCCTCTGATGTCCAACAGGCAAAGAAGACCCAGCTGAATTCTTAAATAGGTTGAAAGATCAGATGGGAAAATATTCAGGACTAAATGTGGAGGACCCCCTAGGTGAGGGCATGTTAAAATTTCATTTTGTAACAAATAGCTGGCCTGACATAGCAAACAAGTTACAAAATTAAAAAAAAAAAACTGGAAAGACAAAAATATGGAAAAACTATTAAACAAAGCCCAAAAGGTTTATATCAGGAAAGAAGAAGAAAAACAAAAGCAAAAGGCCAGTATGATGCTGTCCATTATAGAGCAAATGACTCAAAATAGAGCAGGCTCACAGGCTCAGGGGCAGCGAGCTCCCCAAGGAGGATGCCAGAAAGGGCAATCACCAAAGGACAACCAAGGGAGAAAGGGAGAAATAAAGGTTACAAATGTGGTAAGAAGGGGCATTTCAAGAGAGAATGCCCAAATAGGAAAAAAGAGGAGCAGGTGATAGCCCTCATGTTGCTTAAGGAAGTCTAGAGGCTCCAGGGGCTCTTTTATTTTAAGGGATTAACAAGATTCCATGCTAAATCTAGAGGCAGGATTTGAACTAAATGGAATAACATTTTTTAATGGATTCTGGGGTACCTTGCTTATCTTTAGCATTCCATCCCCCTTGTATGCAGATAGCTTGCTAGTTTCTGGGGTGAGAGGAGAGAGATTCCATGTCCCTTTATTCAGAGAAGCCCCCACCGTAAGATAAACAGACAAAAGTAGTCTTTGTCTTTATCCCTGAAGCAGGAACCAATCTCTTGGGCCAAGATTTAATTTAGGAATTGGGAACAGAATTAAACATACATCAAAAAACAGATTCAGGTATCTCCCAACCTGTTACCTCTGGAGGAAGAACAACAAATTCTTCCGGAGGAGGTCTGCATTAGGGATGGAAACCAAGGAGGACAAAAAGTTCCTCCAATTTACATTAAACTGAAAAGTAATGTCAGGAGGGAACAGCATTCAATTACCCTGGAGGGAACTGGGATTGTAACCCATCATTGAGGGGCTACTCAGGAATGGCCTCTTTGCACCCTGTATGACCCCTTACAGTGCCCCAACCCTCCCAGTTAAGAAGCCTAATGGCTCTTACAGATCAGTCCAGAATCTAAGAGCCATCGATCAAATTGTACAAAGTAGACACCCAGTGGTCCCAAATCCACATACCCTCCTCAGCAAGACACCACATGATCATAAATGGTTTAGTGTAGTAGACTTAAAGGGTGCCTTTTGAGTCTGTCCCTTAGGTAAGGAAAGCAGAGATCTCTTTGCCTTTAAATGGAAAGAAAACAATAATACTGATGGACAATCCTGCCTTAGGGATTCACAGACTCCCCTAACCCGTTTGGACAAATCCTTAAACAAGTATTGCAGATTTTTAAAACCTCCCCACAGATTAAGTTACTTCGATCTGTAGATGATTTGTTAATCTTGAGGGTCATAACAGAGGCAGTTACTGACTTGCTTAATTTTCTGGGTCAGCAGGGACTGAGAGTGAAGGACCCTATCAAGTCTTACGACGGAGACAGCTCACCAAATGGCAGAACGAGGTTGGACCCATTATACCAGAGCCAGAATTTCTCCTGACCCTTGGCAGTGAGAACGATGGACGGCCAGTCCATACGCAGACCCTATGAAACTGATTATAAAAAGGCTATGAGAACCTGCCTGGTAATCCTTGGTGCTATCTCCTGTGCTCAGGCTGCACTATCTATGCCGTGTGAAGATTATGAACTGCTCCTTGCTACCCAAGATAGGATGTGCCCTACAAATTTGGTTATAAATATTGCTAAAGCTCCTAACCCTCAGGTTATCCACTTTGATGCCTGTCTAGCCCTACCATGTGGGGATTTAAGTTATCAAAGACAATTATCCCAAGAGGACAAATAATTTGTGTCCAGAAGGGGAGACCGCTGCTAATGGGTGAGGCCCTTGTCCGGACTGGGATGGACTGCAGACCCCAATGCACGAAGCCCTTTGAGGGGTCTAGCCCATCTAAAACCAACAGTAAGTGTAACTTAAAGACATCCCACCCCCAAATTGCCACATCTCCAATATAATCCTCTCCTACTGACCATTCTTAACCCAAAGGCTGCTTGGGAGAACCCACAGGTTGCATCCCACCCTTATGGAGTAGGGGTCTCAATGTCCAGGTCTGACCTCATAGGCAGGCTCAGAATCCAGATCGGAGACCCTGCCAATCTTTCTCTGCATCCTCAACCACTTTACCACCCCTTGATAAGAACTGCGCCTTCTGCAGCCTAAACTGCAGCTGGTCTCATCCCTTGCAGATCAAAGCCCACTGTTCCTTATCTTCTGCCACCTCCCTTTGCCTGCCCCTAGACCTTGCTCATGCAGCTGGTCTCATCCCTTGCAGATCAAAGCCCACTGTCCCTTATCTCCCACCACCTCTCTGTCTGTCCCTTGCCCTTGCTTTCTCCCAAATGCTACTTTGGTCAGACCCACCGAGAGAAGTTGCTGCGCCATTTTCTCTCGGCCAGCCAGTCTGCTTATTAAACTTTGGACATGAGATACCGCTCGTGAGCCTCCTTTGTGTGATGTATGGGGTTTTTCTAACACCCCTACTCCAGAGGAGGATAATGGGAGAAGTCACCAAACAGTCCTGAAAAGGTTCATGTAACAGTAGTAACTGACTTAAGCAAACCCTAGAGATAAGAGACTGGACTGGTGAGACAAATGCCTGGTTGGAATGGGTAAATAATCTGTGCATGCCTCAAATAGACCGGTTATTACACTTGTGCTGCAGCTAGACCAGAGACTCAGGTGGTCTCATTCCCACGAGGATGGACCTTACACCCTAATGGTATGGCATGCATGATAGCTCTGTATCAGAGGTTTCAGCCTGGGGAAGTGAGTCTTAAGACCTTGTAATTACTGCTTCCAGAGGCAAAATGTGTGGGACAGAAGCACCCTCGAACCATCAGTTCTTTGTCCCCTGACACCAACTACATCTTGAACCTCTCTAGGTATGGGGAGTTGCTGATGTTCATGGGTAACCTGGCCGGCTGTAATAGAGGTTGATCCTTTGATGAGATAAGCAGTCAAAATGCATTGACCAAAGCCTAAGCAGATGTCTGGTTGGATGGTAGAGGGCCTTTGCTTGAGATTCTCCTGGAAAGTTGGAGTGACACCTGTGCTTTGCTTCAGTTGGCTCTCTCTTTCACCCTGGCATTTCAACAACCCGGCCAGTCCCCAAATAAAAGAAGCACAGAAGGCATGACTGCACTTGACCACTATGTTTATACAGATGGCATGGGAGTCCCCCAAGGAGTCCCCGATGAATTCAAGGCTGGAAATCAAATAGCAGCGGGCTTCCAGTCTGCACTATTCTGGTGGTCCACAGTCAATAAAAATGTAGATTGGATCAATTACATCTGTTAAAACCAGCAGAGATCTGTCAACTACACTAGAGATGCCATCAAGGGAGAGCAGAGCAATGAGATGCCACAAGCCGAATGGCATGGCAGACTAGATTAGTCCTGTGCGTGAAGTTAGCAGAAAAGGGAGGAGTTGTGTAATGGTAGGAGGTCAGTGTTGTACTTTCATTTCCAAGAATACCGCCTCTGATGGCACCATTACAAAGGCTTTACAGGAATTAACTACTCTTGCCAATGAACTTGCAGAAAATTCCAGAGTAGATGACTGAGGTCATAGCTTGCTGGAACAGTGGTTTGGAAAATGGAAAAGCATGATGGTGCCCTTTTTCACTTCCCTCATAATTGTGTTAGGAGTAATGACCACAGGAGTGTGCTATATCATACATGTGTGAGAGGGTTCACCCAAAGATAATTGAGACCTCACTCACCAAACAGACTCCTGTCTCTTACCCTGACAATCTCCTGTTAGACACAGTCAAACAAGAAAGTTAATTAATGCTAGATAGATTTGAAAACCAGCACTATAAATAAAAGAAAGGGGAAATTTAAGAATGAACTTAGGTCGGTTTTTTTCTGTCAAAGGATTTACTCAGTAAGAACTGCCTCACTAACTCATGTCATGGAACTCTCCTTAACCTGATAAAAGTTTCTTTTAAGAACAAAGGGTTTTTATCCTTAGCCACCATGCAAATTCTGCTAGATGCCCTGGTTCCAGAGCTGATAACCTAAAGCAATTATTGCTTCCCTGAACTTTTGAACTTCTTTGTCTCCAAAGCCCCCCTCAAACCTGGCCCCTTCCAATTATCCAAGGGTGTAGACTGCAAACCCGAAACCTGTCCAATCCAGGGGAAGGCAACATTGCATTAGAGATAAAACCTGACCAGACTTCCCACCTGGTATGCTTGCTTCCCATACTCTTTGTTGGGTGCCCACCCCTCTGCAAAAGTAAATTTTGCCTTGCCTATTGATTTCTGAGTTGTGTTGTCTATCTTTTGACACCCCAATATCTTAAAGATATTTCTACCGGTAAGTATCTGTTCACATAAATGTCTTTAAATTGATTATAACATGTTTACACTCTACTAGTAATGTGTGTGCTATGTGACTAAATTTTATTTAAATGCTATATAAGAGTTTACAGGGTTTGAGGCATGCAGGTTTAAACATACCAAGTGACCACCAGTAAAGTACTGTCTTCTATACAACACATACTGAGCCACTGTACAACAAGAAACAAGTCTATTTGGGGTGACTGGCATGGTCTCCCCAAGCTTGTAAGAGGTCTAAATAAGAGGTCTGAAAGCTCTGATTTTTGTTAGTGCTATACACCTGTTATCTTACATAGCTGAAGATTCTATTCCAAAGGCAAAATAAATTTTACCTTTGGGGTAGGAAAAAAATCAAAACATCTGTGCAGTTGTGATGTTGTTGTCTTTTTAAAATGTTAAATGTACTTATATTCCCCAAGTATGTAAGTTTTCTAAAATACAAAACAGTCCCAACTTAATTGAAAGGACTGGTCATCTACAAAAGAAATTTGTAATAAGTAAGGAATATTGCACCTATTTAAAATCCACTCACTTTGAAGACAAAATTAAATGGGAATATATACATACATACATACGTATATATATATATATAAAACCAATTATTAATAAGATGTATATAGTATCATTTTTAAACTAAGAGTTTAAGTATCTATTTAAGAGATGATGAGAGCCTAATAGTACTAATTAATGCTGTCATAATTATTATTCTAAAATGCTATATGCAATAAAAATAACTAAAAATTTTTTTAATTACTAAAATTTAAAAATTCTAATGATGACTGTTCTATGTGTTTTTGTCATTTACAGTTTGGATCCTTCCCTAAGGTATTTACAAACAAATTCCTGGAAAATGTCTCTAGCAAGTACTTATTTTTCAAACATATGTTTCTTTACGTATTTGTTCTTACTGGTTTTGTTTTATATTTTCCTTGTAGAACATTCTAGCTGTTGAGTGTTGTTGACACTCTACAGAAGCAGAATTTCTATCTAAGTAAACTAAGCAGAATTTTTTTTTTAAGATACTAGGACACTACCTACAGAACAGACAAAATTAAACTAAAAAATGGATACCAGGTAAGTCTAGCCGAAGGGCCATTCCTTATAAACCCCTCAGTTGCTTAAAATTGACCAAAAAGGGTTTTATTGGCACTGACTCAGCCTGTTTGTCACATCTGCCGATGTGGGATCACATGAGACCACTGGAGCATCTCATCTTGGCTGCAAGGGACTATAAAAGCCAAACCACAGTAACTGGTCAGTGGATATCTTCAGCAACAAACAAACAAAAACTGTTCAAAACCAAAGAGACTGCTGTCAAAATAAAAACAGAGTCATACCAGACATGGTGGTGCATGCCTATAATCCTAGTACTAGGAATGCTGAAACAAGAGGATATGAGTTTGAGGCCACCCTGAGGTACATAGCAAGTTCTAAGCAAACCCAAACTATAGGAGATTCTGTGTCAGAACCAACAGCAAAACTGAAGTCACTCCTGCCAATCCTTCCAAAGTAACTAAAACCATTTAAAAATAATAAACAGACCAGTTTAAAAAATTATAAGTAGAACCCAGTTCTGCTGTCTAATGATTAAGGCTGCAACCACATGACCAGGTGGATTCTCCAGTTTGAGAATGAGGGTCACAGATCAGAACCACCATTGGAGTCTTCACTCCCACTCCTTTCCCTTCCCCACCCATTTCTCCCTACTTTATCCTTTTATACTAAAATAAATCTTATGATGTGAGATTCTTTGCTGTGAGTCACCTTGAAATGCTTTTCATACGTGGATCTTTAGGTACCTGTGATTTTGCATGGACACTGGAGGCTGAGGGAACCCTCTCCTTCCTCCTGCAGTGACAATGACTCATACACATCAAGTCATATTGTGTATCTGCCAAATAAACCCTTCTTCTTTGTTTTGAAACATTCTTCCCCTAGTCCAAAAGTCTGAATAAAATTCTCTCCTAAATTTGTAAGTTGCATTTGGTCTTTCACTGTACTGAGGAGTCCTTAAACTACTCAACCAAACCTTGAAAGGAAATCAAATTTTAATTATAATTTTCAACTGCCTTTCAAACTCAGTCCACATGGTAACCTAGCTTTCGAAAGACTTCAGTCTAGGAAGTGACGATTTCCTGAAGGAGAAGAGAATTTGCGTTCTGGTTAAGCACTAAAGATGTGCACGTGGATGTGTCCACATGAGACTGGACAGCTGGTGGGGGCCCACTATGTACTTCTGGATGACAAGGCAGGAGGATCTCAGGTTTGAGACCAGCCTGGGTTACATGTGAGACCCTTGCTCAAAAACCAAAAACATCAACCAAGAATCAATTCATTATATTGTGGAGTAACTCACTTTGTTTAAGAATTTAAGCATTTAAAAGGTTAGAGGTGAGAAGGCATTTGAAGTGATTATACAAGTAAGTGAAGCATATCAATTACACTGTGTTCTAAATATTTACTTTTTCTTTGATAACTGTATTTTTAAGTGTAGTATCCACTTGTGAATTTTCCCTGCTGATTAAGACAGCCTAGTGAAGATACAAGCTAATTAAAGGCAGTGTGCTCTAAGGGCCTTTCTTCATCATCTTGCAGATGAAGATCAGATGCCACTAGATGCTGGCCACCCTAGAGTCCCAGAGCCAACCCTGACTGCACTGACTGTACACAACAGGGACTTAGTGCACGTGGAGTCGATAACATTTCATCGGTGAAGAGCAAAGTTACTCTCAAAAGTGCTGAAGACTTTCCTCCATGTCAGTCTCACTAGACATACTTAATTCTCTCTTCGACCTTTTCCCACCACTCCTGCTCAGCAGGCACAGGAATGGGAGTCCCACATGTGCTCTGGGTACATTTTCTATGTCCTGTCCCAAATAAATGTACCAAAATTTTACTGTATCTTACCACTTTTATTTTAAATTCTAAAATTGACTTATTATGGATGCCTTCAAGGGTCAAACCTATTTCCTTCTGCTCATTCTAGTTGTTTTACATCTTACATGGTAAAGTTCTTAGCATAAAAATGCATGTTGAAGTCGGGTTGGGGCAGGCATGTATTATTGTCAATTTCATTATAACCAATGTGCCAAATGGTAAGATTTTTATGAAACAGACAAATTATTCATTTTATAACAAAGTAAAATCATTAAAGCACTTAGCACATCTTTTTTCATATTATTTTAACGTGAAGCAATAAAAGCACTTAAAGGAGTATTATGATAAAACATGAACTATCAGAAATTTTGGTATACATTATCAATCTTTTAAAAATCATCTTATGAGTTATAGTTTAACAACTAAATCATTATGGCAGAAGTGTGGGTGGGCAGCAAATATGTAGCCTAAGCATATAGATAAATATTACTAAAGCAACACTTCCTTGCTTCCAAAAGGGGCCTAAGTAAAGGACCGTAATCTAATGGCAAGCCATGTCGTCAGCTTGCACAGAGCAAAGGGAGCACGAGGAGAATATTCGACAACTCACCTTGCTTCTAATTCTCTGATGCTACACTGTAACTGGTGTAAGCGCCTATCTGATGCTTCCTCCCTTCCTCGGGCAGACATAACATCCTCCGTCTAGAAAAACGGAAAATTGAAGACCGTTTGACGCACGTGAAAATGTAATCCACCATTTTGCAGCATTAAAAAAACCAGTTCATACTATAAAACCATGCTATTAGACTTCTAACACCAAGTTTAAAGAGCAGTATGACTTTGGAAATAAATGCAGTACGTTGAAAAGGGAGAAACATCCCCAGTGCCATGTTAGACAGCAATCCAAACAGCTGCTGCAGCCAGACTTCTTCCGTCTCCATTTGCTACAGAGCAAGTCCAAGGAGCAGACTGACGTGCAGCACGCTCTTCACTGTGTCACGTGTACTCACGTCTACCGAAGCCATCGCAGGACGTCTCTCCTCTGCTGTAGTGATGCTTGCAGACAGTTACAGGTTTTATTATTACCCTTCTAGAAAACACTGTGTATCCTTTTATGCCTTCTTTTGTGTTAAATACTTTCCATAACATTAAGTCTGCTATTGCTCTTGACAGTACCTCTATGAACTAATTGTTTTTGTTGTTGCTGCAGACAATGTGCTTCCTTAACTTGGCCGTATTTATTTAGAGTCAGCATTAGTTCGGAAAACACTGGAACCCTGCAACAATGCATCTCCACGTGCAGACTTCACGAACCCATCAAATACAGTGCTATGTTTTACTTTAAGCAGTCCTTTTTTTTTTTGACAGTAAATAAGATGTATTTAATTCCCGGGTCAGAAGCATGACGGAGCTTACAAAAGAAGTGATTATATTATGATATTGGGTATTTTGTCATGACAGCACTCCTTCCTTCCTCTTCTCCACAGCACTTTGTAGATTTGCTGTGGTTTTGGTTTTTCCCCTCCCATCACAGTGGGTGGGGCATATGATTCTAAATGGTGGGAATCAAAGTTCTTCCTTTCCTTGGTCACAGAGATTGGTTCTGGAATGAGCACAGATCTAAAATGCACAGATCAGAGTTTTCCCGGGGGATTTTTGTTGGATCTAAAGAGAGGCACAGCAAGGAAGCATGGAAGATGGAGACTGACAGTGTTTATCTTACTGCCTTGGGAAGAGGGTTTGTCTGAGAACCAAGTTTAAAAAAGGCAGGTGGAACTGGACAAGAGTAAGAAACGGGATTGAGAGAGTTGATCCCATGACTGCATTTTTGGAGATTTACATAGGAAAAGCATTTTCTAGATAAATATGAAATGAATGGTGGGAGAGGAGAAGAGAAGCCCAAGACAAATTTAGGGGACACATGACAAATGGAGCATGATTCCTATGGGACCTCAAGGAATTTGAAATGGCTAGTGGCTCAAGATGTTGGCTGGTCAGTACTGGGGATGACTTACAAAGCAGAAAACATGCTGCTCAGAAGAAGGTCCTTGATTGTTAAGATAAGGAATTAGTTCATGAAGACAATGGGGAACCACAGAAGGCATTTAAGTTGGTGTCTGACATGACCAGACTTGGTAAGACTGACCTATGCTGGAGAAACAAAGGGTAAAGTTTGAATGGTTTTAAATCCTTATTATTGTTAAGCAGTCCTTTTAAAGATATGAAAAGAAATAAGAATATGTACATCAATTATTTTGCATTTAATTTCCTACTGAGTTACCTCTGCTGCCATTTCCTTTTAGCCTAATTTGACTCCTCAGAATATTTTGAGATGAGGACTGCCGGGGACACTTTCTGCCTTTATTTCACAATGTGTTTGTTGCTGAGATCTAGTTTCACTGGATGGACGACTCCTGGTGAGCCCTGTTTTCCTTCAGCTCTCTGAACACACTATTCCAGCATTTCTGCTGTCAGTTTCATGATGAGAACTCAGCCATTCAGCAATCATTGCTCCCTGTTTGGGTCATTTTCTGTTGCTGTTTTCAATTTTCTTTAAAATTGACCGGCAGTGTCATCATGATGTATCTAGGAGCAATTTTCTTTGTGTTTCTACTTCACAGGGCTCACTGGGTTTCTTGGATCTGCTATTGTTCTCTACCAAACTGAGGAAGTTTGCAGCCATTATGTCATGAGATGCTGTTTCTGCTCATGCCCTGCCCTCCCTCAGCTCCCACTGTACCTATGTTGGACTTGTGCACATTGTCACACATACCTTCCAATATTTAGACTCTGTTTATATTGTTCTGTCTTCAAGTTCATCTGTCATCCTGTCTTTTCAATCCATTTGAGCCACCTAGTGGATTTTTCAGTGGCTATTCTCTTAAGCTCTGTCTTTGTCTTGAAATGATCTCTATTTTTAAAACTACTTCTCAATCAAAATTCTTTCCCTCCTCAAGAACTTACACTTTGTGGTAATTTAAAAACAGATTCTTAAAAGGATTCTTTGAACTTATTTACAATAGCTGATTTGAAGCCTCTGCTTGCTATATCCAACAGTCAGTGGCCTCCCCTACCTGGTGCACATGTGGATCCTGTTTCCTGTCAGTAAGTCTTGGCTGAGAACTGGATGCTGTAGAAAATGTACTGTGGTTACTTTGGATCCTTGTGAGTATAATGGCTGTTTGATGCTGCTGTTTAGGGTGGCAATTGTCTAGCTTGAACATGAATTCTGAATCTGCTCACCCTACAGTGCACAACAGCACAACAGCTGATATCTGTGACTAGTTACTGCTTCCACTTGTGTTTCTATATCTAGTCCCCAGGGAATGCCCTGTGTGGCATGACTTCAGAAGCAGGGCCTCCTCTCCCTGTGACTTCCAGATTGGGCTCTGCCCTGACACTTCAAACCATAAAGCTTCAGTTCTTTGCAGCTGGATCTGCACATGTTTTGAGAATGTACTCAATTACAAAACCAGCAAATTCAAGCATGGAGTCCAATGCCTTTCTGTCTTCCTACGGTCCACTTCTCCCAGGTCTCTGCCTGCTTCTTCATTGGGTGCCTTGGAGTTCCCCGTTCCCCCATGCTCATGTTTCATTTGGCTCTTAGACTTGAATCTGGTAAGAATTTAAACCCAAAAGTTGGCCTTCATTTTTGTGTGAATGTGTGGTTCTCCTGTTGTCAGTATTTCCTCTTTAAATGCCCACCTGCTTTTGGGGCCTCAAACTTTGATACTAAGTCCACACAAAATTGTTTTCTGAAGCCATAACTATGGGGATTGGGAGAATCATTAGATCAAGAAATCCAAAAACTAAGAATTGCTTTCTCCTTTTGCTTCTTTCTATTTTAGAGTGGTTTCCAGAGGTATCCAATTTTTATAATTGCTATTTATGGGAGGGCTCTTATATTCCTCTATATGTCTTCACTATTGGAGAGCTATAATCAGTTTTTTGAGATCAGTTAAAAAGGTTTAGATAGTTACACAGCTAGTAAGTACAAAGCTATAATTTTTAATAATTAGACTCATGTAATAGAAAGCCTGATCTTTCCTTAAAACCCTAAAATTTCTCTACATCATAAAAATAATTTAATAAATATGTGAGGTACAGCATTAGATGTTATTTCCCATCCTGACCTTATATGTATCTTCATGACGATATGTGCAGGGGTGACTATGATGTTTTATTTAGTTGGGCCAAAGTGAATGGAAGGGAGGATTATTTACCAAGTTGGTTCCAATGTTGTAATCTGGCTTCTAACTTTCATATTTCATACTTAGTGAACAATAAAATAACTGTCTTTTAATAACCTTCTCTAATACCTAATCCAAAATAAAGCCAGAGTGAACTGCATAGAGCGAAGCCACAGGCACTCAGAACCTTGGAGCAGAACACACCTTCTTTTGCACCTCTTCATGGAGGACTTCTGTCACTCTAGTCAGCTCCTCTACTTTTGCTGCTGCAACTCTCAGATCTAACTTGGATTTCCTAAAAAGAAAGCCAATGAATCACCATTATTTTCACAGACCAAAAAGAATGAAAAATTAGAAAAGAAACATCAATTTTTAAAAATCATTACTCTATGTACCTAAAAGTGAATCTGAGATTCTTTTATTATAACAAAATGCATATGAAAGAGGGTAAAGAGAAAAAATACAGCTGGTGAAGGAGGGTACAAAGGGGGGGGTCATTACTACCTTACTTTGTATATTATGTTTAATGCACAATAACTGAATGCAACTCATGTAAAAAGAACTTAGTTATGCTTCTTCCTTTCTTTTTTGGTGGGACTGCAGTTTGAACTCAGGGCTTCATGCTTGCAATGTGGGTGCTCTACCACTTGAGCTGCACCTCTAGTCCACTTTGCTCTGGTTATTGTGGAAGTAGGATTTTGTGGACTACTTGCCTGAGCTGGCCTCCAACTGTGATTCTCCTGATCTCAGCCTCCTAAGAAGCTAGGATTATAGGTGTGAGCCACCAACACCCAGCCTACTTATCTTTATAAACTACCTACTGATTTTCAGTGCACTGAGTAGATGAGGTTATGTCTATAATTTCTGTAATTTATAAAGTTAGAAAAATACTGCTGTTAGGTCTTTCTCCGAAGATGAATGTAAGCTTCCATGCCTTTATCATTCCTTGAATATCAGATATCTACATCCCACAACCACTGAGCATGACATTAAACATAAATTAAAATGTCTGTCTCACAATGACATAATGTCTACTGTCTACAGAGACTGGAGTCACAAGAGACAAAACAGACAAATTTAGAATATTCTAATGCAATCAAGTAAGTTTCATTATCTTCTTGACTCTCTTGGAAATTATTTTAGGACAATAAGGCTTTCTAAAACAGAAAAAAAGATTTTAAACATTAGACTAAACAAAGTCAATACAGAATACTTTGATTATATAAAGAACACGTTTCTAGGAAGAAAGTTACTTTTAGAATTGTAGGAATCATCCTTACTTATTTCTTAATGACATTTTATTAATGTATGTAAGTGTAAATCATATTAGTGGTATTGAACTTAAAGAATTCGACAAAAAAATTGACATGTAAATGTTAAATTAATTTGCTTTGACTAACAGCATTCATAATTACATTATCTATCAGCAGGAAATAAAAAGGAATATAAATTTTGTAATAGCTGAAGATATTTCAGGTAGTAAGGTGACAGGAATGGCTGTAAACTCTTTGTAATCATTTCACTTAATAGTCACGACAATTGTGATTTGAGCACAGTTACTGCATTGCACTGAAGTTGCAGACAGTGAGGTTGATACAGCTTTACCAACATGCCCAAACAGTCACAATAGCAATAAAATGAGTGTCTGTTTTCTTCTTGCTGTTTGCTGATTTTAAGGCAGGGTCTTGCTGCGTAGCCCAGGCTGGCCTAGAACTGACTGTGGTTCTTGTGGTCCTCCCGCCTCAGCCTCCCAAGTGCTGAGATTATAGGCCTGTGCCACCATGCCCGACTCAAGCTAGTATTTAAACAATATACTGTCAACCAAAAAACAGTCCTAGTAATATTTTATAATGTTAAGCATTTAAGAAAAAGCATGTTAAACAGTTTAAGCATTTAGATCCATATTATAACATAAAACAAGAATAGATTTTTTTGGCTTACAAAATGACTCGCCAAATGACAAAACAAAACAAACAAAACCTCCAAACCCCTCACACCAATGCATGTAAATTTACTCTAAGCGCAAGAGCATTTTGCGAGTATATCCTGTACAGAAAGTAATGAGTGAATTTATCAGTTACAAAAGCCTATACATCTTCAATGGAAAAACCTGAGGGTGTGTGGTGCTTGGGTGGCGATGATAAACCTGAGTGCCATGGCAGCTTCGCTCTTGCCTCATGAAGCGCACAGTGCTGATGTTCTATCTGTCTCATGAGCGGCAGAGCAAGTCAGACTGGACAGTGCATAGTCAAGTTCTTTGTAAGCCCTAAGCAAATGGAAGGCGACAACATGACCTGAGGAAAGCCGCTGGAGACACAGAGGAAGCCAGGCAAGTCAGGGTGGGGTGCCTGGAGTCCTGAGCCAGGGCCACATCAGCCAGGAACACACTCATTCTACCACCCCACAACTCAGGGACTTCACCTCTACAGGGGTGAATGCTACCTGCCAAGACCAAGTCCTATGACAGGTTCTGTCTTAATCTCTGATTTTCCTAACCAGTCAACATCTAAACTGTCTCTTAATTGTGTACTCCATTTCCATGGCTTGCCTTCTTTTTTCTCTTTTTTGGATGTGTCAGGGGTTGAGGCCAGTCAGTTTGAGCTGACTGGGCAACTCTTAGCAATAATCCCCCAGTGGGATTCAGGATGTGCTCTTTGGTGTCTTAATCTCTCCCTAGCCTCCAAAGCTAACCTGTTCACTGATAATCCACACTGCCAGTGAGGCTGTGTGACCTAAGGGAGCCACTGCTGGGCTGCTGGCCCAGCTTCACCGCAGGGACCCTAGCGGGAACAGACACTGAGGAGCCTGGCTGGGTACTGCCTGGACCTTGTGCTCACTCATGCTTTGTGCCCTTGAATGGATTTAAGCCCACATATTATCACAACTGAGCAAGAGGCGACCAGGGTCTGAGCCTTCCTCCCCTTCCGTTCTCTCCCTCCCTCCCTCCCTTCCTAAGGGGGCCTGCTATCAAAAAACAAGAAGTTTGAAAAACACTGACCAAGTGATTGAACAAACTGCTTAAGGCCGGATGCGTGTGTTCGTGAAACATCACCACTGACATGAAAGCAGCTGGGTAAGGTAGATGTCATCATGTGACGAGGAGGAGATTGAGTGACAGATGTAGGAGTTCCGGGAATATATACTTTCTGTAGGTAGGATAAGGAAATGGGAAACACAAACGAAGGCAAGAAATGGCCACAAAGGTCAGAGAAGAAAATCAAGGTACAAATACAGGAAGAAAGAAAAATTGTCAGTCAACAAGATTCAACAGCCAAGGTCTAGGAAGAATTTTGTTTTGAGGTGAAATGGTACTTGAAGAAAACAGAGAGGCAGGCCCAAATCCAAACTGAAAGAAATCACAGAGTGACTAAAGCAAACAGATTCTTCAAGACAGTGTCAAGGAATAGGAAGCAGAGAATACAGTAGCTGAGGAGGCAGCGGGGTGGTCTATTCCCGAGGTCTAAAAGGAACCCTGAAAAAGAGAAGTGGAAATCTACAAACAGAAAAACTACAATTTACAGAACAAGATACAAGAAGGAAAAACTCTGGTATTCCTACCTAGACAGACATAACTATAGAAGAACGGCAGCAGTCAAAAGTAAGAGACAGAGGAGGAGACTCACTCAGCCAGGTGAGCAGGTGAGCAGCCTGCCTAAGCCCAGTCTGCAAGAAGTGGAATCAGTCTCTGTCTGACTGATTCCTACGTGCAAACCCTACAGGAACACAACCCTTGGGTGACTGGAAAGTGGTGATGTCATCAGGAGGGTGGAACATTTGGGAGGCCATTAGGTTGTGACCACAGGGACCTCAGAGCTGGGACTAGCACCTTCACAGAAGAGGCCTGAGAGTTTGCCTAGCCTTCCCACGGCATGAAGCCACAGAGGGAAAGCACTGCTCTGTAACAGGAAGAGGGTCCTCACTAGACCCTGGCCTGCCTGGTGTCTTGGTCTTGATGTGGCCAGCCTCCAGAACTAGAAGGACACAGATCTCTATTGTTTATAAGTGACCCAATGCATGGTATTTTGTTCTAGCGGACCAAGACAATGCCAGAGTCACTAGAACTGACTTCAAAGCCATGTTTTCTTACTTCATACCACACAGAAGCACAATTTTAGGAGATGTGTGCAGAGGCAGAGGATCTGCAGAAAATGTTATCAATACCAATAAAGAACCTTTTGAAATAAAGAGTACTCTACTATCAGGGCAAAAGGTCTCAACAATGACGTGATGGCTTTGTTTGACATTAGCAAACCCCTGAAACAAGACATCTCAATACAGTCAGCTGCAGCTAACACTCTCCTGTGGACCAGGGTGCTGCAGAAGTAAAGGGTGGAAAGATATAAACACTTTTGCAAAAGGGTAACTGTAAGTAGTCCTTAAATAATATTCAAGTAAAATGCTATGAAGAAATAAGAAAATGACAGCAAAGCCCCATTTCTCATCTTAAAATCTGTTTTCTGTGTGTGGAAAACGAGCTGCCAGCCATAAGGAACTGTCTGGCAATTCTGTGACTCAGTGCACCTGCTCCAGACCATGCTTCATGGGGTGTTTCCAAGAGACATGGCGAATCAAAACCAGTGATCCATGAATCCTGCATTTCCATAGCATTTGTATAATAGAAGACACAATATTATTCAAATTGGAACACGAAACATCTGAGGACAATCTGTTAGCCAAAATAAAACTTTTATGTGGCAAAAGTACATTGGAAAAATAAGCAGTATATAAAAATTACTGGCTCACAGTTTTAGAGAAAAAGATTGAAATGAACACAATGAATACCCTCAACATTATTAATTTTCCTATTCATTCAACACGACAGTGATATCAAGAACTATATTCCTATATTCCTATCACATTGGCTCTTATGTACTTCAATAAAATCACTGATTACACACCACTCAAAATCACATTCTAAAGACTTTTTGGGTTTTAGTTCACATTTAAATACAGAGAGCAAGAAACATAAAAAAACAGATCTAAAGTTATCATAGTTTAAAGGCTGGATCCACAATGGAATGTCTTTGGATATGAATGGTGCAAAGCTTCTGTTAATTATATTAAACATTTTTTTTTCAGGTTATTGTTTTAGAACTCAAACTACTAAGTGGTAACACATTCCAGCAGAGCTGAAGAAAACAAAATATGAATATTTCTAAATAATGACATTCCAAGAAGGCAATTGTGCCTCTAAAAGATCTAAGAGCACAGGACATAAATAGAAAGCCTATATAAATATACTAACCTTATTCCTGCAATGAAATATTATTTATTTATTTAATTAACCTACTCAATCACTCAAATACGTTTTTGCGAATTTGCCATGGAATGTAAAGCCTAGTGAAGAGGGAGCTGTTAACCAGGTGAATGCAATGAAGTATGTAAGGCTGAGATGGACATGTGGACAGCTACAGTGAGGAGACAGCAGAGGAGGCAGGTTTGTTTTTGCTTGGGAAGGAAGGAAGGTAAAGATTCAGAGAAGATATAGACAAGATATGACACTTGAGCTATACTTTCAAACTGAGAGGACATTTCTGACAGAAGGGATGTTATGAAATCTGAACAAGGTGAGCAAAACAGGAGCTCTGAAGCAGCATGGCTTATTTGGGGACTAGCAATAGCTAAGAAAACTGAGTGAGGAGTGACAAGACAAAGCAAGTAGCCTGGTCAGGTCACTGGAGGACTCTGGACTATATCCTGGAGGCATTGCCCTTGAGGGGAGTGAAGCGATCAGATGCTAGTTTAGAAAGACCATCTTGTGGAGAGCTTGGAAAAGAAAGATGGAATGGGGAGGCTGTGATGTCCTACTTAACTTTTGCATTTTTATTAGCATATTGTATTTGTACAAAGGGCTTCACTAATGTCTCCACACATGCATACAATGAACTCTGAATATATTCACCCCCTATTACTCTTCCTCTCCCCTTTTTATTTAGAAAAACTTTTAAGAGTTTCACTATGCTGTTTTCATATGACTGTAATGTTCTTCCATCATATTCACCCCCTCCCTCTCTCGCTGGTTCCCTCCTCCAAACAGTACCCATTTTCACCAAAAACTCCCAAAAAGAAACATGATAAAAGCTTTAATTATTAGTTCACATGATATCAATTTTTTATTCCATATTATCAGAAAACAAATGAAACTAACACACACAGTGTAAGTATAAACGTGTCTGAAAATTTCCTAGTCGTTATTCTTGGCACAGCGATAGAGCATCTCAAAGCTGAGTTCTGGTAGCATCAATACACTCATCATTCTGTAGTGTCAATATGCCCATCATTTGGAATCTGTCAACCTGAAAGCAGCCTCCTCCCTAAGAGAAGCATCTGCTTGTCCTTCTGCTCCTTCAGATCTATGGCAGGAAAAGCAGGCACAGTTGTATGTGCACAACTCTGAGCTGCTTAATGCTAAGATACAGAATACTGTCAGTAAATATTTTGGCCAAGTTGCTTGTGGACTACTCAAGGCTTATGACCTTTTAGGCTTTAGAAAACCACAACTAGTCTTATCAATCTCAATGGATTTAATTTCAATTCATAGCCTTAAGCCCAAAGACAAACGAATCTTGCACACAGATGACACAAATCTACACAGCCAAGCATCGTCTTTCTTCCCCAATTAACTCTTATTGTTGAGCTCCTCACTGCTATGAGTACTGTCAGAGCGCCAGGCTCAGCAGCTCACTAGATGTGAAGGGAGTCAGATAGGAGAGGTCTTAGACATCAAAGACATGAGGGAAGTCGAATCAGGAAAGGTCTTGGTCAGGGGAAGCAGGGGAAGTCACACCTTAGTCCAGCCACAGAGAGAAGATTCTTCCTTTTTTAACTCCAAACCCCAACAGTGTCCCCTGCTCAAGTGCCTCACACGAATCAGAATCAGTGTGGACCCAGGAAAGTGGTGTCAGATTCACTAATGCAATCTAGTCGGGTGTGAAGTACAAACATTCACTTGGAGCTACAGCATGAACTATGAACTCTGGCCAGAGAAGAGAACTTTGAGGCTATAGCATACAGATCAAGCAGAACCTTGAGCCTGGTGCAGCCAGTGTAGACGACTTTGGCTTGATTGGTCTGCATCCTTCCAAAGGGCTGGAGAGATGAGTGGATTATTTCTCACATTAAAGCAGCATAAGCAGAGTCCTGTGGTGGGACGAGGGTGCAACCTGGGCAGTCCTCAGGTTCACTGGCAGGGAAGGCATGACAGGGCCCCGCCTGGCTAGGCCTTTCCAGTCTACCTTGACTAGAGGAGAGGAAGAGGGAGAGGGGAAGAGAGGGAGAAAGGGGGAGGAGGAGGAGGGAGAGGGGAAGAGAGGGACAAAGGGGGAGGGGGAGGAGGGAGAGGGACAGAGAGACAGAGGGGAAAAAGAGGGAGAGGGAAGGAGGGAGGGAGAGAACAATCCCCACCCTTAAAGTAAACAGAAAAAGATGTGGGGGGTCTACCCTCTTATTCTCACCAAGGGAGAAATCATTCACTGGGATTTTTATTGTTTTGTTTTGGGTTTGGGGGCTGTTTTGTCTTTGGCTATACTCATTTTATCATGTTCTCTCTCACTAGTATTTCTAGTATTTCCTATACCTTCAGCACATATATTTTTGCACTCTGTCCTACCTTCTTCTTTTTTCCTTTCCCCATCCCTCTTTTTTTATTTATGCATTTATTCATATGTGCATACATTGTTTGGGCCATTTCTCTCCCCCCACCCCCACCCTCTCCCACCTATCCCTCCTTATTATTTAACTACTGATACCTCTTTAATAATTCTTAAGCTGCTACTATATCCTCTAATTATTCTGGTCCCTTTCTTTTCTAACTTTATTGGTTCTACCTGTTTTGCACAACATTAAAATAGTTCATGTGGGAGGATGAATACAGTACAAATAATGTATACACATGTAAGTAAATGCAAAAATGACACCTGTTGAAACTGTTCCAGGAATCGGGATTGGGGATGAAGGAGAGCAGTGGAAGGGGGGGTGAATTCAAGTGTGATATATCTGATACATTGTAAGAACCTTTGCAAACATTCCAATGTACCCCCAACTACCACAATAATAAAATAAATAAAATAGCTGGTGTGTTTTTGAACTGCTGTATTGTTACTGCTGCCTTCTTTCTCTCCTTTGAGTAGTACTGTTGAACATGATTCTAAACGAGGTACTCCACTAAACACACACACACACACACACACAGAGAAAAAAAAAGCTGCAAGAAGATCCCAAAAGATGCAAAAATTTTAATGTAAAAACAAAAGAAATATGAAAAACCAATGTAATATGAGTCTTCCAACAGACTGCAACATTGTAAAAGGTGCTCAAACTACTTTTGGTGAAAACCATGGACTCCTTACTCAGGCCCATAAATTAACTAAAAGCAGGAGATCTCTCATTTTGTATCTGTCTTTGTTTTAAGTCATTTTCTCTGCAGTCATTTTGCAGTCACCTTGAATTCTGGGAAAGACAGAACTGGTAACATCTTCATGACAAGAGACAGAAAAACTACACCCAACAGAAGTTGGGATGGACCACCCACAAATAACTCCAAAATCTCTCCAAGAAAAAGGGTTGAGATTATGAACAACCAGACTACACCTGTGACTAGAATTTAACTACACATACCTTACCTCTCTCCCTCTGCCCCCAGTTCTTTTGTCTACTTAAACCAATAGCCCATGTCTATACCTTGAAAATGGCTGAAGATGGTCTGAGTTCTTACTTTGCCTCTTCCCACGACACATCCCAAGCCAGGTAATAAATCTCCTTTCTCTCCCTTCACCACGTGTCTTTATTTGGCATATGGAGTGGGTGGCCTGACCTGGTATTCAGAATCCCAGGAATTTGGGCCTTAGGTCCAAAACTCTGGCTGCAATTTTGGCAAGCCAGCCAGGAAAAAACGCACCCTTTAGGTGCTAGTCACTCACAGACAGCTGACCTGGTACGCAGAGGAAATGAAATTGGGTTCCTACATCTGCTGGAATTGCTTTTATTCCAGGAACTTTTTTTAAAAATTTTATTATTCATATGTGCATACAGGGCTTGGGTCATTTTTCCCTCTGCCCCCACCCCCTCCCTAACAACCCATTCCACCCCCTCCCCCCCACCCCCTCAATACCAAGCATTAACTATTTTGCTCTTATTTCTAATTTTGTTGTAGAGAGTATAAGCCATAATAGGAAGGAACAAGGGTTTTTGCTGGTTGAGATAAGGATAGCTATACAGGGCATTGACTCACATTGATTTCCTGTGCGTGTGTGTTACCTTCTAGGTTAATTCTTCTTGACCTAAACTTTTCTCTAGTTCCTGGTCCCCTTCTCCTATTGGCCTCAGTTGCTTTTAAGGTATCTGCTTTAGATTCTCTGCTAGCTAATTTTTTAGGTGTCTTACCTATCCTCGTATCTCCTTTGTGTGCACTCGCTTTATCATGTGACCAAAGTCCAATGCCCTTGTTGTGTTTGCCCTTGATCTAATGTCCACATATGAAGGAGAACATACACTTTTTGGTCTTTTGGGCCAGGCTAACCTCACTCAGAATGATTTTCTCCAATTGCATCCATTTACCAGTGAATGATAAAATTTCATTCTTCTTCATGGCTGCATAAAATTCCATTGTGTATAGATACCACATTTTCTTAATCCATTCGTTGGTGGTGGGGCACCTTGGCTGTTTCCATAACTTGGCTATTGTGAATAGTGCCCCAATAAACATGGGTGTGCAGGTGCCTCAGCAGTAACCTGTGTCACAGTCTTTTGGGTATATCCCCAAGAGTGGTATTGCTGGATCAAATGGTAGATCGATGTCTAGCTTTTTAAGTAGTAGTTTACATTCCCCCCAAACAGTGTAAGAGGGGCCCTTTTTCCCCACATCCTCGCCAACACCTGTTGTTGGTGGTGTTGCTGATGATGGCTATTCTAACAGGGGTGAGGTGGAATCTTAGTGTGGTTTTAATTTGCATTTCCTTCATTGCTAGAGATGGTGAGCATTTTTTCATGTGTTTTCTGGCCATTTGAATTTCTTCTTTTGAGAAAGTTGTTTAGTTCACTTGCCCGTTTCTTTATTGGTTCATTAGTTTTGGGAGAATTTAGTTTTTTAAGTTCCCTATATATTCTGGTTATCAGTCCTTTGTCTGATGTATAGTTGGCAAATATTTTCTCCCACTCTGTGGGTGTTCTCCTCAGTTTAGAGACAATTTCTTTTGATGCACAGAAGTTTTTTAGTTTTATGAGGTCCCATTTATCTATGCTATCTCTTAGTTGCTGTGCTGCTGGGGTTTCATTGAGAAAGTTCTTACCTATACCTACTAACTCCAGAGTATTTCCTACTCTTTCCTGTATCAACTTTAGAGTTTGGGGTCTGGTATTAAGATCCTTGATCCATTTTGAGTTAATCTTGGTATAGGGTGATATACATGGATCTAGTTTGTTTTTTGCAGACTGCTAACCAGTTTTCCCAGCAGTTTTTGTTGAAGAGGCTGCTATTTCTCCATCGTATATTTTTAGCTCCTTTGTCAAAGACAAGTTGGTTATAGTTGTGTGGCTTCATATCTGGGTCCTCTATTCTGTTCCACTGGTCTTCATGTCTGTTTTTGTGCCATGCTGTTTTTATTGTTATTGCTTTGTAATAAGTTTGAAGTCAGGTATCGTGATACCTCCAGCATTGCTCCTTTGACTGAGTATTGCCTTGGCTATTCGTGGCCTCTTGTGTTTCCATATAAATTTAACAGTAGATTTTTCAATCTCTTTAATGAATGTCATTGGAATTTTGATGGGAATTCCATTAAACATGTAGATTACTTTGGGGAGTATCGACATTTTTACTATGTTGATTCTACCAATCCATGAGCATGGGAGATCTCTCCACTTTCTATAGTCTTCCTCAATCTCTTTCTTCAGAAGTGTATAGTTTTCCTTGTAGAGGTCGTTCACATCTTTTGTTAGGTTTACACCTAGGTGTTTGATTTTTTTTGAGGCTATTGGAAATGGAATTGTTTTCATACATTCTTTTTCAGTTTGCTCATTGTTAGTGTATAGAAATGCTAATGATTTTTCTGTTAATTTTATATCCTGCTACCTTGCTATAGTTATTGATGATGTCTAGAAGCTCTGAGTAGAGTTTTTTGGGTCTTTAAGGTATAGGATCATATCATCTGCAAATAGGGATATTTTGACAGTTTCTTTACCTATTTGTATTCCTTTTATTCCTTCTTCTTGCCTAATTGCTCTGGCTAGGAATTCCAGTACTATGTTGAATAGGAGTGGGGATACTGGGCATCCTTGCCTGGTTCCTGATTTTAGAGGGACTGGTTTCAGTTTTTCTCCATTAAGTATAATGCTGGCTGTACGTTTGTCATATATAGCTTTTATGATGTTGAGGTACTTTCCTTCTATTCCTTAGTTTTCTTAGAGCTTTTATCATGAAATGGTGTTGGATCTTATCAAAGGCTTTTTCTGCATTGAGATGATCAAGTGGTTTTTGTCTTCGCTTCTGTTAATGTGGTTTATTACATTTATTGATTTTCGTATGTTGAACCATTCCTGCATCTCGGGGATGAAGCCTACTTGGTTGTGGTGAATAATCTTTTTGATGTGTTGTTGAATTCGGTTTGCCATTATTTTGTTGAGGATTTTTACGTCAATGTTCATTAAGGAGATTGGCCTATAGTTCTCCTTTTTGGAGGTGTCTTTGCCTGGTTTTGGGATAAGCGTAATACTGGCTTCATAAAATGTGTTCGGCAGTTTTCCCTCGCTTTCTATTTCGTGGAATAGTTTAAGGAGGATTGGTATCAGTTCTTCCTTAAAGGTCTGATAGAATTCAGCAAAGAATCCATCAGGTCCTTGACTTTTCATTTTGGGGAGACTCTTGATTGCTGCTTCAATTTCATTTTGTGTTATAGATCAGTTTAGGTGGTTAATATCTTCTTTTCAGTTTTGGATGATCATATGTATCTAGAAATCTGTCCATTTCTTTAAGATTGTCAAACTTATTTGAATATAGCTTCTCAAAGTAGTCTCTGATGATTTCCTGGACTTCCATGGTGTTTGTTGTTATCTCCCCTTTTACATTCCTGATTCTACTAATTTGGGTTTTTTCTCTCCTCATTTTAGTCAGGTTTGCCAGGGGTCTATCGATCTTGTTTATTTTTTCAAAGAACCCACTTTTTGTTTCATTAATTCTTTGTATGGTTTTTTTGGTTTCTATTTCGTTGATTTCAGCTTTTATTGTTATTATTTCTCTCCTTCTATTTGTTTTGGGATTTGCTTGTTCTTGTTTTTCTAGGAGTTTGAGATGTATCATTAGGTCCTTGATTTGGGATCTTTCAGTCTTTTTAATATATGCACTCATGGCTATAAACTTTCCTCTCAGGACTGCCTTAGCTGTGTCCCACAGGTTCCAGTAGGTTGTGTTTTCATTTTCGTTGACTTCCAGGAACTTTTTAATTTCTTCTTTTATTTCATCGATGATCCATTCTTCATTAAGTAATGAGTTATTTAGTTTCCAGCTGTTTGCATGTTTTTTTGTCTTTACTTTTGTTGAGTTCTACTTTTACTGCATTGTGATCAGATAGTATGCATGGAATAATTTCTATTTTCTTTTATTTGCTGAGACTTGCTTTGTGCCCTAGGATATGATCTGTTTTGGAGAAGGTTCCATGGGCTGCTGAAAAGAATGTATATTGTGTAGAGGTTGGATGAAATGTTCTGTAGATATCAACTAGGTCCATTTGATATACTGCATATTTTAGATCTTGGATTTCTTTATTGAATTTTTGTTTGGATGACCTATCTATTGATGATAATGGGGTGTTAAAATCTCCCACAACAACTGTGTTGGCGTTTATATACGCTTTTAGGTCTTTCAGGGTATGTTTGATGAAATGGGGTGCGTTGACATTGGGTGCATACAGACTGATGATTATTATTTCCTTTTGGTCTATTTCCCCTTTTATTAGTATGGAATGTCCTTCTTTATCTCGTTTGATCAATGTAGGTTTGAAGTCTACTTTGTCAGAGATAAGTATTGCTACTCCTGCCTGTTTTCGGGGGCCATTGGTTTGGTAAATCTTCTTCCAGCCTTTCATCCTAAGCCTACGCTTATTTCTGTCGGGGAGATGGGTCTACTGTAAGCAACAAATTGTTGGATCTTCCTTTTTAATCCATTTCGTCATCGGTGCCTTTTGATGGGTGAATTAAGTCCGTTAACATTAAGTGTTAGTACTGATAGGTGTGTGGTGATTCCTGTCATTTAGTTGTCTTGGTTGTTTGAAGGTTTGATTGTGTGTACCTAAGTTGAGGTTACTCTCTACTGTCTTGCTTTTTCTTATCCTGTGGTTTGGTGCTGCCTGTCTTTTCATGGTTAAGTTGGGTTTCACTTTCTGTGTGCAGAATCCCTTGAAGAATCTTTTGTAGTGGTGGCTTTGTGATCACATATTGTTTTAGTTTCTGCTTATCATGGAAGACTTTTATTGTTTCATCTATTTTGAATGATAGTTTTGCTGGGTAGAGTATCCTGGGGTTGAAGTTATTTTCATTCAGTGCCCGGAAGATCTCACCCCACACTGTTCTTGCTTTTAATGTTTCTGTTGAGAAGTCTGCTGTGATTTTGATGGGTTTGCCTTTGTATGTTACTTGTTTTTTCTCTCTTACAGCCTTCAATATTCTTTCCTTAGTTTCTGAACTTGTTGTTTTAATGATGATATGTCGTGGAGTAGTTCTATTTTGATCTGGTCTGTTTGGTGTCCTGGAGGCCTCTTGCATTTGTATGGGAATATCTTTCTCTTGATTTGGGAAATTTTCCGTTATTATTTTGTTGAATATATTGCGCATTCCCTTCGCTTGCACCTCTTTTCCTTCTTCGATGCCCATGATTGTCAAGTTTGGTCTTTTGATGGAGTTGGTGAGTTCTTGTATTTTCTTTTCACAGGTCTTGAGTTGTTTAATTAATAGTTCTTCGGTTTTTCCTTTAATTACCATTTCATCTTCAAGTTCTGAGATTCTGTCTTCTGTTTGTTCTATTCTGCTGGATTGGCCTTCCGTTTTGTTTTGCAGTTCTGTTTCGTTCTTTTTTCTGAGGTTTTCCATATCCTGGGTGGTTTCCTCCTTAATGTTGTCTGTTTTTGTCCTGAGTTCATTTATCTGTTTATTCATCATGTTCTCTGTTGAACTTTGGTGTTTATACAGTGCTTCTATGGTTTCCTTTATTTCTTCTTTTACTTTTACAAATTCTCTATTTTTGTTGTCTTGTAATTTCTTGAGTGTCTCCTGTACATTTTGGTTGACCCTATCCAGTATCATCTCTATAAAATTCTCATTGAGTACCTGTAGTACGTCTTCTTTTAAATTATTCTTGTGGGCTTCATTGGGTCCTTTGGCATAGTTTATCTTCATTTTGTTGAAGTCTAGATCTGAGTATCTGTTTTCTTCATTCCCCTCTGGTTCCTGTACTAATTTTTTGCTGTGGGGAAACTGGTTTCCCTGTTTTTTCTGTCTTCCCGTCATTGTCTTTGGTGTTGTTACTGTCCTTGTACTGTGTGCAATTAAGTATTTTCTAGCTTGTAATAATAACAATGGTAATATTTAGAATGGAAGGGTGATCTGAGATGGAAAGCAAGAAGTTAAAGAAAGGGAGAAAACAAATACACAGACAAAAAGGAGAAAACAGAACAAGGTATCAGACAAGAAAGTTTCAAAAGTATAAACAGGGAGTGTTAGTGTACGAATTGACAGTAAGCTGAACAGACATTAGAGAGACAGAGAGAGGATTGAAAATCAAAAATAAAAAAAAAAGAATAAAAAATAAAAATAAGTAAATGAAAGAAATATCTATATATAAAAATGAATTAAAATAAGATGAAAAATAGAAAATTTAAAAAAACCCCAAAAAACCAAAAAACCTCCAAGTTCAAATGCAATGAAGTTTTAGTCTTAATAATTTGGGTGTCTGTCTCACTCTCCAATCCTGGAGATGGTGCCTCAGATGTTGTTCTGTAGTTGTCTCATCAAAGGGGATGCATAAAGTAGAACAAAACTACACACACACACACACACACACACACACAAAACCCCAAGTGTCCCAAGTTCAAATATAATACAGTTTCAGTAAGTTTTTCAGCATGCAGGTGTAATTCGGTTGTTCTCTCATCAAAGGTAGGGAGAGAGAAAAAAAAGAGTCTGGAGACAGTTCTGAGAATGGTATCTGCAGCTGTGGCTTGCCTGCCCGCTGCTGTCAGCCTGCTGTTGCTGGAGGCGTTATTCATGCAGATCTCTGGGGTGAGCTTGGCACTCACCTGGCCCCGCAGGGTTTGTTTGCTCAGAGTTCTCCTGTGTGGGAGCCTCTGCTACAAGCTTTCCCCTTTCCAAGCACACTGGGAAAGGTGACACTGCACCGACGTTGTCATGCCTGCGTGTTTATTTACAGTTCATGTGGGAGGTGGGTCTTCCCCCCTCTCCTGTGGAGTTTTCCTCCCTCCACCACTCTCACAAGCTTTCCCGCTCCTCATTACTGGGCGCGTGACCCCGCTCCTGCCAGAGCCTCTCCGGCCCGCCTGGCTTGTTTATTTACAGTTCTGGGAAGGATTCCCCTCCCCCATTCTTTGGCGCTCAGTGCGCCCCACCCTCTTTCCCACGTGTCTTTATTGTTCTTATTGCTTATGAGTCAGTTTCTCTTTTTTCCCCGGGTGGAGGTCAGTCTGTCCAGGGGGCTATGCTGCTCTGGCCCAGGCTTGTCTGTGGGAGTACCGCAGTACCGCGAAGTTCACCTTGTCCACGTCTTCCCAAGCCGTCTGGGCGCGGGCGACTGGCGGCCCGGGGTCCCTCCTGGTTTCTCCATTTAACGTGAAGTGGAGATTCTCTGCACCAGCTGGAGGTGTGGAGGGGTCAAAGTTATGCCTCTTCTCAGTGATTATGCCTGCAAAGTATGTCTCCAGCGTCTCTCCAAGATTTCACTATAGGAGGCTCGCTTACTGCTTCCTCCCTCTAGCAGCCATCTCTGAATCTTCCCCAGGAACTTCTTATCTTTTCACTTTAACCAGCATTGGCTGCCTTTTACCATCATCAGGTGAGTCAGAGAAATGAACACCTGGACTATAGGGCCCTGAAGTTTGACCTTGTAAGTTCTCCCAGACAGGGGATCTTGGGTCTTCACCAATTTATTGTTAGAGGCTCTTCTGGGCCATTTGGGGTTCATCTGAACTATCTAGGCTTTTGCTGTGTTTCAAAGAATTTTGGATCCCTTGTTCAGAAGCTTTCATAAATATCTGGGGTTATTTAAGAGTTCTGTGGTAGCAACTGGCAGGGAAAGAATGTAAGGTAACAGAAAGACTGTGTTGGAGACCTCTGTTGTGAACAGCTTAAGAATGAAAAGCGCTAAGTCCATCTTGCCCCTGAAAGAGAATTCTAGTTGAGTAGTCTACTAAAAAAGAGAAAGACAATGTCTAACAGTACACTCTGAATGTAATTGTTTTTGTATGTACTGTATGTATTCTGTGTATGTTTATTAGTCTATGTCTCTGATGGATGACTGGCTTGAAGGCTGAAATTCGGACGGCTGGCAACAGTCCTACTGGAGACTGACTCAAAACACTTTCCTAGCACTGACTCTTTCTACAGCAATCAATGGCCTCCCCCAAATGATTCCTGAACAAACAGCACGGGACACGTCTCCATATGCTCCTGGAGTTTTGAGAAATAGCTGACCTATGCATGTTTTTGAGCCCTTAGACTGATATCTATGACATCCTAATTTAAAACTCTTTTGCACACACATGTATGTGTATGGAGCATCTTTAGGATGATCCTTATTGTGGAGTTGGTGTCAAGGAGCTGCTGCTTCCAACCCCTTCTCTCTCCATTTCTTCTGCTGCCATTCTTGTGTTGTTATTATTGGCATTTTATTGTTGTGCTGGGGTACACTGCTGCATTTACAAAAGGGCTTACAATGTTACTTGGTTGAGCTCACCCCCTCCATCATTCTTTATCCCCCATAGTTTCAAAAGGCCTCATGGTTCCATTTTCACACATGAATACATAATATTCCATGCTGCCACTCTTAAGAAAACCAGTTTCTAAAGTTCTTATCTGAACCAGGTCTAACGAAAATGCAGGAATCAACAATTATCCTCTGCCTTAGGACTGAAGAAAAAGGATTTGTGGACAGTAACCTTAGTTTGTTTCATTCTCTTGTGCAGTGTAATTTGCATTCAACTCACTTTTATAATTAGCTCTATTAACAAATGTATAGAATCCAACCACAGTCCGCCATCTCCCACAGCTACCACCAGTCCAAGTCATGTCCTACTTGACATTTTTTGCCTGGATAATTGCAATAATGGTCACTTTGCTTCCATTTTTGTCTCTCTACAGTAGGCTTTCCATATGGCAGCTTGAGTGATGTATCTTATTAAAATATAAGTCAGATATTGGGCATGGTGGTGTGTGCTTGTAATCCTAGCACTTGGGAGGCCAAAGCTGAAGTACGAGTTTGAGGCCAGCCTGGGCTATGTAGCATGACCCTGTCTCAAAAAACAAATAATAAAATATAAGTTAGGTATCTCAATCTACTACAAACAATTTCCATTTCATCACAGTAAAAAGTCCAGTCCTCGCAATGCCCTACAAGGTTCCAGTTCATCTGTGTACAACCCTCCACAATTCTCTGACCTCATCTCCTACTATTCTCCTCCTTGCTCACTCCATTCTAGGTTCACTAGCAGGAAAAACTCTAACGAAGGCCACAAATTCTTCCCTTTCTACACTCACACCTTTGCAACATGGCACTGGAAATCTTCCCATCCTTTGAATCTGGGTTGTCAGGTGCCGTCCCTTGCCAGGGAGTATTACCATCATGAGTCAAGAGAGTCTTGACAAGTACTTGCATAGTGGGATTTGTTCTCTTTCTCCTCTTGGGAACCTTACCATGCCAAGTAAAGGAGGAGTTTTTTCATGACCCTGGAGAACTCTGCCAATTGACAAACGGACAGGCCATCACTACAGACTCCTAGACCATCCTGCTAGCAGATGGCTGGAGGCACACAGCAGATAGTAGCATAGTAGGCCTGACAAGAATATCTGCTCTGTTGCCCACCCCAACAATAATGTAAACAGATCACTGTTTTGAGTCACAAAGTTGTAGAATGGTTTGTTACATAGCAATAGGTAACACAGACATCTAGCTTCCTTATTCTTCCTTGCTGTAATTTCTACCTTCGCAATAGTTAGTTCTTTACCGGGAATGCTTGTTACACTATATTTAGGATTCATTTTCTTTTCCGTAGCTCTGATCTTTTCTTATTTTACTTGAGTATTATATTTGCTTATTATTTGCCTATTCCTGGTAGTATGTAAATTGCAAAAGGAAAAAGTTCTTTATGGTAAGTTGATGTACCCTGTGAATGGAGATCAGAACCCGGCACACAGTAAATCATCACTGAATGAGTACACACACTGTTCTACAAACACCCATTAAAGCAAGTGCGGAATCCCATCATTGACATCATCTGTTTCTTAGTCATTTTTGTTTACTGGGTTTACAGTTACTGAGAGTGAAATCCTCTATCTTTTTTGTTTGTTTATCTTTTGGAGGCAGCGTATCTCTATGTAGACAAGGCTCTATCTTCCTGCCTTAGCCTCCTGAGTGCTGGGACCACAGGCATGTGTTACCACACCTAGCTGAGAACTGAAATCTTTTTCTTTTTTTTTTTTTTGGCACTACTGGGGTTTAAACTCAGGGCCTCACATTTGTCAGGCAGGTACTCTCACCCCTGAGCCACTCCCTCAGCCCTTTTCTGCTTTAGTTATTTTTCAAGTAGGGTTTTATGTTTTTGCCCAGGGCCATCCTCAGACTATGATCCTCCTATGTATGCTTCCTTGTAGCTGGAAGCACAGGCATGGGTCACTACTCCAGTTTAATGACTGAGATGAGGTCTCACTAATTTTTTGCTGGGCTAGCCTCAAACTGGAATCCTCTCAATCTCTGCCTCCTGAGTAGCTGGGATTATTGTGTGAGCACCACATGGGGCTGAGCTGAAATCTTTACAATGGTTCTGGATTTGGCAGGCCTTGTATCTGTCAGTTTTCACTTTAACATTTGATGTTTTTATTATAAAATAATTTTAAAGGAAGTTTTAAAAATTGTTAAGAAAATATTCAACCATGATACTCTTTATTTTACATGTTCTAAATCAGAGTTTCACTTTAACTGTATGGTTATCAGTAATTAAAATATTATTTACCAATAATGATAAAATAATAACCAAGACTAATTTAGGACTGTTTGCTACATACACTACCCTAATACTGTCCTAATTCTAATGTCAATGCATAGGCAGCCTTTAAAAGTTATTCCTTCACTGAAAATGCAGGAATGACAGTGGACAGAAAGTGAGAGTTCACGTGTTAAATACAGCACATCTATGTAAGAGTATGCCATGCAACATTTAAGAACAATAGGACTATCCCCAGCACTGTACAAAAGTAATATTAATATACATATACCAAAAAGTAAAAAAAAATTAGGTTGTCAGTATTTATATGACTCCATTTTTACTAAGATACTTAAGTGTACACATAAACCTAAGTTATGCACTTAAAAAGTTAATACTAATTTCATCATGAGCTTTTCATTTTCTTCGTACTGTACAGTTGTCTAAGTATTGGTCTAGGTTTTATCCCAGGTTCCAGGGGTGAAGCTTCTAAACCTCAGGAATTTCCTAAGTGGCAAAACTATTTTTGCTATTCATGTCAAGTCCACACCTGAGCTTAATGGACTGATTCCTGGCAGGTCCCCATGAGCCTTCAGTATGGGGCAGGCCATGCTGGATAAACCAACCATGAGCCCTGAGGGTGGGACTGTGAACCATGCAACATGCACCTAACCTGACCTCCAGGGAGGGCAGGGTGTTAGAGACTGAGCCTAGCAACGTGGCTAGTGATTTAACAGACAATCAGGAGGGAGTATGCCCCAGTTCCACGGGCAGAAAACACAGAAACTCAGTATTTGGGAGGCTTCTTCTTTGGGCTGGTCCTGACTTATGTCCTCCAGACTGAAGTCACAATCACACTTCAGTACTTTCCCAAGTTCTGCAAGCCACTCTAAAGAACTGTTGCAGCCAGGCAGTCTGACTGAGGAAGCCTCGTTAGGGACTGACTGTGCCCTTAGCCTGTGCGGTCTATGTTACCTCTGAGCAGTCAGTGTGTGAGTTCATTGCCATCTGATATGCTTTCATACTACCTAGACTTTTTAAAATAATGAGCTTCATGTGACTGTCATAATTTTACTCCCATCTTGAAAAAGGAGGAATAAGATCTATAATTACATAAATGACTGGAATTTTAAGCTGGAAAATCTTAACACCCACAGAAATAAGGAAGATCAATAAGAGCTCATAGTAGAAAAGCCTAGGGAAAAGAAAATAAACCCATTTAAATTACTAAAAAGTTGATGAAGATAAGTCAAAATATAAAAAGCAGTACATAAAATATTTTGTGGGATAAAGTACGTGATAAGAGAATAACAACATAGCAAAGTTTACTTAACTACTTTTGTTATAGTTTAATGATATTTTTAAATAAATGTGTCATAGAGCAAAACCTTGTAAGACTACACTTCTGAATTTTAAGTACTGGGACTAAGGGAAATGATAATGAAAAAGAATTCTGTCACATGCAGATTTGTCTGTGAAATCCACTAAAGGCAACGATGATTAAGCTTCTCCTGGACCACTACACACACAAACAGTATGCAGTTGGGAAAGTTTTAAATTCCTTACAGGTGGCTCACTGGAAATAGTTCTCCAAAGTTTGAATGTCATTGTCAAAGTCTCCCAGAACCACACAGCACACAGCACGGCAGCTCCCAGCCAGCCTTGTGACCGCAGGCAAACACCTATACTCCAGATGCGGTGTCTCAATAAACAAACTGACCCATGTTTAGCACAGCATTTTCAACTTAACGATGGGCAACTCCATCTTGAGCCAGGAGTATTTGTGAAGGCTGCATTCTTTCCCACCTCAGCTCCCCACTCCTCTCTATGTGCCTGGAACCCATTTCTCAGGCTCAGCTTAGGCAGAAGTCCAGAGAAAGATAGGAAGTGATCTACAAGTGTTGAAACATTTTTATAGCAGGTTGTTTTCTTTCATACCATTGGTTTTTCTATCATGACAGAGCCCTTTACTTACGTGTTAGAGCTGGGCCTGACTGACTGCCTTGATTTCAGGCCCTTCCAGCCCTAGATAATCAAACACACCAAACATACTGCAAGAAGCTTACTAAAAGGGAGGGAAAAAGGATTGAAAAAATATGACATCATCGGTACCCCCGAATAAAAATAATAAAAAACCTCAATTTTGAAAATACCTAAGTTGTTTTCGGAGTTGCTCAATTTCCACATTTTGTTCAGTTACTGCATCCAGAAAGTGTTGGTTAGTCTGCCACAAGAACAAAACAACAGTATTCAGTATGAGGAAATTTAAAGATTAACCACAAGCATGTGCGTACAAGGAAATGAAGTGAGAGTCTCAGCAGTGATTATGTTCTCTGAGGATCAAAGGACAACCTGGCCTCTCTTCCTCACTTCATCATTGGAACCCTCCTTCATTCCAGACTACCTGAACCCGAATTTCTCTGGCTACCTGTGCAAAAAGCTGTAAGTGCTGTGGGATTATGCTCTGTCCTTCCAGTTACAACTGGTGGAACTGGTACACAAATAAGGCAAACACCTTTGTTCTGCAAGACTATTGGACCTCTCTTCATGGGATTAAATTTCAGCTATTGGGCTAATAGTCTTGATTTGTTTTGTTTTTTAGAAACAGGGTCTTGCTGTACAGCTCAGGCTGACTCTTGCCTCTGCCTCCCAAGACCTGGGATTACAGGAATGTGACTACACACCTGATTAACTTGCTAGATTTTTCTTTGGGGGTTTTATTTTGTTATTTTCATTAGTGTTGGGTCTGAATACCTAAGGCAGACAAGTAGCCCATCCCCCATGGAGAGCCCCACGAGCCCTGCACCCTGAGAAGGGAGTTATAAACCTGCACTCCTGTACCCTGAAGGAGATACAGGGTCCCACAAATCTGCCACAGGACTGATAAAACAAAATTCTCCCAGTGTTGTTTTCCCCCCCAATAAGGGGCAAACAGACCAACTCATCTAAGGGGACGCCATGCAAATACATGCCCAATAGGAGAAACCCACCTAACTGATACCCTAACCCAGAGTTAAAGCCCCAGCCTTCACCTGAGCAGGGAGTTACCAGCTTCCGGGCCCCGCTGCGCTTCTCTAGCTGTAGCCTTTCCTTCCTCTCAATAAATCCTACTTTCTATACCGGCTTTGGCTCAGCATTCAGCTGCCTCATGAGCCAGTTCCCTGACCGTGAAGACAAGGACCCTTGACACCATCCTGCAACACGGCAACACCAGCACGTAACATTTGCATATATTAATTATACAAAATAATGGTACAACCTGACTTCTTCCTTTCCTCACTTTTCTTTCTTTCTCTTGCCTTATTGCTCTGGCTAAGAATCCAGGTACTATATTGAGTAAGAGTGGTGAGAGTGGACGCTCTGGACTTACTCCTGATTTTACAGGACATGAACGTTTCAGCTTATTCTGTATAGTACTGGCTCTCAATCCGTCACATAAGCCTTCTTTATGGTGAGGTATGATTTTCCTATCCTTAGTTTCTTCAGGGTTTTTACATGAAAAGATGCTCAATTTTGTCAGAGGCCTTTTCTGCATCTCCTGTTTTTTGTCCTTAATCCTATTTATATGCTCTGTTATGTTTATGGATATGTGTACACTGAACCATCCTTACATTTCTGGTATGCAAACAATTCGATCATGGTATAGAATCCTTTTAATACATTGCCGAATTCTGTCTACAAGTATTTCACTGAGGATTTCTGCATATGTTCCTCAAGGAAACCAGTGTTTAGTTTTCTTTTTTGGTGTTGTCATGTCCTTATTTGGTTTCTGGTCTAACACTGACCTTATAAAGTGAGTGTGGAAGGGTTCTGAGCATCAGTGGTGTCAGTTCTTTAAAGTCTGATAAAATTCAGCAGTGGACCTGTCTGGTCCCACTGACAGGAGTCAGTGGGAGGTTTTTACTTTGTTCCCAATTACTTCAATGACTCACTAATCTTCTGAAGGTGTAATGATGTTCAACTGACATGAGTTTGTATATTTTTGCACTTTCTCTCATGTTGCTTCCTACTTTTAGTCCATTATAATCTGATAAGAAACAGAAATGATCTTTTTCCCTACTTAAGACCTAAAAAGTGTTCTATAGATACATGGCTGCTGAGAAGAATGTGCACCCCACAGCTGTTGGATGGGTATTCTATAGACGTCTGTTAGGTCCATTTGACATGTGGAGCAATTTCACTCTTAAGTATTTTTGTGAACTTTTTGTATGGATTATCTACTTATGGGTGATAATGGGGGTTAAAATCTCCCACTAGTATTGTATCTGGAACTGTCTATGTTTAGTAGTGTCTATTTTATGAAATTGGGTGAACAAACATTTGGTGTATATATATTTACAATCATTGTATCTTGTTTGTTTGAGATAGGGTCTAACTGTGTGCCACAGGCTGGCCTAGAACTTGTTATAGAGCCCAGGTTGGACTCTGAACTAATGCTCCTCGAGCCTCAGCTGGAGATTACTGGCATGAGCCATCACACACAGCTTTGAGAACATGCTAACGAGAGTTATTTATATATCCTCCATCAGGTAAATTGTAACTTCTTTGCACTAGGGCTAATTCCTAGAGATTAATATGATTCCTTTGTTTGAAAGCTCTTTGGCTGGTTCTTCATTTTCCTATAACTCTCTTTTGGTATCTATGCATTAGCGAGGCAGGTATCCCTCCCAGTCTTCACAGACTGGTCTCCTACATTCCCCCCAATTGGCCAGCCAATGATTTTGAGGATTGCTACCAACTCTACTCTACTTCTTAGGAGAGGTGCCAGCCATGGTTTGTGACCACTTGTTCTGCACTGAACTGGGGACAGGAAGCTGTGGCATATATCAGTCTAAGCCACCATCTTCCTTCCCACCTTGCTGGCTAGACTGTGCTAAACAAGACAGAATATCAAGACTGGCGAAGGCAGCTAAATTTTCTTGAAAACTTCTGAGAAGCTGGGGTGCTGGACACACAGATCAACTCTTTCCCTCTCTAGGTGAAGCTGGGAGTTGATTTTTCTTTCTCTTCCTATGTATCGAGTTTAGCAAAGGATTCCTGACATCTGCTATCTAAGCCAGTACCTCCATTCTCCCAGGGGCAGCTAGACTGAGCTTGATGTGTCAGAGTTTCCAGACTAGGATGTCACAAGCCAGCCTCTGGAGAGCCCCTTCACAGCAGCCCATTGCATCCTCTGGGTGAAGCTGGGACTCAGGGAACCCTTTTCATCCTAAGTGCTGCAGTGGAATGGAATCTCCAGTGAGACGCTGCCCCAATTACTCCTCTGGCTTCAGTGAGGCTGGTGTCTCATTCTTCTCAGATGCAGGGACTTCTCAATTAGCTTCTGATTTCTCATGAAAGGACTCATCCATGAGTTGTTGCTTAATCAGTGTGTTTGTGGGGAGAAGGGAACCATTCTTCCTAATCTGCCATCTTATTCAAGTCACACTAAAATCTATTTTCCTTACTCATCTCATGGTCATTACTTTACTGTACACACATAGAAATCTGCTCACCTGATAAGTTTACTCACGGAATCAGAAGCCCATCAATGGAAACCTCTTGCATCTTAAGTCTGAACTTGACCCAACAAGCTCCCAGCCTGTACTCTGGGTGCAATCTAGGTGCACGGAGCTTCGCAATCACTTAGGCTGTTCCCTTACACTGAGTCTCTGTTGATAACTATTTTCTCTTCCTCTAGCCACATGGACAGTCTTTGCTTTGACTTTTTGGTTTTGGCAGTGGGGACTGAACCCAGGCCTTGTACATGCAAAGCAAGAGCTCTATCACTGAGCTCCACAAGCAGTCATTCTCTGCTTTCTATAACATTTGTCATTCACTGTGCCACTCAGTCATCGTCTTTGCTTCTTACTCTTAGCTTTAGCCTGCCACTATGAACTCTTCTTAGAATTCTGAAATTTGAAATGTATGCCCTGTGAATATTCAAACATCCTTTTCCCATGATTTTCATTGACATCATTTGTGAATGTTAATAATAAAATAGGGTGTCTGTAGTATGACACCAAGGGTTATATAATTCACACAGTTATAAGAGATGTACTGAGAGAAATCATAGGTAACTGTGATATTAGGTTAAACTATTCATTCCATGTAGAAATTTATTATTAAAAATACCATTCTTAATTACAGAAATCAGTAGTCACTTTGTTCTGGAGCACTTTACTAGTATTTTAAAACTCTTTTTAAGAAGTACATTGTCAAAAACTGTAAGTGAAAGTGATTAGAAATTCCAAATGTTAACAGAGAGACATTTAATATTTTTATATGTGCTCAAAGGAGAAAAAAAATTAGATAACTTACTTTTGATGACACAACTCCACTGTTAAACAAATACATTTTTTTAGGAACTAGTAAGAGTTAGCAGAGTAACTAAGTGAGAATGAAGAATGGTGAGGGGTGTCACAATCCTACTACTCAACAAAGAGTAAAACCAAAATTCCAACAATGTAAAGAAGACAAAAGGAAAGTGATTTAAAAAGGTCAAAATAGAGCTGGAAGGGCTAACTGTATTTGTGTTTAGAAGTTATAGGGAAAACTGAGATGTCAAATGCAGTACTCAACAAACTGGCCCTTAGTTTCCTAATAATTTTTAGAAGATAAGCAATTCATTCAGTCCATAAAGAGTTCCACTCCTTTTATCATACACGTGGCTGAGTGCTAGACCACACAAAAAACAGGTGTGGGCTCCACTCCGGAGCTCAAGGTCTAGCTTACTCTTGGGTCTTGGTAGGGTTGTAAAAGGGTTTTCGCATTAGGTGTACTTCAGATATATGTTGGTTAGATCTCAAAATGGTACTGTGAACTATTTCATGTTACTGGATGTGTAAGAAGAAGATAAGAGACAGAGAACTGCTTACATATTTTAATTTCATACAACATGCTTTGCTATTGTTGATTTAAATTAGTATAAATAAATATTTGTAGTGACAACTTCTAGTTTATATAAATGACTGGAGTAAATGGTTATTTTCTCTTCCTATTTCTGTGTTCTCATTAGTAACATGCAGTTTCTTCATCACTTGTTGAAAACTGTTCAGCTGATCCTAGTGGGAAAGTAGGAGTAGTATATGGACTACATTAACAGTGCTTGGTTTGCAACCCATATTGAAAGTCTAAAATCATTGTGTCTAAGTTTAGATACCACCAGCCACATTTCTTCTATGGTGTGAACTGACAGTCAAAGAAATAAGTAAACATTTTTAAATGATTGCAAAATTAAATGAGACAATGTTGACACTAATATAGATATTGTTTATGTAAAATCACAATTTATAGAACTCATTCTATTAGGAAATACTATTTTTAAAACTCAAAGACAAATATTATAAAAAATTATGATTGACAATTTGAAATGCTACAGAGACCTTGTCTAGTATTAGAAAACCACATCCAAACCTATTTAAAACATACAAAATAAACTGGCACAGAGTTACTAACCAACTTTTTAAAGAATTCTTATGCCCCACAAGATTAAAATTTTTTAATTAGCTGTTGTGATCCTATGAAACATTATTTGTGCAAATAACACAAAGTTGTGAGAGGCTGTTAATATGTTGGATAACATAATGAAAGAATGGGAAATAATGATGAGGTCTTGTTTGTAAAATCATATATCTAACGGCATAGCCACAGTACAAGAATGGTCATATTCATGTGAAAAAAAAAAAAAAAAAAAAGTAAAAATGAAAAATGAAAGAACTCATGGGTTTGGTTGATTGAGCTAAAGGAGGAAACACCCTGAAGAAATTACTTTCCTTAAAAATATTTTCTGTGTCTCAGAGGTAAAAGTTCTGTCATCAGCTCGCATGGGAGTGGTATCAAACCAGGGCATGCATAGAAAAATAGTTATGTAAACTATAAAGCACCATTCATGAATCTTCCTCACTTCCTCAGGTAGGGCTAATAACAGGACTACTCATAACTGGAACTTGAAGTCTATTAATGAGAACGAAAGATAGTTATGATAAAAGGCTCAAGTGAATAGCTAAGATACACAGAGAAGGGGTCAGAATGAGAATGTGTCCATAGAAATCAAGGCACTTAGCAGTGAAAGAACCAACAGAAGAATAAAGACCACAACTTTCTCAATGGAAGGGATATTTTCTGAGGCAAGAAGTTCTTGTTAATAGAAGTGTAAAGCAAAAGCTAGGTAGGTGTTCACTTTGAAAGAATGTAAAAGGACTCTCACTTTGGATAGAAAGATGTCATCCATAACCTTTCAGAGCCCTTCCAATGGTAATATTCTACTGTAATTAATTTACACTAGACAAACTGGACATCTATTTTATTAATAGGCCACATGTAAGAACACAAACATTTTATTTTCAACATGTTGTCACTGTATTTCAGCAAGTTTATTCACTGCCATAATTTGCTGAATAGTTTGGTTTCAAAACAGGTAGGAAAATCAGTCAAACAAAAGTACAGAGGTCCATTTATGCAAAATTGTCCCACTGCTTTTCACAGAATGAAATCCAACAGTCCCTGCTACCCCACTGTAAGTGAAATGTGCACTAGTGGTCTCACCTGTTTGAGAGATTTCTGCGTACCTGAGATCTACTGACTATTAACTTTAAAACCACAATAATCTTAGGCATTTCTCCTAAAGAAGAAGCAGCTTCTTCGGAATGTAGTACTTACTGATGTACAACAAAATCTTCAACTCAAGATTACCTTTTGCTTCTGGCTTTCAGCTATGTGGATGTAGGCCTTGGTCGTCTGCTCCTGGTGACGTCTCTGCAGGGCACTGAACTCCCGAGAAACTGTCTGCCAGAGTTCCACAGCCCAAGCTTTCTCCTACCAAACAAGAACACTGGCTGAGGCGCTACTCAACACATAAAGCAAACAGATCACATTCCTTTATGAAAGAATTACAAAGTAAATACTGAGCTAATGCAATCGTGGTACATGATGGGAATACGTCCTGAGCAATTTCTCACAGCTACATCATCACCAGCGACATGGTTGCCACATGTCCAGTCTTCACTGACTACAAAAGTTATATTAGTAACAACTTAGATAATAAATCCAAAGAAAATTTTCTTACTTTGAAATTGTCTTTTTACTTAGATTTCACAGTTAAAATTAAGAGCAGACTCATCAGAGACACAGATCAAAATACTCTACTTGTTCCACAAAAAAGTACAAGCATTAGAAATAGTCCTCCTGGAAAAGTATGGTATTTTCTTCCTGATTGTAAAAGTATTAAGTGCTCATTGTAGAAAATTAGGAAAAATATAGAAAAACAGAGGAGAAAATAAGAACCACTTATAATTTTAGCACCTGATAATAAATATTGCTACTACATGGTATAACCATAAAGATTGATTCTGTTCGTGTTTATAAATTTTTGTAGGTGTGATTCTGGGGTAGAATATAATTTTTTTCCTCTTAACAAACTAGGAGTCATGTAATGTACTGCTTATACTTGACATTCTATGAGGAGACTCTTCTCAAGTCATACACTATTTTCTCAACAGCATTATTGAAGTGTGGTATGGGAACTCTTGGTGTTCCCAGGGATCTCGGAAGACCTTTAGGGCGCAGTTTTCATAATAACACCAAGATGCTGTTCGCCTTTTGTCCTCTCAGAGTGGAATTTTCTAAAGTTGATAGGATGTGATGTCATCATTGTTGAGAGTTAATGGACTATGTGCAAATGTTACTATGTGTTGTATTAAAAACAAAAAAGAGCCTGGGGCTGGAGGCACAGCTTAAGCAGTAGAGTGCGTGCCTTGCAAGTGCAAAGCCCAGAGTTCAAACCCCAGTACTGCCCCCACCAAGAGTCTCTGTTAATTTGTAATATTATAAATATTGAGATGCACAACCTGTCATAAAAAGCTTTGGGGTCCTAAAATTTTTTTTAAGTGTCCTGAAACCAGTGAGGCAGCTAATCCACCTATTTATAGTTTTGTAAGACGTGTACTCAAATGATACCCACTTTTAGATGAGTACATATGTAGAATAAAACTTACTGAAGTATATAACTTATTCAGAAAGCACACATATCACGCATTTTTATGAGGTGGAAGACTCACGTGACCAGCATGTACTATGAGAGAGAGCATTATTACCATCACCAAGAAGGATGCGCCTCTTGTGGCCTTTTGTAATTAGGCTCCCAACCCCCAACAACCACCATCTTGGAACCTTCTTCATAGGTTAGTTCTGCCTAAAACTTACAGAGAATGTGGAGCTTCATTTTCTCAATGACTGGGGTCCTAAAACTTTCTTCAGAAGTCCCCACAGTCCCCTAGACCCACATGATGATAAGAACCACTGGAACCAGGAGTTACAAACTCTTTCTTTACAGCAGTGGTCCCCAAAGGACCAGCACCACCAATGTCATCTCATAATGGTCAGACATTATTGTTTTATGGATTTCTTAATATTTCAGAAATAATTAGAAAAGTGTGTTGCACCATAGCTTTAAAAGATGCTATCTGGTCAGAAGGCATTTATAAGTCTAAATTAATTTCCAATCACTTAGAATAAGCAACGATAATCCCTCTTAGTACAGAAAGAAGAGCATTGCTTTCCTCAATTACACCTCTGAAGAAGTTCAATATTTAACACGTGTTCCTTATTGAGAGGGACACAGCCTTTCTGACTTACCAAAATATCACTTTCAAAAGAATTCCAAAACCAAACTAACAAAGAATAAAGCTGGAACTTTTCACAGATAATTGTAAAACCAGCATTGTAATCCACCATCTCTAGCCCTATTTATAAATGAGGAACAGAGGCACAAAGATTTTTTTCCCATAGTCACAAAGCTAGAAAACAGAAGGATAGACGGAGACTCAAACCCATACAAAATATGAGATACATGGGATATAAAACTGCAATGCAAAATAAAATTCCCTGTGTGTAAACACACACACACACACACACACAGTCACAGTCACAGCACTGAATAAAGAACATACATGGAGATACAGGACACACAGAACACGGCTTCCTGAAGACTCTGGTCACTATGAGTGAAGGAAAAAAGAGAAGAATCATTTTAGAAATAAAACTTTAAAAAAATATAATATTATAACCTTTGAAAGTTGAGGAAAAGAGTGTCAGAAGAAAACATAAAAAAATGAAAAAACAAAAATTAAGGAAGTGATCACTGATGATTTTTTTCTTTAAAAACTCCTTTGACATTAAAATATTCTTAAAGGACGAACGTCATCAGCAACTGTGCTTCACTTGAGACTTTTGTGGCAGCTGTTTAAGGACAATGATTCTTGTACCTCTCAGAAAATGGAGTGCTGATGACCCTCTTACTCTTAACAGCTTCCAAACCTTACACGACACTCACTTCGTTGGCGATGTGCAGCTGCTCCCGGAGGTTCTTGATGGTCTCCTGGTCTGCGCACAGCTCGCCGCACAGCTCCGAGCCCAAGGGCAAAGTGTCCAGCTGCTTCTCAATGGCATCTTTCAGCTCCCCATGCAGCCTGGGTGACAGCAGTTAAGGAAACAGTAATTTAAACAGTAACCACAGTATGGTTTGGGAGTCAATTAAATAAACACTGGAATCAGAAATAGTGCTTTACATAAAATGATTTCTAAGTAAATGTCAAAAAAAAATGAATGTGCTATGTGAATAAAAAGAACAACCATGAATGCATTTGTTATTTGATAGTAATTGTTATTTATTATTCGATAATAATTCATTCAAGCAAAGTTAGTTTGTCCTAGACAGAATTTAACTTTTCAGACAGGTAAAATCACAGCTGGGCTCAGTGAAAAAGCACGCATGACCAGGAATGCAGCCATCAATATACACAAATCCTTTCTAATAGGACAAGGCAAGACAAAACAACATAAAAAACCCCAGAGCCTTCATTCAACCCAAGGAGCTTCAGAATCTCTTAGGGAGACAAACTGATATGTGATGCAGCAGAAAACTGTGCCTAGCTGGGCTCTGTGGCTCACAGCTGTAATCCTAGCTATACAGGCGTGGAGACTGGAGAAGGTGGAGAGACTCCATCTCAGCCTGTGACAGCTGGGCACAGTGACTCACACTTGTTATCCCAGCTGACCGGGAGGTATAGATCAGGAAGACCATGGTGAGCCAGTCCAGGGAAAAAGTCTGAGCGATCCCAACTCAACCAAAAGCAGGACACGGTCGCACACACCTGTTATCTCAGATGTGTAGAAAGCACAAACAAGAAGATTGTAGTCCAGGCTGACTGGGCATAAGAGCAAGACCCTATTAACAAAAATGCCTAAAAGCAAAGAGAGCTGGAATGGATCAAGTGGTAGAGTGCCTGTGTGGCAAGTGGCAGACCTTGAGTTCAAACCTCAGTACTGCAAAAAAAAAAAAAAAAAAAAAATCCCAATGTGATGCCATATTGAGTAATAAAAACATGTCATTCATAAAAAAGTAAATGCTAACAGTTTCATCCACTCAATTTAATAAGAATAGCACCTTATATTTAGTAGCACTACCTGTCATCTTCTCCAGTGTTCCACACCTTACTTCAATTCTGAGTAGTTTCAAGTAAGCAGAGAAGAACAAAGCTGTCGCTGGTTATGAAACCAAGACTATTAGAAATTCCTTCTTCAGGACAGCTCCACAAAAGTCTGACCATAATATTTGGAAAGCCTTTAATCTTAACATTCAAGCAAACTACAGATATTTCAGTTTAAGACAAGTGCCGCCTCCCCTCTCCAAACAGGATGGTACAACCTGAAAGAAGATGTGTAGAACTGAAACACTTCCAGTCACCTAAAACATCCAGAGGAGCACTGTCTACTGATATGGTAAATCCTCCTTGGATTAGAAAAATTCAACCTCGATTTTCAGAACACACCTATAAAAAACAGTTTATCAAATACAACAAACTAAGGAAGTAACTACTCTAGAAATGAGAAAACACCTCTCTCTAGTAAAGAACAGAGCTTGTTAATTATTTTCTAATTAAAAATAGAAGTGTCTTTTAATTTATTTTTATTATTTTAATTTCTATTTTATAGGTGGTACTGGGATTGAACTCAGGGCCACAGGCTTCCTAGGCTGGTGCTCTACCACGTGAGCCATGCTCCAGACTTTTAAAAGTTATTTTTCCCCTAGGGCTGGCCTTGAACTGACCCTTCCCACTTATACCTCCTGAGTAGCTGGGATTATAGCAATATACCACCAGGTCCAGTTTGTTTGTTCAGAATGGTGTCTTGCTAATTTTTGCCCAGGCTGGCCCTGAACTGTGATCCTCTGATCGCTATGTTTGGAGCAGCTGGGAAACAGGCCTGCCACTGTGCCCAGGTGTTTTTATTTTTAAGCATCTAACAGTACTTTAAAATGTTTACATTTCTGACCAATTCAGAAATCCAGCAATATTAAAGAAAGGCCAAGTCCCAGAGAGAAATTAGTGTGGTGATGTATTTTCTGGCAGAATTGTTAACTCTGCACTAAAGTGACACATCTGTCACAGTGCTGCTGTGATACCATGAGCCCTTAACTACGGTATGAAAGCAGGTATGTCCTCTATTATAGTTCTCTGTGAACACTTTAATGACACGCACTTACGTGCATCATAACCTATCCACTCTCTAATCATTTAAAATCAATAGCAAACTGAATTGGGAAGCACACCGTTACTTAAAACATTTAGACATTGAGAATTAAGGAATTGTTCCCAAGGTCATTACTAAGGTGAACCTCCAGTTTCACAGTTTCAGCTGTGGCGGTGCCTTGTGGTCCTGCCCTGTGGTAGAGCCCAGGACAACGCACAGGCCACCTGAAGCCCTGGAGTTGGGGGTTGGAGTGCTGTCTCCATGGACATGCTGACTGTCCAATATGCACTCATTTCCATGACCCAAAATTTGGGGTTCAGTGTGCTGTTAAGAGTGTCACCAATAACTTTCTTTTCCTTTCAGTGCTGGGGATGAAGCCAGGTCTACAGGAATGCTAGGCAAGCACTCTACTATCAGTCATACGCTGGCTCTAGACTTCCTTTAAACATGCACACTTAGGGTTATAGACTGCCTTCTCAGAATGGCTTTAGTTGCAGCCCACAAGTTTCAGTGTTATTTTCATTATCAGCCAGTTAAAATATTTCTTTTCTCATCTTTTTTTGTTTTTTTGGCTATACTGGGGTTTGAACTCAGGGCCTTACACTTGCTAGACAGGTGCTCTACCACTTGAGCCACTCCACCAGCCCTGTTTTGTGTGGGTATTTTTTAGATAGAGTCTTGCAAACTATTTGCCTGTGCTGGCCTCAAACTTTAATCCTCCTGATCTCTGTCTCCAGAGTAACTAAGACTACAGGTGTGCACGCCACTGGGCTAGTTAAAATATTTTCTAATTGTGAATCCTTTCACTTCTGAGCAGTTTAGAAGCACACTACTTCCTTTAGAAACAGCTGGGAATTTCTGTGACCTTTTCTGTTACTGATTTCTACCATAATTTACACTAATTAAAGAACATAACCTGAATAAATTCAATCCTTTAAAATTGCTGAGAGATGCTGTCTTAAATTGGTCAATTTTGGAAATATTTCATGTGTAATTAAAAAGAAGGTGCATCATGAAGCTGTTGGGTATTAGTGTTCTAAATATATGCCTTAAGTACATTTGTTAACTGCACTGTTCAAATATTACACAGACTTTTTTTTTCCGGTCATTACTTCAATTACTCAAGAGCAACTTGCTCATTTTTCTTACCACCATTGTAGGCATGTCCATTTTGATAGCCGCTCAGTGATGTCACATCTTTCTATCTTGAGGTTTAGTTATTGCATGTTTATAAGTTGAGAATTGTCATTTTTAGGGCAAACTGAATTTTTAATCATTATGAAATATCCCTTTCTATTTCTAACCTGGTTATGATGTATGGTGTTCTGCACTAAACTCTTACTATGTCTGACATTACCAATTTTCTTTTGGTTTATATCTATTTTAGATCCTTTCATTTTCACTCATTCTATATTCTTATATTTTAGGAATCTCTAGTTAGAAGTACATAACTGGAATCTCTTTCATACAATTTTCTCTTAATAAATCATTATTGTAGCATGTATTACATCAAAATTTAATGCAATTAAGTAATGCATTTGGGATTCTATCCACTGTATTTGCTTTCTGCTTGCCCTGGCTTTTCCACCTTTTCTTCCTTTCTTTAAATAACTTCTGATCGTTCTACTTCCCACCCCATCAGCTTGGCTGTGGCATATCTTACTGCCGGAGCCCACCCCGAGATCACCGGACTGCAATGTCAGAATTGGGAGTACCAGACCTGCCATGGACATTTTTCTGAATTGGTGATATTGCTGGCTTGTGTTTTAATACCCGAGAGACATTATTACTGTTGTTTAGAACAGTAGATGGTCACCAGATGCTCTGCTGTATTTACCCTGTAGTTCCAAGCTGGAGCCAGCGATTCTTTTCCCTCTGTTTTTAGGAAGACCACTTTGGGATTTGTATTAATATTCCAAAGATAACCTTTTCAGTTCCTTTCATCTGAAGATATACATCAGACACTCCTTCTGAGGGTTACTGCACTGGACATAGAGTCTAAGCTGACAGTTCCCCAGCACTCTGAAGAGATCCCATCATTTCTATTGAGAGGTCATTCATTTACTGGTGCTCCTTTGCGGATAATCTGTCCTGAGCATCTCTGTGGTTCTGTATTTGATCTCTAATTAGGCAACCAGAGATGGTGCTTGGTATTATCTTGCTGATGCTCAGTTCTTTCTTCAACCTGTGGATCTTTTGTCAGTCTTGAAAAATTCTCAGTCCTTACCCCTTCAAATACTACTTCTATCTTACTCTGTTTTGTGTGGGAATGAAATCACAGTTACCCTTAAACAACCTAGGAATATGAGATTCAACCCCAAAGAGCTGAAAATCTTAAGTAAAAGCCTTCTGTTGATACCTATTGAAACACAGACACTTGGTGAACTCACATTTTGTATACTGCATATATTATATACAGTGCAGCATTCATGAAAACCACGAGCAGTCATTTTACTGCAAAAGGCAACTTACTGGAGAGACCAACAGTATGAACCACATGGTGCTGACATGCACCAGGACCCATACCACACAGTGGATGGTAACCACATAAATCACTCTAGTGTTAGCTGCAGTGTGGCCTGAGCTCAGATGCTGCTGGCTTGAGTATCAATGCCATGTGGTGTGGTTTTAACTTTCTGTGATGGATTTGTGTGTATTTATGTAGTAAATGGCAACACAGACTACTTTTATATATATTTTATGCGTTTGTGACATACATTTTTTGATATACATATATTTCTAGGCTATGTAGTTTGTGAGTTATTTAAAACTGTTGGAAATCTCAGAAAAGGAAAATAAATCTTCTATAAGTAGATTCATATGGTTCAAACTCACATTGTTCAGGCAACTATGTAGTTTTGGCTCTTCTCTCCCCTTTTCACTCTGATTTTGTTGCATACTGTTGATTCTCTCTTTAGTTATGTCTCACTCCTGTCAATACATTGTTTTTAATTCTAGTTGTTTTATCAAAACTTTCAGCATTGGATCTTACTTCCTAGAACTGTCAAGCATAGCTGTACTAAAGGTCAATCTGTGGTCTCATGACTTGAACACTAGAGGCTATTTCCAGTCTTCAGCCACTTGTTCTTTTTATGCCATAGGTGAGCTCTTCCCAGAGATGAAAGCAGAGTGTATTCTGAGGCCTAGTAACGATGTTAGACTTTTCTAAATGGTCCTCTTTCTCTCTTTCTGGTGGCTCTGGCTCCCCTCTCATTTTTTACTGTAGTTGTCTTCAGCCCAACTGCATCACAGTGAAATAAGAACAGATTTTAAAGACTGCCTGAAAAAGACCTGAATGTCTTCTGAAACCATAAAATATCTTATCTCCTGGTACACTAAAATCCAAGCTTGCTCTTAATGTACTGGTGACTCAGGAATTCATAGCATTTTTTACTAGGAAGTCTAATAATTATTTTGAGAAAGAACAGTAAGCCATAAAAAAATTAAGGCTAGAAAATCTTCCTTCCTCATGGTGGGTGGAGGGAAGACACGAATGAAAAAAGAAATAATTCAAAGATTTACTTAATTTTGCACTTACCAAACATCAGTAGCCTAAATGTATGAAGTTAACAGATATTGGAAGGGAAGAGAACTAGTAAAAAGGTTAAAACTTGCTTTTAAAGTGAGGGGATAGTACTAGGATGTAAGGTTGCTCAAAATGCAGTATTTGCATGTTTGACAGTACCACAGTGAAACCCTTTGGTACAATTAGTCTAAGCTAACAAAGAGAGAGAGAAAATGACATAAAGGCAAGACTCCACAGGAGTGCTATATAATTGTACAGACCAGTATGTATTAATTTAAATATAGCTACACTATAATAAACATAATAAAATAAAATGCAAGCTACTACGTAACATAGAGGAGCAAACTAAATGGTCACCATTACACAGAGTTTGGACAATGTAGGCCCTGGGGTTGTAGCTCAGAGGAAGTGACCTGCCAGCATCTGCAAGGTCCGGGGTTCATCCACACAACCAGAAAACAAAAACAATGTGAGTTACAGTAAACACAAAACAAAGAACCCACTTAGCAGCCAAAATGACAAAACTAGGAAGCCTGGTAAGAGCTAGTGCTGGTAAAAGCAATGAACTCTTGAATGTCGCTGGTAAGAGTGTCAACTAGTACAGCCACCCTGGAGTTTAAGATGACATTTTATTGCAAAGTTGAACACTCAGGTAACCTAGGACCCTGCAATTTCATCCCTTGAAATTTTGTACCTATGCATAATATTCAGTAAAAAGTCTCAGAATACTAGACGATATGATTTTTATGTAGCTTTTAAAAATGAAAAACTACGCAATATATCATCTAAAGATGCACATACTTATAAATTTAAAAGCAAGTGTGTTATGAACACGGGATTGAGGAGTGCTCACCTTTGGCAGATGGAAGAGGATGCGAGCGGGAGGAGTACAGGATAGATGGACCAGGCCTGTGACTCTGCAGTGTTTCATCTGGTGGGAGGCTGTCAGATTCCATCTGCCCTGATGTTCCCTAACATCTAATATGCACGGTCAGTCCTATGCTATGACAAAGGCTCTGACATCATCTCAAGCTCACAGAGCAGGAGATGAAAGAAGAAAGAAGCTTCATGACTTCTTTCCAGGAGTCAAACAGAATGAACATCAGGCCCCAGAGTCCACACTCGTGCCAGTACACTGTATGTATCAACAAAACAAAAGTTACCTGAAACCACAAGAAAGGAAAGAACCAATCTCTATCTGATTTACCTTTCATTTTCCTTGATGACATTTTCAAGCTGTAATTTCATCTCACCCATCCGTTGCTGAAAGAATAAAATTCAGTACTAGCAACACATTTTCAACAAGATTAGATCTGCATTAAATATCCCTTTGTACACAAGCAGTCAGACTTTACAACATTAATCTATGGATAAGAAAGACTTATTTATTACTCCAAATAAGCAATGTTAAATATGGTAAGTTTAATAATACATGGGACACAGCAAAATGTTCATTTTAAATAGACTACGCATAAAATAAAAAATGTTGTATGTAAAACAGTGAGAACTATTTATAAAAATAATTCCTATGATATGTAGCTAGACAAGCAAATGAAAGCTATACCTCGGCATATTATAACAAACACCAGGTGATTCCTGTATCTTGAATGAGTATCTTAACCTCAAGTTAGGTGAAGCCCCTAATAAGTGTGTGCATTTTTCCAGGACTTTATAGGCAAAATGTTAATGGAGAGAGAGAGAGAGATGTCTTCTTCAGCAGTCATTCACTTGGTCTTCTGTTCACCTTTACTGACCATCTACTACACTCTGTACTGTAGAGGGCTGTGATGGCAGACAGCCATGGTCAGTGACATACTTGGCACAGTGACTAAAACATGATAGAGTACAGTGCCCACTGAGAGGGAATGAGATGAAGGCTTCATTAGGTTTCCTTTAAGGAAATATAGGGATTACTGGGACTTCAAAAGGAAAAAGAACATGTCAAGCAAGGAGAAATACAAATAAAAGAAAAGGCAAAAAATAAGCAGTCTGTTCTCAACAAGGTAGGTGGGTGAGTGGGAACAAGAAGGAGGTCATGAGAAATTACACTTAGAACAAGAGAGCAGTCAGCTCCTAACACTACTTGCCTGGAGGAGCCTTGGCAAGGGAGGCATGAGCAGGCAGTTCTCCAGGTCTTTCCTACCTTTCAACCAGAGCACACACAGGCTGGCCTAGCAAATGAGTAACAGCCAGTTCCCACCACACAGCTGTCATCAAAGTGGAATTCTTCCCAGGGCTCTACTATGCCTGAATCACAACCAAATCAGAATGAATTAATCTGCGCCCAGACAACTGGGCACTAACCATCCATGACACGGTGGTACTGGAGGCAATGTCAGAAAAGGTAGCTGGGGGATCCTGAATGCCTGAGTGCTGAGGTGGTGCATATTATTGCTGCAATTATCCACATTTTCTAATTTTTTTAAAAATTTATTTTTAAAAATTATAAAAATGTCAGTGAATCTTGAAAAATATTTTTACTGTCAAATAATTATATAGGATATATATGCATTAGTAAAATTAGGATTGTAACAGTCACATTAAAATTATTTACTATAAAATATTTCAAATGTGGATATCTGGAAGGAAATGAAACTTCTGCTTTGCCCTGCTTTTTACATTTTTTGGCAGAAAGTCTTTCATATAGAGAATTGCAGCAATAATTTTCCTGCTTTGAAGATAGTCTATTTTTTTTATCAAGTCAATAAATCGTAACAATTCTACTAATTAATATTTGTAGAGCAACTATTCTTGGAAGTAGGTATCAACATCTTTTTTTCCTCTCTAAAAGAAGTAACAACTCTTCTTATCATTGAAGACTCTTGAGCTTTCTATGGTAGCTTCTTCTCATAAGTAACTCAGCAATCACCCTGAGGTGATAAGAATGCCAAATGGAAAGAGAATTTAATCACCTTAGAAAAACAGCTGATTAAAGATATACACGAATGAGAATATAAAATGTTTATAAGAGTTTAATTTCAAGGTACCTAGCTATTCTATGTGACAACAATCAAAATACGTCATTACAGAAATTCAGAGAAAATGAATTCGCTGCAACTTTAGAATTATCAGTTAAAAAAGATGCAAAGACATTATTGTGGTTTACTTAAATTTAAATGGCCGTAGGCCAAAAAGTCCATAGTAGACAGTTAAGGTGAATATTAAGGGCAGCCATGTTAGGACCAGACCCCCCACCCTCCTGCAGATGGCTTGCTGGAAACTCCCCACCCAACCTCAAAAGATTGACAGCTATTAACCTTTATCTCCAGGTGAGCGCCATGGACAGGCAGATGAGCAGGAGAGTGACCTAACCACAACTTACCTATCTCCTTTGGTTCCTAGTAACACCATTCTTTAGTGACCCAAAGAACATCTTCCCATCCAGTGACCTTCCTGGTACTTTTCCACCAGCTTCCCTACATCTACCCCAAGCCTGTGCGTGGCAGTGGGCTCTGGCTCTCTTGCTGGAGACTCTTTCCCGTATAAAGCCTGTGCTGATGGTGAGCTGCCTTCCACCTTTCCTTCCCCACCTCTCTTTAGTCTAACAGACTAGAAACTGAATTAAGAATTGGCTAATGATAAAACAGAAACAGAAATTTAAGTAATGCCTGTTTTTAAATGCTGGGTCTACAGTTTATATATTAGAAGAATTTCACTTGGAAGTGAAATTCAATGGAAAAGCCTAAACTTATTCTTGGGAGTTATAAGCATTTTCCTAGTAAAGTTACACATCGACCCATTATCAGAACAATAACAGATTGTTAACCTCAAACTATCTTGTTCCCAAAAGTCCTAGTATTTAATCACTCATCAGATATTCAAAGACCCATGTTATGGTTTAGACACAAAATGTCCCCTATATAACATGTACTGAAGGCTTGGTCCCTAATGCAGCAGTGTTCAAGAGGCAAGGCCTTAAGAGGTGGTGGATTAGGAGGGCTCTGACCCCACTGATGGATTAATCTATAGATGAGTTCGTAGCTTAAGAAGCTTTTCAGAGGGAGGCCTAGAGAGATGGTGGATCTGGAGGGCTCTGATCCATCCACAGATTAACCTATAGATGAGTTCACAGTTTACAGGGCTTTTCAGAAGTAGATCACTAGAGATATGCTTGTGAAGAGAACATTTTGTACCTGGTCCCTGGTTCTCTTACTCGTTCTCCCCATCCCCATCTCTCTCATGTCTGAACACCATGATGTGAGTAGTAGCCTCCTGTGCCACACGCTCCTCTTGGCATGATATTTTGCCTTGCCCCAGACCCAAAGTATGGAGCCTGCTGACCTTAGATTGGAACCTCTAAAAGCATAAACCTTTGTTCCTTTAAGCAACTTCTCTGTGTCTGACAGCCTGCTAGGTGCTACCCTTTAAAGCACACCATAGGATCTCTTGTCCACATATGGAGAAAAGAGAAAGTGCTTAGCACTGGCCACCCCCAAAGCATCATTCTGAGAAAACCAGTGTCAGGGTTGTCTTTATACGAAGTCATTACACTTTATTCCACTTGCTTTAAGTTAACTCTACCCTGCTCTCCTGACCACAACTAAATTGATCCAGGGAATGGAATCTCAGCCAAATACAATCGTAAGTACATTCAAGGTCTAACAAAAAGCAGTCATCACTAGCCGGTGGACTTAGCTTGAGACAAATTCTCTTTAGAAATGCTTCCATTGTATTGTTATCCTAGATATAGAAAATTTAGGGAAAAAATGTAAATATTAGCTACATTCTAAAAACATAGTTTATTGAAACTCATCTCAACAATTCTAGGGTACTATGAATGAACTCTCAGAAGTCCCGGGACTCAGAATCTATCTGTACAGACAGCTTCCTCATTCCCCTCATTTGTGAAATAAATTCCACTACTAAAAGGATTTCAGAAAAAAGCCTACTAGAGCCTAAGCCTACATTAGATTAGTAGTACCTAAGAGACACAAGACAAAGGAATCTGACAGAGACAATATCTGAAACTGGGGGGAAAACTGCAAACAACAATTAATGAAGGTAAAATGAGGGTGAAGACGAAGGTCTCAAGGGATGTGAGACAGTTTTGAGGAAAAAAAAATAAGCAAATAATGGTAAGATTTAGAGATTCCTCTAAGCACCTCAGAGAAGCTTCCGCCAGGTATCAAGAGAAGGAAATACTGGACCAAAAATCAAAACCAAAGATGGTCTTAAAACACATATGCACAGACACACAAACACACATCCACAATAACCACAGATAGTCTTTAAACATACATATGCACAGATGTACATACACACAGACACGTACACACACACACAAAATCCAAAGATAGTCTTTAAACACAGATATGCACAGATGCACAGACACATACAAACAACCACATAGACACACATGCATACATGTACACACAAGCACATAAGTGTACACATGCACACACATACACACACACTCACATGAACACACATACAGATTAATTACAGCAACATTTTTCTTCCTCACTGATTCTCATAACAGATGATAAAGGCTTCACGGTTACAATGTCATACCTGGTAGTATTTCACCTGTCCACTTAGCTGGTCCACGTGTTTTTCATACTCAGTAATAAGAGAAGTGAAAAAGCTGAAGAAAAAACAGAATTAAAAAAATAGCATATTTTGTTCCATCTAGTTTGTAAATACGGAACAAGAGAATAAATTCCATGTCAAAAAAGTGCCGAATGCCTCCACAAGAATCAGCATTGTTTTTAAATTTTAGCTCAAGAATATTTTGCACTGAAAAGTTCTTTGAGTATGTGTGCGTGTGTGTGGGCAGTGGGCAGGACAGCTTGAGTACTGTAGGAAGTTTAATAGCACCTCTGCCCTCTGCCATTGGATGCCAGCAGCAGCTTCACCCCACCCCCACAGACTGCTTGTTGAAACAAATTAAAATGCCACCAGATAAGTCCTGAGGGGATGGCAACACCTCCCAGACTCCACAAGACTTGTTTTCTCCTCTAGATTCAGAAGCAAATCCATTAAGCCCAACTAGGGCAGACTATGAAATAAACACTCCTGTTTCTAAGGGAACCCTTCACTTGCAGTCCCTCTAGCTAAAAGAATGTGTTTCTGCTCAGACTGTACCTGTGGCTGACTGCTGAGCTCACGGATATGTCATCTCCATCTTCTCTGAGGACAGCTCTCTATAACAGAAAAGGCGTTTTAAAATGATTTTTCACATTGCTCTACCCTGAATTGATAGTTACTTAAATACAAATTTTTACAACCTTCTAATAATCTACTTAAGTGATTCAAAAAGAGTTAGAGAAAAAAAGCATCCTAATTGATACTGAAATGCACTTTGAAATTTTAACAGCCATACATGATAAAGACAATGCTTTGCAAATTAGAAATATGAAGAACTATTTTTAATTTGATACACTCTCTACCAGAAACCTACCATAATTACCATTCTTGAAGAATGGTGAATCAGCAAAAGCACTTTAAAGTCAGTAACTTGGGCTGGGCCATGGCTCAAGTGGCAGAGACTGCTTAGGAAGCACAAAGCTCTGGGCTCCATCCCCACCATTGCAAAATAAAAATCAGTAATAATCCAAGGTTGCTGACTGTCACTGCTGAAATTCAACATCCCATGAATAAAAGTTCTAGTTGATATGGCCCAATGTAAAGGAGAAGTTATGGGTTGAAATGCAAAATACCATGCTGTTATTTTTTATGCTCTGACCTACAAAATACCACATAACCCACTAATGATTGCAGCAAGAGTTCTCCACCTCCAGACAGATCAACATAAAAAGGAAACCCAGTGGTTTCTCTGAACACCAGCACTCCTTTCTTTCCTGATCTACCTTGAGAGATTTAGGAATTTTATCTTCTAAAGCATCTTTCTTATCTTTGTAGTCCTTAGTTTTTTATAGCATTAATTTCTGCCTTCTTTTGGGGGTGGTTAATTTGCTCTGTTTTTTCCCTTTTTCCTCCTCAAATACATGCAGTTAAAGCTATAAACTTTCCTTTACCACTGCTTTAGTTATGTCCCGCCGGTTTTAAAAAAGTGCAATAATTTTTAAATTTTGAGGCAACTACATAGTCACATGGAACTGTAAGAAATGGAGATGTCACAGAGCTTTCAAGCAGTCTTCTCCAATGGCAACATCTTGCAAACTACAGCATAATACACAGAGGGCCCTGAAGGAGTAACAGCTGATGGCCATGGCAGCTGAAGGTGTTCTTAATACATGTACTCTGCAGACCTCAAACCTCAGCAACACAGTGCACGCTGGACTGTGTTCACCTCAGGATCACTTGGCTGACTGGGAGCCTTGGCTCACTGCTGCTCCTGCAGCTCAGCACCATGTACTGCTAGCCCTAAAAGAGCCAATTCCAAACTCAAACTATGGTTAGAATGCATATCATATCATCTTGCACCATTGTCAAGTCAAAAAATTGTAGATTAAACCACTGTAAACTGGGTCTTTCTGTACTTCAAGGTCACAACCAAGAAAGTGACATGGATACACCAGGATACAGAGCAGGTCTACACTGCAAGGGTTCTGACCCTGACCCCCCAGGGTACAGAGCAGGTCTACACTGCAAGAACCTAACACTGACACACCAGGGTACAGAGAGATCTACACTGCAAGAACCTAACACTGACACGCCAGGATACAGAGCAGGTCTACACTGCAAGGGTTCTGACCCTGACACACCAGGGTACAGAGGAGGTCTACACCACAAGGGTCTTGATCCTAATACCCAAGATACAAGAGGAGCTCCACACTGCAGGAGTCCTGACATGGACACACCATGATACAGAGCAGGTCTACACTACAAGGTCCTGATCCTACACCCAGGATAGAGTTGGTCCACACAAGACACAGAGCAGGTCCATACTGGAAGGTCCTCATGGTGCCTCTGCTCGACTTTATTTACCTGCCTCCCACTCCCTCCCTATCCTCAAACCCTGGCAACCACTAATGCGGTCTCTTTATCTATACATAAATCTTTTTTATTAGCATATAATAGTTTACAACAGGGTACATTGTGATACTTACATTATGTGCTTACAATACATCTTAGGTTTACTCCTCTATTGTTCTCCCTCCTCCCTCCCCCAGTCTTAGAATGGTTTCAAAAGGTTTCATTCTTCTATTTCCACATGTGAATACAAAATACAACCACCATATTCACCCTCAGTCACCCTTTCCTTATGCCCACCTCCTCCCACTAGCAGTATCCACTCCTGGAGAAGACCTGTGTTACCCTATTGTCCTGCATTTTTCAAAGTGTATATTGATAGTCCAAGGGCATCATACCTTGGTACTTCAGGCCTGTATAAATTGTATTTTAATCAAATTAACCCACCCCATTACTTACTCTCTATCACCAAGCTCCCCTAATATTCAATAGCTCATGGTGCATTACATTACATTCATATGTAGATGAACTGCTTTCAGTATTCTTCATTCTCTAACATTTTCTTTCCCTCTCCTACCTCTCAGTGTAGCAGACCCACTAATCTTGTTCTCTCACTATATAAAAAGTATGTGTGTATATATGATCATATATGTATTTATATATACATTTAAGTTATAGGTCTAGCTTCTAGAGGGAAAACACTTGATCTTTGACTTTTTGAGATTGGCTCACTTTGCTTTACATGTCGTTCTCCAGTTTCACCCATTTGCCTGCAAACAACATTTTTTTTTTTATGGCTGAGTAAAACTCCATTGTGTAGGTACACCACATCATCATCATCAGTAGTGGGGCATGTGGGCTGTTTCCAAGCTTGGCTATTGTGAATAGTGCTGCTGTAAACATGCAGGTGCAAGTGGCTCAACCGTGTCCTGGAGCACTTTCCTCTGAGTAGATGCCCACGAGTGGTATCACTGGATCACATGATAGTTCTAATTTCAGATTTTTGAGGGACCTCCATACTGCTTTCCATAGCAATTGCACTAATTTACATTCCTACTAAGAGTGCAGAAGTGTTCCTTTTACACCCAGCATCCTGCCAGCACTTCCTGTGTGTGATGTTGATGACAGCCATTCTGACTGAGCTGAGGTGGAATCTCAGTGTCCTTGACTTGCATTTCCTTTCTGGCCAAGATGTGGGGCGTTTCTTCATGGGTTTACTGGTCATTTGGACTTCTCCTTTTGAGAACTGCCTGTTCAGTCCATTTGCCCATTTATTCAGTGGGATGTTGATTCTTTAAGATGTTAGTTTTTCTTGAGCTCTCTTTATATTCTGGTTATGATCCCTGGTCACATGTAAAACTGGAAAGCTTTTCTCCCATTCTGTGGGCTGTCTCTTCAGTCTGGTGATCATTTCCTTTGCTGTGCAGAAGCTTTGTAATTTCATGCAGTCCCCTTTGTCAGTGCTTTCTCTTAATTGCTGAGCTATTAGAGTTCTATTCACAGTTATTACCTGTATCTGTGTGGTTCAGTGTGTTTCCTATTTTATCCTAAGTAATTTCACTGTTTCAGATATTACATTAAGATCCTGAGTCCATTTTGAGTTGATGCTAGAACAAGGTGAGAGACTGGGATCTAGTTTCAGTCTTCTGCAGGTGGAAATCCAGTTTTCCCAGCACCATTTGTTAAAGAGGCTATCTTTTCTCTCATGTGTATTTCAGGCTCATTTGAGAAAGTCAGATGGCTGTAGTTGTGTGGATTTGTGGCAGGGTCTTCAATTCTACTCCGTTGGTCTTCAGGTCTGTTTTTGTGCCAGTACCATGCTATTTTTATTACTAAGGCTCTGTAGTACAGTTTGAAGTCAGGATTGATTTTTTTGGCTCAGCACTGCTTTGGCTATCTGAGGTCTACTGTGCTTCTATGTGAACTTTAAGATTGGCTTTTCCGTCTTAGTGAAGAATGTTATTGGAATTTTCATAGGGACTGAACATATAGATGGCTTTTGGGAGTATAGCCATTTTCACAATATTGATTCTGCTGATCTATGAACATGGGATGTCCATCTCCTAATGTCTTCCATGATTTCTTTCTTCAGTGATTTATAATATTCATTGTAGAGGACAGTCGCTACCTTCATTAAATTTATTCCTAGGTGTTTTCAATTTTTTTGAAGCTATAGTGAAAGGTATTATTTTCCTGATTTCTTTCTCAGGCTGGTCATTGTGTATAGAAATGGTACTGGGTTTTGCATATTAATTTTGTATTCTGCTACTTTGCTGAATGTGTTTATGAGATCTAAGAGGTTTTTGGTTGAGCATTTAGGATCTTTCAGGTATAGGATTGTATCACCTGTAAATAAGGATAATTTGCCTTCCTCCTTTCCTAATTTGAATCCTTTGTATTTCTTTCTCCTGTCTTATTGCTCTGGCTAGGAATTCCAGTACTATGTTGAATAAGCGTGGGTTGAGGTGAACCCTTGCCTCATTCCTGATTTTAGAGGAAATGTTTTTTTTTTTCCCATTTTGTATGATAGGGGTTATAGGTTTGTCATATATAGCCTTTTAAAATGCTGAGGCATGTGCCCTCAATTCCTAGTTTCTTCAGAGTTTTTATCATAAGAGGATATTAAATTTGGTCAAAGCCCTTTTCTGCATCTATTGATATGATAAGGTGGTTTTTGTCCTTGATTCTGGTTTATGTGCTGTACTACATTTTTGCTTTGTATATATTGTGCCATCCTTGCAACCATGGAATAAAAAGTACTTGATCATGATGTATGATCTTTTTAATGTGTTGTTGGATTCTGTTAACACATATTTTACTGAGGATTTTCAAATCTATGTTCATCAGGGATATTGACCTATCACTTTCTTTTCTGATGTATCTTTATCTGGCTTTGGTATTAGGTAATACTAGCTCCTTAGAATGAGTTTGGGAGTATTCCTAACTTCTGTACTTTTTGAAATAATTTGAGGAGCACTGGTATTAGTTGAGTCTATCAGAACCTTGTCTTTTTTTGGTTGGGAGGTTCTTTATAACTGTCTCAATCTCACTGCTTGCTACAGTTCTGTTTTTGCAGACCTCTTGGTTCAATTTTGATGAGTCATATGTGTCAAGAAATTTATTTATTTACTCATTTTTCAGTTGCTGAAGTATAGGTTTTTAAAGTATTTCTGTGTGATCTTCTGAATTTCATTGGTGCCTCTTGTAACATTCCCCTTTTCATTTCTGATTTTATTAATTTGGGTCTTCTCCTTTCTTCTTTTAGTTAATTTGGCTAGACGTCTGTCAATCTTACTTCCTCAAACAACCAACTTTTTGTTTCATTGATTGGGTGTATAATTTTTTTGGCTTCAAATCTATTGTTTTCTGATGCGATTTTTATAATCTCCTTCTATCTATTACTTTTTGGGTTGGCTTGCCCTTGTTTTTCTAAGAGCTTAAGATGCATCATCACATTATTTATTTGAGATCTGGTTTTCTGATGTAGATGCTCATGCTATAAACAACTCTAAGACTAGCTTTGAGGGCTGGAGGCATGGCTCAAATGGTAGAGCATTTGCGTAACAAGCATAAAGCCTTGAGTTTAAATCCCAGTACTGCCAAAAAAAGAGTAGCTCTACTGTGTCCCACAGGTTCTGGTAAGCTGTGTCCTCATTTTCATTTGAATTGAGAAATTTCTTAATTTCTTTCTTATTTTCTTCAATGATCATTCAAAAGTGTGTTGATCAATTTCTATGAGTCTAAATGGTTTTTGTGTTTTCCCTTGTTTTTGATTTTTAATTTTATTTCATTATGGTCTGTTAGGATACATGGGATTATTTCAATTTTTTTTTTTTGTATTTGTTGAGGATTGCTTTATGACCTAGGATGTGGTCTATTTTGGAGAAAGTTCCACAGACTGCTAAGATAAATGTTTAATCTGTTGTCATAGGATGAAATACTCTATTAGTGTCTGCTAATTCAATTTTGTCAAAGGTACTGTTTAGTTCCAGGATATCTTTCTTGATTTTCTGTCTGGACATTCTGTCTATTGAAGAGAGGGGGTGTTGAGATTGCCCACAATTATTGAATTTGGTCCTACCTGATCCTTTAAGCTCAGAAGTGTTTGTTTTTATGAATGTGGGGGCTCTGATGTTCAGTGCACATATATTTGGAATCATCACATCTTCTTGCTGGATTGTTTAATACATTATTAGCATGTAGTGACCTGCTTTATGTCTTTAAATAGGTTAATGTATAAAATCTGCATTGCTAATATAAGAATAGCTCCTGCTTGTGTTTAGTTTCTGCATGCCTTTTTCTAACCTTTTAGTTTGTGTGTGTCTTTGACTGTGAGGTGTGTTTCTTGTAGACAACACATTGTTGGATCTTGCTTTTTATCCAATCTGACAATCTGAGTCTTTTGATTAGGGTTATGACTGAGAGGTGTTTACTAATACCTGTGTTTCTACTGCTTTTTTTCCAGAATGAGTCTCCTATTGATTTTTCTTTACTTTTGGCTTTGTTCAAATTCAGGTTTTGCTCATTCATTGAGCTGTTTCTTTTCTAACTCTTGTAGGTTCATCAATTCCCCCTGAGTTTTATTCTTTCCTAGCTTCTCAAATTTGTGATTGTTTCCTTCGCTTCCCTGTGAATTATTCCCTTGTCATCCTTTGTAGTGTAGACTTGGTGGACAAGAACTACTCTAGCTTGTCCTTGTATTAGAAGGTCCTTACTTCTCCCTCAAGGTTGAAGGACAGCTCTGCTGGATAAAGCAGCTTGGTTGGCAGTTATACTGCTCCATGCTGTCCTGGCTTTTAGGGTTTGTGCTGAGAGTTCTGACATGACACTTATGTGTCTTCCTTGGTATGTGAGCTGGTGTTTTTCCTCTTGAATCTTTCCTTATCCCTTGTTTTCTAGATTTGGCATTTTAATTATGATGTGCTGTGGGGTCATTCTTTTCTGATCATGTCTATTTGGAGTTCAAAATGTCTCCTGTACATGGTCATCTGTATTATTACATAGATTTGGGGAATTTTCTACTATGATTTCATTGAATAGTTTTCCTATGTTTTAGTTTATATTTCAGTTCCTTCTTCCATGAATTCTTAGGTTTGGTATTTTGGTCATGATCCAGGGTTCTTGTATGTTGTATTCATGTATTTTAACTTTATTTTTTTCCTTTTTTTTTTTTTTAAATTGTTGTGCTGGGAGAGGGTACTTGAATTCACCCCCTCCCCTGCTCTCCTTTATCCCTCCACCCCCCTCCACATTCCTGGAATGGTTTCAACAGGTGGTGGGAGGCTGAATATATAAAAAAAATGTGTATAATGTATGCAAATGCAAAAATGATACCTGTTGAAGATTTTCTTTATGATTGTTTGCATGCAGTAACTCTTCAATCTTGATATTCTTTCTTCTGTTTGATCCTGTCTGCTGATAATGCTATATCCACTGTGGTTTGTACTTGACTCGATTTATTGAGGTTTTCATTTCTAATATTTCTACTTGGTTATTTTTTGCAATTTCCATTTCCTTGCTGAATTTCTCTTCCATGATACTGATTTCCTTGTCTAGGTCTTGGATTGACTAACTAACATCATTTATCCGTTTATTTCAGTTCTCTTTAAGGTCTCTGGTCATTTTTAACAGCAGGTTTCTGAATTCTCTGACATTTCAGTCAATCCATTATCTTTGGATTCAGATGTTGAGTTGTGGTGGGAGTTTGGACAGGAGACACTGCCTTGGGTTTCATGTTTAAATTTCTACACTGTGCTTTGTGCATCTATTGGTCTAAGTTTTGTTTTATTTCCTTGGATGAGTGAAGAGTCTGCTTCAGGTAGAGGTTTTCCTGGCTAAGTTTTGTTTTACTTCCTTGGATGAGTGAAGAGTCTGCTTCAGGTAGAGGTTTTCCTGGCTCTCAGTGGGAGCAGGGATGGTGCTACGGGCTGTTCTTGTGTTGTTTTGACTCATCACATTTTTCAGATATCCTATTACTCTTTTACGTTTCTCTCGTGCTTTCCTCTCTCTGGCTCTTCTGTATATAGTCTCCTCTTTTGTTATCCACAGTCTAATTCAAAGGGCTAGTTGGGGAAAGCTTCTATCTCCCTGTTCTCTACATAAAGCTTTTTGTTTACATAAGCTGTCACTGCTTTGCGATAAGTGCTCAGGAGTGCATATGTTTGGTATAATGGAAGTTGCATGTTTTCTGTATGGAGAGACTACCAAAACTGGTATTCTAGAGTGGCTGTTACACCTTACCTTCCACCAGCAGTGTATGCTCTACTAGTCCATTTCCCATTGCTAAAACAAAGGATCTGTTTATAGAAAAGATGCTTATTAGCTCACAATTCTGGAGTCCATGACCTAACTACTTCCAAGTTTCATCTCTTAGAGGACCATCACCTCGGAACGCCACACTGCACATCAAGTTTCCAATGCATGAACCTCTGGGTGAACAAACCACTTCTAAACAATGGTAGTGACCAATCCACTTTTCACACACTTATCACTGTTTGGTGCTGTCACTGTCACTATGTTCTACTTGAATCGTTCTGGCATGTATGCAGTGATTATTTCATTTCATTTTGATTTTTTTTTTTGAGATAGGGTCTCACTACATTACAAAGGCTGGCCTTGAACTGACAATCCTCTTACCTCTGCCTCCCAAGAGCTGGAATTCCAGGTCTGCCCCACCATGCCCTGCTTCATTATGCTTCCAGTGGCAGACTGAATAATGACCATCTAGAGATGTTTCCATTCTAATCTCAGTCTATGACTATGCTATGGAATGTGCAGATGGGTGAAGAATCTTAACACAGTGAGGGGATAACTCTGGGTTATTAAGTATACTCAATGTAATTAGCAGGATCTTTATTTCAAAGGGGGCAGCTGGAATCAGAGAGAAAGCTACGTGAAGGAGGAAACCACAGAGATGTGAAGATGCTATGCTGCCAGCTTTGAAGTCAGAGGAGGCCACAAATGAAGGAATGCAAGGGCCAGGGACATACAGGTAGGAAATGGCAGGCAGAGTCAGATTCTTTAGAGTCTCCTGATAGAGCACAACCTTGCTAACATTTCAGCTCACTTCAGATTTCTGACCCCAAATCCGTAAAGTAGCAATTTATGTTAAGTTTCTCTATTTATGGTAACTTGTTATAGCAAAAACCAGAACTAAAGATGAGGACATCTTCTCATGTGCTGACTGGACATTTGTACGTTCTGCTCAGTAGAAAGATACTTCAGATACATTGCAAAATGACAGGGTTTTTGTTTTTTTTTTTTTTTTAGCAGTACTGGTGTTTGAAATCAGCATCCATAGCGCCAGCCCTTTTTACTCTGGTTATTTTACAGATAGGGTCTTACAAACTATTTGCCTTGACTAGACTTGAAGAGCTATCCTCCCAATCTCAGCCTCCTATGTAGCTAGGAGGCATGAGCCACTAGTGCCTGGCTTATGTTATTCTTGAGTATGATTAGCATGATTCATATATTATACCTTATAACTGGTAGTTTGCACCCTCTGAACAATGTCTCCTGTTTCCTCTCACACTCCAGCACTGGTGCCACAATTCTAAAGACTCCACTTCTCAGTGACAGCATGCTGTTTTTTCTCTGTCTGGCTTATTTCACTTAGCATGTCTTCGAGTTTTATCCATGTTGTCACAATGACAGGTTTTCTTCTTTCTCAAGGCTGAGTGATATGCTCATGAATGTGTGTGTACATGCACACACACATTTTCTTCATCTGCTCAGTTGTCAACAAACACAGGTTATTTCTGTTTCTTAGCCATTGTGGATAATGCAACAATGAAAATGAACACGTGTATCCTTCTGAGACAGTGATTTCACTTCCTCTGGACATATACCCACAAACAAAATTGCTGAATCAAATGGTACTTCTATTTTTAATTTTTTGAGGAATCTCCCTGCTGCTTCCATAATGGCAATACGAATTTGCAATCCCACCAACACTTTTTGATAATAGTCATCCTACAGGTGTGAGGCGATAACTCATTAAGGATTTGATTTTCACCTTCTTCATGACTAGTAACGCTCATATACCAGTGCATCATATGCATATCTTCTTTAGAAAAATGTCTATTAAGGAACTGCAATATGATCTAGCAATGTCATTCAAGGGATATACCCGAAGGAATGTCAGTCAGAGTACAACAAAGGCACCTACACACTCATGTTTACCTCAGTAGTATTCACGATAGCTAAGCTCTGGAAACAGCCAAGATGCCCCATGCTGATGAATGGATTAAGAAAATGTGGTATTTATATACAATGCAATTATATTCACCCATAAAGAAGAATGAAATTTTGTCATTTGCAGGTAAATGGATGGAACTGCGGAACACCATCTTAAGTGAAGTTAGCCAGGTTCAGAAAGCCAAAGGTTGCATGTTTTCTCTCATATGTGGAATACAGGCCTAATACAAATACAGTAATAGTACGAAAAACAGAGCTCACTAATAGAGAGGGTGGGTAAAACAAGGTGAATATGGTTGATGTATTTCCTATACAAGAATGAATATACAATTTTTAAACCTGTTGAAATCACCATAAGAAGGGGACTAAGATAGAAAGGAGAAAAATAGAGAGAATGAACCAATTCTGGGTTGTAATACATATATACATGGAAATGTAAGAATGAAATACTCTATGTAGCTATCTTAAACAAAAAAAGTCTTTTTTTTTTACAAAAATGGACAACAGGAAGCCCTGGGGGGTTGGTATCAGTGGGAGGGGGCAGGATATAAGGAAAGTGTGTAGGAGGGTAAATATGGCGGAAATATTATGTATACATGTATGTAATGGAAAAATGAGACCTGCTGAAACTATTCCAGGAATGGGAGGGAGGGGGAAAAAGGAGAATGATGAAGAGAGTGAATTCAAGTATAAGAACTTTTGTAAATGTCCCAAATGCATCCCCAGTACAACAATTTTTTTAAAAAAGGCAAAAAGAGAAAAATGTCTATTAAGTTCCTTTGAGCATTTTTAACTGGATTGTTATAATTTAAATATTGAGTTGTATGAGTTCCTTATATATTTTGGATATTGATGTGTTATACGTACAAGGTTTTCCCTATTGCATAGCTTGCCTTTTCAGTCTGGTATTTTCTCTGCTCTGCAGAAACTTTTCTTGATGTAATCCCACATATTTATTTTTGCTTTTGGTCTCATGTCCAAAAAAGCCATTGCCAAGGCCAGTGTCAAGGTTTCCTCCTGCTTCCTTGTAGGAATCAAGTCTCACAGTGGAGCCAGTTTTGAGGTGGTATTTCTGAATGGGGTAAGAGTTGACTTTCATTATTTTGTATGTGGATATCTTGATTTTTTTTCAACACCATTTATTTAAGATCACTGCTTCTCCACTGTGTATTCTACTCTTGACACCTTTGTTAAGGACTAGCTAACTGTACATGTGTGAGGAAGCTTCTGTGCTGTTTTGCTCCATTGGCCTATGTCTGCTTCAATACCAGTATCATGTTATTTTGATTAAACACAGCTTTGAATATAACTTGAAATTAATTAGGAGGTGTGATGCCTCCATCTTTGTTCCTCCTCACAATTACATTAGGTACTTGGGATCTTTGATGGTTCCATATCATTTTTAGTATTATTATTTTTCTATTTCTGTGAAAATGCCTTTGGATTTTGATATAGGTTGCAGTGAATCTGCACACTGCTTTGGGAAATATGGACATTTTAATAATAACCCTACCTATGAACATTTTCCCATCTGTGTCTTCAATTTCTTTCACTGATCCCTTATAGTTTTCAATGTATTTGGACTTTTTTAACTCCCTGGGTTAATTTTTTCTAAGCATTTTATTCTTTTGATGATATCTTAAATAAGACTTGTCTTAATTTCTTTTTCAGTTAATTCACTGTTAACGTACAGAACTGCAACTGATTTTACTGTGGATTTTGCATCACTGTTTTCATTAGCTCTAGCACTTCTCTACAGAATTCTGGGATTTTCTTATGTCTCAGATCACGTAATGAAAAATAGACATAGCTTTATCTCTTCTCTTCTGATTTGGATACCTTAACTTCTTTTTCTTGTATGGTGGTTCTCACAAGGACTCCCATGACTATGTCACTACAAGTGGCAATAGTAGGCATTCTTTTTTCTTTGTGGGCCTGGGGTTTGAACTCAGGCCTTGTGCTGCTCTTACCTTGCTTCCCAAAAAGCTCTTGTGTTCATGGCTGAATCTGACACTGGCTGTGAGCCTGTCACACATGGTCTTTACAATGTATTGGTAATTTGTTTAGTCTTTATCATGAAACGATGTTAACTTTGTCACATGTTTTATCTGCATCTACTAAGGTGCAGAAATAATTGTCATCCTTTATTCTATTAATGTGTTGTAGTACATTCATCAGTTTGCATACACTGAAACACCTTTGCCGCCTATAGATAAAATTTCATTGACTGTGGCCAGGATAAAACCGGTTTTCGGAAATAAATCTGAAAGTGCTTCACCTGTTCCAGTTCTTTGGAAGTGTTTGAGAAGGACTGGCATTCATACTTCTTTAAATGCTTGATAGAATTCACCAGTGAAGGCATCAGGTTAAGGTCTTCTCTTTGTTGGGAGATTTTTTTCTTTACTAGTGATATTCCTTACTCACTATTGGTCAGTTCAGATTTTCTATTTCATTTGGATTCAGTTTTAGTAGGCTGTATGCTTGTACAAATCTGCATGTTTCTTTTAGGCTATCCAATCTGTTAATGTATAATTGCTCACCATAATCTCTTATGAGCACTGCATTTCTGTGGAATCAGCTGTAAAGTCTCTTTCTTCATTTCTGATTTTATTTATTTGTATCATCTTTTTTCTTAGTCCAGCTAAAGGCTTGTCAATTTTAACTTTTCAAAAACTCAATGCTTAGGACTGGTGGAGTGGCTCAAGTGGTACAGCACCTGCCTAGCAAGTGTGGGGCCCTGAGTTCAAATCCCAATGCCATCAAAACCAAAACTAAACCAAACCCAACCCGACCCAACACTTGGTCCCTCCGATCTTTCCTATTTATTACTCGTCTTGACCTCATTTATTTCTGCACCATTTCTTGTACTTCCTTCTACCAATTCTGGACTCCACCTGTTCTTCTCCTAGATCTTTGAAGTTAAGTACTGGAGAACTTCATTTTTCAGTCACAGAGGCATTCGTCTCTGTGAGCCTCCATCTTACCAAGACTTCTGCTGTATCATGTATGTTTCAAGGGTCTCAAGATACTTTTTGGTTCCTTTTGATTTCCTCCTGGACTCAACAGTTATTTGTTTATTTAACTTTCCATATATGGAAATTTTTCAAGTTTCCTCCTGTCACTGATTTCTAGTTTTATACCACTGTAGTTAGAAAAGACAAATTGGTATGATTTCAGTTCTGAACAAAAAGGGCAGACAGCTGAACACAGTGACAAATGCCTATAACCCCAGTTGTTAGGAAGGTAAGCAGGAGGATCACAAGTTCAAGGCCAGCCTGGGCAACTTAGCAAGACCCTGTCTGAAAATAAAGTTAAAAAAAAAAAGTGGGATTGTAGCTCAGTGGTAGACCATTTGCCTAGCATGTGGAAGACCCTAAGTTCAAACCCCAGGACCACCAAAAAAAAAATTTATGAAGGATTTCTATTGTTTGCAGCAATGACTAAGTTACAGTAACAACAGACCTGAACCAATGTCCCTGGGTTCTACATATCCCTTGATAATGGTTTACTTGTAGTTCTTCCTTTACCACACACACACACACACACACACACAAAGTTAAAACTCTCCCAAAGACTTTTTTCAGAAATCCATACCTACTTCTATCCAAATCCTCCTTCTAGACCATCCTTGCAAGATAGTCAGCAGAAGCAAAACCTTAAGAAACTGAGCCAAACTAAGGATTTTGACTTAGGAAAGCTTTCCCTCACTTAAATGGTTGCAGTTCTCAGTTAAATAAGAATAAAAAATTGGATAGAAAAATAAGATGATCATAGTGAGTAGTGGATGAAGAACTTCAAGAGCCTCTGGACTCTGAGTCTAGTCTTTGGAAATAAAACCAGACAGCAGTAAGCTAATGCTGAGTAAACACTAAAGAAAATATGTACAACGGTAAGTATGCACAACAGAAAGTTCAGCAAACTAGCACTTCTGAATGCTTCATTCTGTATAGCTCAAAACCAATGTCTGTTCTGAGTGTAAGATTCCTTGATATAGAAGTGAAATGCATCACAGTGCTTACTGCTTCAGTGGAGTACCACCAGTCACCTAGCAGCACTATTTTTCTTTGATATTCTACAATGCAGGATCCATGGATAAGTTGATATATTTAATTAAAAGGCATGCCATCTGAGAAATGAAATACTGAAAGCAACGTCTACATTGCTACTATTTGAGCTAGCTATGCTGTCATCATTTTTTTTTTTTTTTGTGGTCACAGGGTCTTGATCACTGCACATGCTACCCAGCATACCCAGCCCTTCCAAGATTTGTAAGAGCTGAAAGAGTCGGAGCACACGGCTGCATACATCTGCTTTGTTTGTTTGTTTGTTTGTTTGTTTTGGAAGAGAACATGGCCCTGGGGTTTGAACTGAAGGCCTCACGTTTGCTAATCAGGCACTCCTACGACTTGAGACACTCTGCCAGTAACTGCATGCCTCTAGAGAAACAATTTCAGCATGCTTCAAAATTGAATTAATGTCAGCTGCAACTCCAGAAAAATAAAAGCAATTTCTATGGGCAAAGGACTTACTTTCATTGAGCAAAAACAAGCTTTCCCCTTACAACAAAGTTTTAAGCAAAATTTCAAAGTGTTGTAGGCAACTTCACACGAGAATCATCCTAAGCAGAATTTATATTGCACTCATAGTGACTAGAGGTAGTTACCATGGGATTTGAACCTAGCTTGTTAAGACATTAATCGACATACCTGTGTAGTTGAGTATTTGGAAAAATTTTCCATTTGACTTTGTCTAAGAACTTCACTTTGTCTGTGATCTGAAACAAATTGGGAAAAACGGTTTAAGTTGATTGGATAATGTTCAAACTTCTTACAACTAGAAAAATAACATGTATTATCTAATATAGCCAATGAAGAATGGCTAGTTTCCATGGCTTTCCAAAAAAAAAGATTAATCTTCAATTTCAATACACCACCTTAGAACTTAAAATTAGGCCCTTTTAAATTCCTAAGTGACTGCTGAAGAGAAAAAGAATAGCTACAAAGAACCAATTTTACTGATTTCACAAATTTGAATCCCTAGTCTCCCCTCACTTGCTTTTCGGTGGCTTCTGCGGCGTCTTGCTATTGTTTTAGCTCCTGCGTTTCACAGGAGGTGACTTTTCCCCGGCATCCACGTTATGTTTAGGGCTAGCACGACAAAGCAGTGCAGAATGCTTATTGGAGGCTCTGATCATGTCGGGACCTCCAGAGGAATCCCGTTTAATTACCTGCAACCTTCGATCTCCTAAGCTCCGTTTTGCTGCTGGCAGAAATAAGACTTTGAGTGGATCAGTCTGACCAAGAGTGAGGAAAGGATGGTGATTACACGATGTCTCCCTCAGGTCAGGAGCCCTGCTTGCCAGTGTACATTCAGTCTGATCTTTGGCTTGGTTCATTGTCCTGCAACAGGTGCTTCTCAGCTGTGTAGCTGGAGTATCACAGTCCTCTTGGAAGAAATCAGCTTTTTCTGCTGAGACTGTGATTCGAGTTCTCTGAAGATTTCGAGGACTAATTCTGTATCTTAAAAATAAACCCTTTTAAATAATTGGCAAAAAAAAAAAAATGGTCCCCATATGTATGTTTCTGTATTGCTGCTACAAAAACAAAAAAGAGCTGGGAAGCAAAGCTGTTGTCTTATTCTTTGGAATTTTTAAATCAGCTGAAACTCTTCCAGAACTTGTAGGATAAGGAACCCAAATTAAACAGGAGTGGTGTAAGACAACATGAAAGAAGGTAACACTAAAGCTAAGAGCTCAGTAGACATACTCACATCAAGAAAAGAAACATACACAGGATATATCACCCAGGGAATACACAATCAACGTTCTTTTTAAGATCACAGCGACCTCTTAAAATTGATTACTTGCTGGAAGTAGAGCATATCTTAACATCACTGAAAGGAATAAACACAAAAAGAATATTCTCCAGGGAAGTAAAAATTAGAAGTGAGAGCCAAAGCAGGTTGGAATCCTGTATGTGGGGAAGAAATCACTCTTTCAAAACCCATAGATCTGAGGAAGAATTACAGAATAAATTAAAAGCAGTTTGAACTGAACCAGAGTTTAAATGTGAGGCACCCCAGACCTTGCTAAGAGAGCAGTCTACAGCTTTAAACGCACACTTCCTTTGAGTATCCCTTACCGAAATGCCTGGTGCCAGCAGTGTTTCAAATTTCAGTTTTTCAGATTTTAGGTCATTTATGTGAACCTTATCTGTTGAGTATTTCTAATTTGAAAATAAAAAATCCAAAATGCTCCAACATTCATCACCATGTAGGTGCTCAAGAAGTTTTGAATTTTGCAGCATATTGGACTTTCAGAGTAGGAATGTTCAACCTGTACTAGAAAAATGTCTGATACTACAAATCCATTCCAAAACATTAGAAAAAGGGTAAAAAGTTAAACTCAGAAGAATCAAGTGAAGGAAGTAATAGAGGTAATCCCTGAAAATGAAGAAATAGTGAACTCACAAAAAAGAGGATCAAAAATAAAATTATCTCAAACGTTACTTTAACAAGCGTTTCATGAAATTCAAGATATATTCAAGACAAAGTCAGCAACGTCAGACAGGAGGGAGCGTTCTTCATATGATAATGGGTGCCTACAAAAAACACACAACAAGCATACTGAAGGGTGAAACCGCTGAAAACTTTCATTGGAAACTGGAAATTACACAAGAATAAATTCTCATGGCATTTACCCCGCCTTCGACTGGAAATCTCAAGTTAATGCTATGAGGCAAAAAGTGAAAGAAATAAAGGGTACAAAGGCCAAAAGTAAAGAAAAAACTGTTTAATAGTCTTGAATGTGTGTGTGGTTACTCCAAATGAGCACAGGTAAATTATTAACATCAGTAAGTTTAGCAAGGACTTTAGATACAATGTCAACACACAAAAATCAACTACACAGCTATATGCTTGTTAGAAATATTTTAAAGCTACCTGGGTGTCAGGAGAGACACAACACTACTCAGAAGTCAACAGGCAAGGAAAAATACACGTCTGCAGAAGGGTGCACACCAGAAAGTCTGGGAAACAAGCACCCTGGGCAGGAAGCCCACAGGGATATATCTGACACCATGCTGTCTCTCTCCTGCTCCTGGATTGGACAGGTTGGGTTCAAAGTCTACGCAATTGGCTAATTAGAAAAGGGCTAGGTTGGGAGGGGCTTTGGAAACAAAAAAGTTTAAAAGTTTAGGGAAACAATAACTATTTTTGGTTATCAGTTCCAGAACCAGTGGAATTCTTGCCCCACTGAGGAAAAAGAACCCTTTGTTCTTTGTTTTCAATAGAAACTTCTCTCATATTAAGCTGAGTCCATGAGCAAGTATTTGGGAAGTGAGTAAATAAGGCGGTATTACTGATTAAATTCTTTGACAGAAAAGACCTGACCTAAGCTGATTCTTACAATTTCCCCCTTTTACTTTCAGGTCTTTTTAAAAAAACTTAGCTAACATTAATTAACTTTCTTGTTTGACTGTGTCTAACAGGAGATTGTCAGGGTAAGAGACAGGAGTCTGTTTGGTGAGTGAGGTCTCAATTATCTTTGGGTGAACCCTCTCACACATGTATGATATAGCACACTCCTGTGGTCATTACTCCTAACACAATTATGAGGGAAGTGAAAAAGGGCACCATCATGCTTTTCCATTTTCCAAACCACTGTTCCAGCAAGCTATGACCTCAGTCATCTACTCTGGAATTTTCTGCAAGTTCATTGGCAAGAGTAGCTAATTCCTGTAAAGCCTTTGTAATGGTGCCATCAGAGGCGGTATTCTTGGAAATGAAAGTACAACACTGACCTTCTACCATTACACAACTCCTCCCTTTCTGCTAACTTCACGCACAGGACTAATCTAGTCTGCCATGCCATTCGGCTTGTGGCATCTCATTGCTCTGCTCTCCCCTGATGGCATCTCTAGAGTAGTTGACAGATCTCTGCTGATCCAATCTACATTTTTATTGACTGTGGACCACCAGAATAGTGCAGACTGGAAGCCCGCTGCTATTTGATTTCCAGCCTTGAGTTCATCGGGGACTCCTTGGGGGACTCCCATGCCATCTGTATAAACATAGTGGTCAAGTGCAGTCATGCCTTCTGTGCTTCTTTTATTTGGGGACTGGCTGGGTTGTTGAAATGCCAGGGTGAAAGAGAGAGCCAACTGAAGCAAAGCACAGGTGTCACTCCAACTTTCCAGGAGAATCTCAAGCAAAGGCCCTCTACCATCCAACCAGACATCTGCTTAGGCTTTGGTCAATGCATTTTGACTGCTTATCTCATCAAAGGATCAACCTCTATTACAGCCGGCCAGGTTACCCATGAACATCAGCAACTCCCCATACCTAGAGAGGTTCAAGATGTAGTTGGTGTCAGGGGACAAAGAACTGATGGTTCGAGGGTGCTTCTGTCCCACACATTTTGCCTCTGGAAGCAGTAATTACAAGGTCTTAAGACTCACTTCCCCAGGCTGAAACCTCTGATACAGAGCTATCATGCATGCCATACCATTAGGGTGTAAGGTCCATCCTCGTGGGAATGAGACCACCTGAGTCTCTGGTCTAGCTGCAGCACAAGTGTAATAACCAGTCTATTTGAGGCATGCACAGATTATTTACCCATTCCAACCAGACATTTGTCTCACCAGTCCAGTCTCTTATCTCTAGGGTTTGCTTAAGTCAGTTACTACTGTTACATGAACCTTTTCAGGACTGTTTGGTGACTTCTCCCATTATCCTCCTCTGGAGTAGGGGTGTTAGAAAAACGCCACACATCACACACAAAGGAGGCTCATGGGCGGTATCTCATGTCCAAAGTTTAATAAGCAGACTGGCTGGCCGAGAGAAAATAGCACAGCAGCTTCTCTCGGTGGGTCTGACCAAAGTAGCATTTGGGAGAAAGCAAGGGCAAGGGACAGACAGAGAGGTGGTGGGAGATAAGGGACAGTGGGCTTTGATCTGCAAGGGATGAGACCAGCTGCATGAGCAAGGTCTAGGGGCAGGCAAAGGGAGGTGGCAGAAGATAAGGAACAGTGGGCTTTGATCTGCAAGGGATGAGACCAGCTGCAGTTTAGGCTGCAGAAGGGGCAGTTCTTATCATTCCCACATTTTTTGTTTAATAATGATGATGGTAGGGGCTGAGGATCAGGAATTGGGGTGAAACATCGGTCTCTTTAGCTGCTTTCTCCTGGTAAGGGGTGTTTTATGGGGCAGGATCCTCAGGCTCCTGTGGCATCCTGGATGGGGCCTTTACAGTAGTTTTTCCAGGCAGTTTTGGAGAGGTTGATACTCCTGGAGGTACAACTGGTTAAATTTTTGATTAGCAGTAGCAGACATGTAGTATGACACAAGGGAGGAAGCTTAAGAATGGGAGAGCAAGAAAATTAGGCATCAGGATGGGCATTGGCCTGGAGAACCAATGTGAAATGTTGTTCCCTAGAGGGTTTTAAGAGTCCATTCCTTAAGAGGTGCTGCCACCAGGGGATCCCATTGAGCCTGACAGCAGTGGGTGTTGTGAGAATGACCAGATGAGGGCTGGTTCACCAAATTCCCAATGGAGAGAGTAGAGGATCCTTTTAAGAGAACAAGAGCCCCCGGTTTAACAGAAATTGTTATAGGGTGGGGCAGAATCTGGTCTGTATGCTCTTTGAGAAGCTCCCTGAGAAGGTTAAGATAAGGCAGGTAGTCGGCCAGAGGAGCAGGGTCTGTTGGAGGCAAGTTTTCTAAGAGAAATGGGAGGCCATATATTATTTAAGGCCCAAATAGGAATATTAGGAGGAGCATAAAAGGTGTCTGCTAAGGGACTGCATATCTAGAGATCTAAATTTTGTAAAATCCTATAACTCCCAAGCTTGCTGTAAGCTGTCTTATGGTATGAGGGGAGGGAAGCAGAAGATTGGGTTGATTTACTCAAGACTCAGGGAGTGAGTTTGTCTCTTTAAGAACACACCTAGGTAGGTGACCTGAGGGAGACATAAAGGGAAATGGAAGATTGGGTTGATTTACTCATGACTCAGGGAGTGAGTTTGTCCCTTTAAGAACACACCTAGGTAGGTGACCTGAGGGAGACATAATTGAGCCTTCTCCATAGAGATGTATTCCTGGAGGCCAGAAAGTTTTAAAAGGGACTCAGTTGCATTGCACATGAGGGGCTCTGTGGCTCTGCATTGAAGAAGGGTGGCCTCTGGGTAGTGCCAATCTAATGAGTCTCTGGTTAGGGCCTGTCTGCAAAGATGAGGGCTGTCTTTAAATCCTGTGGCAAGACTGACCAGGTTAGTTGTTATGAAGTGTTTGTGGGACCTTTAAAGGCAAATAGAGGCTGACTGTCAGGATGCAGGTTAAATGTAACACTTTTGGATAAAAGAGAGATTTAGCTCATCATTTTACATAAACTGACACTTTCAACTCTGTAAATGTTTGTACCATATTTAGATAAAGTTTAGACACTGAGCACAGTTATAAGGTGGTCATTTAAGAGACCATTTCATGAGCAAATGTATAAATGAACTCTGATTTAGTAGTACTTAAAGTTTGACAAGATCAACAGAAAACACAAATAATTTTTTTTGATAAAGTTCTTTTTTTGTAATGGTTTTTTTTGTAGATGTTACTCAGAGCAGAACAATATTAAGATAACCGTGTTATTTTATAGACATAGAGAATTTGATTTTAGTTTGACATGACCCTAAAAATCTTGTAGGCAACTCTTAGATTATATTTAACTTTAACTTTATTACATATTGAAGCTTATTATTATACATTTTTAAAACTTACTTAGACCTTTATATAACATACTAAACCCTTTGATGGCTTGCCTTTATCTCTCCTATTTGAAACAATTTTTAGGATAAACCCTTCTTTATAAAATCCTTTTTCATCTAAAAACGTTTTTTTTCTCAAAAAACATTTTAACTTCTCAAAAATGCATTTATTATCGATCTATATCTCTTTTAGTTGTTTACTTTGTAGTTTGTATTTTAAAATTAACTTTTATAAGAATTTTGAATTTATTATAGGGGCTGAAGTAACTAATTAGTAGTCCTTGTTGTTTTAAGGAATTTATGGTAGGCATAAGTCCTCATCATCCCTCAGGCATGAGGGGATATTGGTTTGGGTGTGGAAACTGTGAGGGATTTTTGAGTTTTATTTGAATAGGGAGGGCCCTCAAGGCTCGCCCTACACTCATTTCATCAGTTTACATTGTGGGATCTATTTGTTTCTGAAGGAGGGGGCAGCAGAAATAGCTGCCTGGGGGGAGGAGAATTTGAGGTTTTTGTTGAGATAGTAAATCCCATCCCAGCAGGGACATTGGAGTTTTAGGTACTATGAGGAAAGAGTGACAGAAGAGGAGTTCTTCCCAAGAGCAGGCCAGAGGCCAGGTAAACTTGAGCTCTAAGTGCTGGCCAGATTTGTCCTGAATGATAACCTTGTCATTGGACTGGGGACTGGGAGAGAAAAATAAGACGGAGAAATGAGCTCCACTGTTTGGCAGAAAATGATCTTTTGTTTTTTTGTCATAATGGCTACCACGAGGCTCTTCAACATTGATGCCAAGAAGTGGAGTGTGGGCAGAGGGCTGGGACCCATCAATCCATCTGGAGACGGAGACGGGGGCACTTAGACCTCCACTGGTTACCCTTGCAGAGAGGGCAGGGTCGCTGTTGGGGGCGGGGCTGTCTCCCAGGCTGTCCCCCTTTAAGCATTCTCTGCAGAAGTGCCCCTCCTGTCCACCATGGTAGCAAGTTCAGGATACAGGCAACAGTCGGGTGGGGCCAGCAATGAGGTCATGTCTCTTATTTTTCTCTCTGTTTGTAATGTCCCAGTTATAATATACAGACATGGCTAGTTCTATTAGTTGATCCAATGACTTTTTGTTTCCTTCAGCCATAGGCTGAGTTTTTTACAAACATCAGGGGCTGACTGTTAGAAATTTATCTTTGAGGAGAACCTCTCTTACGTGTGCCTCTGGGTCCACCGTGGTATGCTTTCTGATAGCATCCTTAAGGTGTTGTAGAAAGGTAAGGGGATTTCCTTCTAGGGCATTGCTGTAAAGCAAAGTTGTTATTTTACATTGACATCTGACACTCTGGAGAGCAGGTCTCTGAACTGTTCTGGGCCTCAGTTTCCTCATTTGAAGAATGAGGGATCTGGTCTAGGTTAAACTACTTTTTTTTTATTATGAGATGGCTGAAGTGGCATTAATATCATTTATCCTTTTTATCATTTTTTGTATTTAGTAATGTTGGAGAATTGAACCCAGGGCTTTGTACATGCTGGGCAGACATTTTTCCATTGAGATACTTCTTTAGCCTCAAATATTTTTTTGTCTTTGGCTGTGCTGGATTTGAACTCAGGGCTTTATGCCTGTAAAGTAACACTCTACTGCTTGAGTTATGTCATTAGTCCCTCTTAGTGTGGATCAGTTAAGGGGACTGTCTGTGCCCCTGTAGGTAGGTGTATTTATTTACTCATTTCTAGGTGTCACTAGTATTGGGGCTTATTGTAAGTGGTAATCATTTTTAACCTGAGTGGCTTGGGCCAGACCCATTGTTCCTTTTTCTTTTTTTTTTTTAATGAGAAAAGAGTCTGGTCTAGTAGAAGCATAATCTCTTTTTATGTTAATTGAAAGGCTTGGGCCTCTTCCTACCATTGCCTGTTGAAGGGGGAAGCACCCATTAGGACATTCTGAATATTGGGGTGGCTTAGAAGGTAGGGCAGAGGGTGGAGCAGTAGGGTGGGCCCTGTCATTGATAAGGGGCTTTTCTGGTCCTCCTTTGCATGTTTATCCTGTGGCTTACAAAGAATGGCCAGCATTTGAGTATCTAAATGGTTAACTGTGGAGCCAACCTGAGATGAAAGAAAATTTGTATGGGGACCTTAGTTTACTTTTTAACTGTTATAGAAAAGGTCTAATTGGAGCACGGTATTGTAATTTAAGGAGCCCTGTGAAGGCCACTTCTCTTGGTCACCCATGGCATGTTGAGGCCAGGCCTCAGTACAAAGCTTTTCACATCTACAAGCCAGAAGACTGGAAGATGCAGATCTCATCTAGAAAGAACAATACGTTAGGATCCTGCCTTTTAGCTAATAGTAGGCAGGCTCTTTAATAAAGGCTACCTTTTAAATAAAGGAATAAATCATGTGTAAAGTTAGAGAAGGGCATTCAGAGGGCATTTTGGGCCAATAACAGTACCATATGGGACAACGAGTGTTAATATTTGGAGGGAAAAATTTATGTTGAGGCCGAAAGTATAGAAAATTTTAAATGAGAAGTTTAGAGACCACAGTAATGTCTATTTTGTTATTTTTGGAACTATAACCTTGAGTTAACAATTGGCTTAGAAGGGCTGGGTCTGGTGCCAGGTGTGAGGTGGGACTAGGAACAGGGCTTGTGCAAGGCACCACTCCCTCCACAAACACCCGGGACAAGTGAGCCTGTCTGCCTAGGCCTGATGCTGTGGCCCATCGCCCCTCCCCCCTTCCTGTGTACTCTGCGCGCCTTTATTCTAGGGGCAGTGGCAGCAGGCCACAGCCATAGCCACGTGTAGCTGGCGACCCAGGATGTGCTGGGTCCTCTCTATGGATTTTTTTAGCTATGGCAGGCATTTTTGCTGTGTCCAGAAGCTGGCATCCTATGCATGAGTGCGCCAGTTTGTTTTCCCTCCTCCCCTTGTGGGGGTGGAATTAGGGCATGAGCATGGCAGCTGCAGTTTTGTAAGCGCTTTTCTAAAGCAGCTGATTTAAAGTTTCTTTAGATTCAGAGGCCTGGCAAACTATTTGGAATAATTTAAGTCATAAGTACCATGCTACAGGTTTTTCATGGGAGGCAGGGTCCCAGTAAGCCCAGGGAGGGGAAGGCAGACAGAGACAAAGGACTCATGGTGAGACCATGGAGAAGGCAGAAAGGTGAGCTGACATCTTAGGTAAGGGAGGGGAAGGCAGAGCCTGGAGGCATGACACACGCCTGAGGGATTAGCCATCACCTGTGTCTCTAGGTCACTCCCATTGACTGGTACTGGCACGCTTTCAGCAAAACAAAACCTCCAGTCTCTGGTTGCTGTCTCAGGAAAAAGGGACATTAGACAGGAGGGGGGAAAGAGAAGCAGTCATCAGATGCCATAATCAAATAGGACTCCGCCAATGTAGCATGAGGTGTACTGAATAAACTTGGGGCTTGGTCTCAGCCCACAGGAAGGGAGCATGAGCTCCCCAGAACCGGAAGGACTTGGGCAGGGGAGCAAGAGGTGCAGAGAGAAGGCTTAGAGAGGAGATAAGAGAAGGCTTGGACACAGGGAATCTCCTTTCGTTTTCCAGTGCGTTCACAGAAGGTGTAGAGATCCCTGAGAATGTTAGGGTCGAGTGTGCCATCTAGGGGCCATTTAGAGTCACTGTCCAATTGGTATTGTGGCCAAGCCTGATTGGAAAGAAAAATGAGGGTTTTTTTGCCTATAGATAGGGGCTCGAAGTTGACCAACAGACAGCCCAGAGGGGTGTTTGAGGGAATTTTGGAAGGGCCAGCCCCCATGATGAGACCCTGTCCAAGGAAGAATATGGCGGGTGTTCCCAAGATATTCCTTTCCTGGACAAAACAGAGAAGTGGAGGGACCTCAAGGGAATGTCTTCACCAAGAGGATCACCCACGCCTCAGGAACCAGGTTCCTGAGCTCAGTGAGCCAGGACCTAGAACTAGGATTTTCCCAAATGACAGAGAGAGAGAGAGAGAGAGAGAGAGAGAGAGAGAGAGAGAGAGAGAGAGAGAGAACGCCACGACTCACAACCCGAGGAAGCTCACCAAGGGAGGACCGAGGAAATCAGCCGGTGGTGGGCAAGTTACAGAAAGCGCACTGGCCTTGAGGAGGTTCCCTGTGAGCGAGAGTGATGATGGCAGCACTAGTCTAGGGTCGGGGTCCAGGCAAAGCAGTTCAGATCTCAGTAAGTTCATCCAGGCTTAAGGAAGGCAGCTCCCACCTATGAGGGCCTGAATTTACTGACTGGGAGAGCAAGGTCGATGCCTCAAGCTCACCTGATCCAAGTCATGGCACCAAAATGCTAAGAAAACGCCACACACCGCACACAAAGGAGGCTCATGAGAGTTATTTCATGCCCAAAGTTTAATAAGCAGATTGGCTGGCCGAGAGAAAATGGCACAGCAGCTTCTCTCGGTGGGTCTGACCAAAGTAGCATTTGGGAGAAAGCAAGGGCAAGGGACAGACAAAGAGAGGTGGTGGGAGATAAGGGACAGTGGGCTTTGATCTGCAAGGGATGAGACCAGCTGCATGAGCAAGGTCTAGGGGCAGGCAAAGGGAGGTGGCAGAAGATAAGGAACAGTGGGCTTTGATCTGCAAGGGATGAGACCAGCTGCAGTTTAGGCTGCAGAAGGCGCAGTTCTTATCAAGGGGTGGTAAAGTGGTTGAGGATGCAGAGAAAGATTGGCAGGGTCTCCGATCTGGATTCTGAGCCTGCCTATGAGGTCAGACCTGGACATTGAGACCCCTACTCCATAAGGGCGGGATGCAACCTGTGGGTTCTCCCAAGCAGCCTTTGGGTTAAGAATGGTCAGTAGGAGAGGATTATATTGGAGATGTGGCAATTTGGGGGTGGGATGTCTTTAAGTTACACTTACTGTTGGTTTTAGATGGGCTAGACCCCTCAAAGGGCTTCGTGCATTGGGGTCTGCAGTCCATCCCAGTCCGGACAAGGGCCTCACCCATTAGCAGCGGTCTCCCCTTCTGGACACAAATTATTTGTCCTCTTGGGATAATTGTCTTTGATAACTTAAATCCCCACATGGTAGGGCTAGACAGGCATCAAAGTGGATAACCTGGGGGTTAGGAGCTTTAGCAATATTTATAACCAAATTTGTAGGGCACATCCTATCTTGGGTAGCAAGGAGCAGTTCATAATCTTCACACGGCATAGATAGTGCAGCCTGAGCACAGGAGATAGCACCAAGGATTACCAGGCAGGTTCTCATAGCCTTTTTATAATCAGTTTCATAGGGTCTGCGTATGGACTGGCCGTCCATCGTTCTCACTGCCAAGGGTCAGGAGAAATTCTGGCTCTGGTATAATGGGTCCAACCTCGTTCTGCCATTTGGTGAGCTGTCTCCGTCGTAAGACTTGATAGGGTCCTTCACTCTCAGTCCCTGCTGACCCAGAAAATTAAGCAAGTCAGTAACTGCCTCTGTTATGACCCTCAAGATTAACAAATCATCTACAGATCGAAGTAACTTAATCTGTGGGGAGGTTTTAAAAATCTGCAATACTTGTTTAAGGATTTGTCCAAACGGGTTAGGGGAGTCTGTGAATCCCTAAGGCAGGATTGTCCATCAGTATTATTGTTTTCTTTCCATTTAAAGGCAAAGAGATCTCTGCTTTCCTTACCTAAGGGACAGACTCAAAAGGCACCCTTTAAGTCTACTACACTAAACCATTTATGATCATGTGGTGTCTTGCTGAGGAGGGTATGTGGATTTGGGACCACTGGGTGTCTACTTTGTACAATTTGATCGATGGCTCTTAGATTCTGGACTGATCTGTAAGAGCCATTAGGCTTCTTAACTGGGAGGGTTGGGGCACTGTAAGGGGTCATACAGGGTGCAAAGAGGCCATTCCTGAGTAGCCCCTCAATGATGGGTTACAATCCCAGTTCCCTCCAGGGTAATTGAATGCTGTTCCCTCCTGACATTACTTTTCAGTTTAATGTAAATTGGAGGAACTTTTTGTCCTCCTTGGTTTCCATCCCTAATGCAGACCTCCTCCGGAAGAATTTGTTGTTCTTCCTCCAGAGGTAACAGGTTGGGAGATACCTGAATCTGTTTTTTGATGTATGTTTAATTCTGTTCCCAATTCCTAAATTAAATCTTGGCCCAAGAGATTGGTTCCTGCTTCAGGGATAAAGACAAAGACTACTTTTGTCTGTTTATCTTACGGTGGGGGCTTCTCTGAATAAAGGGACATGGAATCTCTCTCCTCTCACCCCAGAAACTAGCAAGCTATCTGCATACAAGGGGGATGGAATGCTAAAGATAAGCAAGGTACCCCAGAATCCATTAAAAAATGTTATTCCATTTAGTTCAAATCCTGCCTCTAGATTTAGCATGGAATCTTGTTAATCCCTTAAAATAAAAGAGCCCCTGGAGCCTCTAGACTTCCTTAAGCAACATGAGGGCTATCACCTGCTCCTCTTTTTTCCTATTTGGGCATTCTCTCTTGAAATGCCCCTTCTTACCACATTTGTAACCTTTATTTCTCCCTTTCTCCCTTGGTTGTCCTTTGGTGATTGCCCTTTCTGGCATCCTCCTTGGGGAGCTCGCTGCCCCTGAGCCTGTGAGCCTGCTCTATTTTGAGTCATTTGCTCTATAATGGACAGCATCATACTGGCCTTTTGCTTTTGTTTTTCTTCTTCTTTCCTGATATAAACCTTTTGGGCTTTGTTTAATAGTTTTTCCATATTTTTGTCTTTCCAGTTTTTTTTTTTTAATTTTGTAACTTGTTTGCTATGTCAGGCCAGCTATTTGTTACAAAATGAAATTTTAACATGCCCTCACCTAGGGGGTCCTCCACATTTAGTCCTGAATATTTTCCCATCTGATCTTTCAACCTATTTAAGAATTCAGCTGGGTCTTCTTTGCCTGTTGGACATCAGAGGCCCTGAGTATATTTCAAGATCGGAGAACTTCTTCCTGGATTCCCTTTATAATTAAATCTCTGAGCTCTCTCATGTATCCTAATGAACAGCATCATTATTATCCCATTGTGGTTCCTCATTGGGGAGCTCCCCATCTGCGGGGAGGAAGGACATTAGGACCAGAGGATGCTCATACTCCCAAGTCATCATGGCTGCCTCCCTTATCATTCCTCTTTCCTCCCTGGAGAACAGGATGCTCAGAATGGACGTTAGTTCAGCCCATGTATAAACCTGTGGGCCAAGGAATTGGCCATGTTGACCCGCCACCCCATGTGGATCTTCTAGCAGAGACTCAGTTCTCTTCTTAAATTTCTCCCCTCCCAGCTAGTGAGAGGGGCGTTACCCACCCACTAAGGTAACCTCTTAGAGAGGGATCAATTTTCACAGGGGAGATGGGAAGGTTTTGGATATCCTTTATATATTGCTCCAATTCCCTCCTCAATCTGGAGAAGGAAGTGCCTGGTAAGGGAGGGGCCAAGGGTGCTGTTGCTCTGCAAGGGCCCTCATTTTCTCCTTCTTTTCCTTCCCTGGGTGAATTTGCCTATGGGCTTCCTGGCCTCCTGGATGGAGAAGGTTCAGGGGCAGGGCCCTTGGGTCTATAATGCAAACAACGTACTCCTATTGGCTTTCTTTCTCTTCCAATTTAGGGTGTTCAGTCCTAGGGACTTTAATCAGAAACAAAGTCACAGGTCCCCTCTGATAGCAGAGGGCATAATCTATTTATTCCTGGCTTTCTGGGCTTTTATCAGTTACATATTCTACAAGTACTTGGCAAACTCAGTCTTTACTGGCGCCAAATATTAACCAGAAAACAGACAGTCTTAAGATTGGGTCCTGTGTCCAAATGAAAGAACAGTATTTAATCATTTTTTGTTTCACTTTACCTTTTGTCCTAGAATTTTCTACCCAATATAGTAATATGAGATCTAGAGGGCTATCTGGAGGAATTGAAGATGAGCCTAGTTTCTTGGGAGCCTTTCCTAAAGTTTCTTTTTTATTTCCCATCCCAAAATCCGGGCTGTGTTATCCCTGAGAGAATATTCAACCTCCCATCATGGAGATTTCTTATACTTCACCCAAAGTGCTTCCTCTTCCTTCCACCAGCTCCCTTGTGGGCTTACCAGGGTTAGGAATCTGGAGTTGGCACTTGTTTTGTGTCTGGGACGAGCTCCAGTCACACCCATACAGCCTCTTTCCAGATGTGTCAACTACCAAGGCAGTACTTTTGATCTAGACTTTGCTGTTGGCCACAAAGATCATGGACGTCTCCAGCCCTGAGGCTACTGCAACAAGGCAGCAGGACATGCATCCCCTGAGGAGGTGGTATCCATGGCCCACTTGGTGGTGACGTGAAAATCCCGGGTAAGACCCCATGTTGTTAGAAATATCTTTAAGGTACTGGGGTGCCACAAGAGAGACGACACTACTCAGAAGTCAATAGGCAAGGCAAAACTTACTTCTGCAGAAGGGTGCATACCAGAAAGTCTGGGAAGCAAGCATCCTGGGCAGAAAGTCCACGGGGGGGTTTATCTGATGCCATGCTGTCCCTCTCCTGCCCCTGGACTGGGCAGGTTTTGGGCTCACAGTCTACACACTCAGCTAATCACAAAGAGGCCAGGTTAGGAGGGGGTTTTGGGAAGACAGAATTTTAAAAGTTCAAAGAATAACTGTTTTTGGTTATCCAGAACCAGGGCATCTAGTGGAATTCTTGCCCACTGAGGATAACAACCCTTTGTTCTTTGTTTTTAATAGAAACTTTCATCGTATTAAGCTGAGCCCATGAAGCAAGTGTATGGGAAGCGAGTTAGTAAGGTGGTATTAAAAAACCTAACCTAAGCTGATTCTTAATACCGGAAAAGTTAAGTTAGAAAATAAAAGATACTATTTATAGTACCATCAAAAATCAATGCCTAGAAATAAAACTAACAAAAGGAGTGCAAGACTCCTATACAAAAAACTATGTAATATTCAGGAGAGAAATTAAAGACTTAAATAAGTGGAGATGAATAACTCATGGTTGAGAAAAGTCAGTATCATAATATCATGAAGCTATCAATTTTCCCCAGATTGGCCTACAGATTCAATGCAATCCCAGCCAACATTCAAAAGATGGTATTACAGAAAATGAAAAGCTGATTCTAAAGTGCAGAGGGAAATGCAGAGAAAATGGCCAAACACTGCAACAGAAGAATGAGGGGTAATTTACATAGCAAGGCAGTGGCATGAGAATGACTAGTCAGTCCTCTGTCCCATGATAAAATACCTGAGATAACCATCTGAAAAGAGGACAGGCTTATTCTGCCTAACGCTTTCAGAGGTTTCAGTTCATGGGCTCTTGGCCCTTCTTCATGGGCCAGTGGGGACCAGAACATCATGGCAAGAAGCATGTGGCAAAGCAGAGCTGACCTCTTAGCCGAGAGGAAGGCGGCTGAGGGGAGAAGGAGGAAAAGAGAGAGAGATAGAGAGAGAGATTGAGAGAGAGAGAGAAACAAGGGCTGGAGACTAAATCTACCCTTCAAAGGCACACACACAGTGACCTATTTCCTCCATCAAGACCCCCATCTCCTAGAGTTTCTACCGCCCCACAAAAGCAGCACCAGCTGGGGACCAAGTTTTTAGCACATGGCTACAGTGGTCTGTAAGATCAAATCCATAACAAAGAATAAGCAAACCTGGCCCATGGAAGGGGGTTCGAACTCAACATACCAATGTCCACACAGCACTTCAGTTACGATCAAAGGGGCACTCCAGAGTGGGGAAAGAGGCAGTAGTTTGGGAAAGGGGCAATCTTTTTGTATGTGGTTCTGAATCAATCAGATACCTTATGGAAAAGAATTTAACTTCATTCATAAAAAACAATCCCAAGTAAACTGCAGATCTAAATGCAAAGGCCAAGACAATACTGTTTCTAGAAGAGAATCAAGAAAATATTTTCCTAACTTTAGGATATGGTAAGATTCTTAACTAGAACACAAAAAGAACCATGAAAGAAAAAGACAATACAAGGAAGGATATTCAGTATTTATCAAAAAGAGACCATAAGAAAGTAAAAATGTAAGTCATAGCAAGGAGAAGAAACTTCCAACATGTGGAACCCAGAATAGACAAAGACCTTCTGGTGAGAAGACTTGAATGGGCACTTCACAAAGAGAAATAGCGAGGTGGTCAGAAAACACAGAAAAGCAGCTCAAGCTCATTAGGCATCAGGAAATATCAATGTAAATTATGATACAATTAAAAAGTTAAAATCAAAAATCAAGAATTGGTGAAAATATACCTAAATTGAACTCCCATACGTTGCTGGTGGGAGTTTAAATTAGTAAACTTTAAAATTAAACATAAACACCATTTCTAGCAAGATACCCAACATTGCAGGTGCAATTGAGCAGAAGAGCCATAACAAAAAGTGATAGGATTTTCCAATGGCCCACCATCTGGAACTAACCCAATATCCATCACAAGAGGAATGGCTAAACATATGTAATGAATTAAAAACAGTAATTCTCTACAGTAATAAAAGTGAACAAATTAAATCCATATGCAAAAAGATGGATATTTCAAAAACATAACGAATAAAAGAAGTCAAGCACATAAAGATATATATTTTATGATTTGTTTTTAAAGTTAAGACATTGGCAAAACTGAATTAACTATGCAAAATTAAAGACACTGTTTACCTTACTATCTTTGAGGACAAAGGACGAAGTGTGATTACAAGGAGGTTTTGAGGTTCTAACAATGTTCCATTTCTTGACCTGAGCTGTGTTATATGAATTTTGCACTTTGTAATAATTCACTTGGCTTTTATTTGTTTTCTTTTTTATCCATGCCACAAATAAGCAAATATACACATACACACATACTAACAAGTTGCTTTTGTAACTGCTATACTCATTCACTGATGGTATCTTTTATGATGCTCAGTTTTTACTTCTAATGTAGTATATTCATAGATCGTTTTCTTCCAGTAAAAACAAACAAAAAACCTGTGTCTATGGACATATCTTCCCCTATCCTGAAGACATAAAGACACTCTTCTCGTAATTTTTTCTGAAAGTTTGAAAATAATTTATTCCTTTGATGAGCCCAGAGATGACTTTTTTAATATGCTGTAAGGAATTATATTACATTATCATTATTGTTGCTGTTACTGTACTAGAGATTGAACTCAAGACCTACAGTCTATTTTTCAAATAGGGTCTTGTGCTTTCTGCCCTATCTATCCGCATGCACTTCCCACCTAGCTGGAATGTGAGTGTGTGTGTGTGTGCGTGTTCAGAGACAGCATAACAGAAACCAGCAAACACTGTTTGAAAAAGAGAATGGGAAGAATGGGAATATAATGGAGGGGTGAACTGTTAAAAATATACTGTACACATGTATGGAATTATCACAATGAAACCCCATCATGTTAAATGTGTGCTAATGCAAACAATATTAAAACATAAAAATTAAAAAGATTACTTATAAGAGAGCAGATGGAATAATACCCAAGTTACAGCATATGTAAAACAGTAGTAGTTAAAAAAAAAAAAACCACACGAAGGAGTTAAGGATATGGAAGAAAATGAAGAGTTTAAATAGAGGCCTTGAGGTCAAAGAACAGTTACAATTGGAGTAAGGTACTTGAGTTTAGGATGTCAAACACAAGGCAATTGTATAGGACTTTTGCCTATGTGCGAAAAGAAATACAAGGACCACTTTGCTGCCTGACGCAAATGAATAAGCTGATGGCTTGCAGGGCACTAGATATCAGACCATGATGATTAGAGACATGAAACAAGCAAGTGTGGGTCTGGGGAATCAGAAGACAAAATGAGCCAGTGGCCCTGTCCCCTTTGAGAGCACTGTGGGCTCCACATCCTGTAAAGGGAGGGACGGGTTCACAAGTCATGGCCCCCTAGGGATACCTCAAAGTGCCACAAGGCTGATGAACAGGAGGCTTTCGCAGGACTGTGTATACATATGTTCCTGCAGAGATATGCTAAGAGACCACTCCTGTGCCTCCCCTCCCCAACAGTGTGTTTGTACAGAGATATGTCAAAAGGCCACTCCACCCTACTCCTAACTCCTTCTCCCCAACAGAAAGGACCAAATTAAAAAACCCCTCTGTGAATGACAGGGATTCACAGACTGATTTTCCAGGTTCTCTATCCATCTCTAAGGGCAGCTTTTCTTTCCTCGCTAATAAATCTTACTTGATTGCTAACCTTGCCGTCTCATGAGTCAGTCCCACTGGCCAATTCTTTGGCTAGTGAAGGCAAGGACTTTTGCCACCAGCCTGCAAAACAAGGTAAACCCTAAGGCTGCACCAGCTGAATGACTTAAGAGATTTCCAGGTCACAGCAGACGGTGGAAATGCAGGCAGAGACCTCCAGACTCTGTGACGCAAGGAGTTGGAGCTGTGAGTTGGTAAAGACCAAGTGGACTAGATCTGACTGTAAAACAGATTAGAGAGACCCCTCCCCCTGGGGCCCTGTCATTGGTAGTGATAAGTCTTTACTGGATGTGTCCTCTGAATGTTTATTTTCCCTTTAAATAAGCTAAGGTGTTGGGGGGTGGAGAGGTTTGACTGCTAGCTGACACCGTTGACCTTCCCCGGCATCCAGCTGCCTTGAGCAGAGGACTGTCAGCCCAGCAATCACCTGGGTGGTCCTCATAACAGTCCTGCTGCTCTGAACACTCCCTGGACACCGTAAAAAGCTCCACTGCAACCACAGCTGCTTGCTGCAGAAGCACAACTACTGCTCCAGAAGTCACTGTCCCACCATGACGGTTGTCAAGAGTTGTCCCAGACTTTGTCACCATAAGACCTGGTGAGCTCTAGATGACCTCACAGTTATTTCACCCAGGTCCAGGGAGTAACACTCCCCCTGGTGGGCCACAGAAGGCCCGTGACTGGTGCAAAGTCTGTCCTTCATTTGCACGAAGGTCTGCTGTGACTGGTGCAGACACTTGCCACACCCCCTCTCTGGCTATATAAGCAAGCTGTTTAACGCACCTTGTGAGTCAGCCTGGAGACACCTGTGCTGTCCCCTGCTTTGTAGCATTAGACCCCAAAAAGGCTTCTCTCAAGTGGTCTTTCCTTACCTACTTATGGTCTTTATCATGAGGAGAACAGGCTGAGCTGGTAGCAGGAAGAGAGGACAGAGGAGTCAGCAGCAAAGAAGATAATAACAGTAACAGGGCCGGCAGCTAAAGAGCTCCAGAAAACATCAGGGAAGAAACAACAGGGAGCAGAGGCAACAGAGATGCAAACGGAGGTGAGAGACGAAGCAAGCTGGTGGCGAAGAAAGAGTGAACGGCTGCAAAGAGCCAGAGAAAAGAAACCCTGGGTCCCCCGTGCTGAAGGGGTCCCAGGAGTTGCCAGGTCTTGAGGACACAGGATCCAACACTCCAGGCTAAGAGCTGTGATACCAGCAGCGCCCATGACATAGGGGTCCATGGCATACAGGGCTATGTGAAGATTGGCAGGGAGGATTAGATCCAAACCTCCCCTGGACCACCCCAAAACCCCTTTCATGGTTTACACTGCATTTCTTGTGGTCCCTTGCATCCTGTGGAGAAGGGAATGGGCAATAACTGTTCCACTCAGTTCTGAAGGCAATGCGCAGAGCAGTCCACCTGTCACCTTCAGCAACCTGCTTACTAAGGATTAAGGCTTCATGAGTATTACTTGCCTCTCATGCATGCGATTACAACAGAGTGAATCATGGGGAGGGACACACGCAGTCAAAAATCAGTCACATAGCATCTGTCAATCAAATCTGCTAATCACCTTCATCCCACCTATAAAAAGAAATACCCAGGCTTTTCCCACTAGCCTGGCTCAAGCCACATAAAATAGCCAGGTAGACCCCAGACAACAGTGCTCTTGAGCTATGTGGCTGGAGCCCTCTCTTGATGGTGTTACTTTCACTTTGTTTTCGATACACTGGGCTGCTTTGCCCTGCACTCCTTGTCCCTTGGATCAATCAATTCTTTGATTGTGACCCCAGACAAGAACCTGATGTGCCCCCCCATTCCCCTAGTAATAACCCCACTGCCACTGGAAGCCCAGGACTATAAGAGCTGGCAGGTGCCGGGGTTGCTGGAGGTTAAAGCCCATAGTAAGCCTCCAGTCTGAGTATCAAGACCCATAAGTCTCTGGCTGCCAAAGCCTGATGCAGTGCCACTTGCTCTCAGGGTTTGGAGCTGTGAGTTTCTGGCTCTGCCAGTCCAGTCCCTAGGCCTTGGGCACTCAAAGGTCTGGGACTGCTAGCACTGGACATACAGCTGCTCCTTGCCCACCCATGATTCCTATCTGGTTACAGGCAACTGACTGACAACAGCAGGACAAAGTACAAGTTGAGTGTCCCTCTGTTTGAGTCCAGAAATGTTTCAGATTGCAGAGTTTTTCAGATTTTGGAATGTTTGCATATACTTTACTTGTTGGGCATCATAAGGTGAAAATTGGAAAGGCTCCAAAATCTGCAACTTTTGAGTATCATATTGGTCCTCAAAATTTTGGATTTCTGAGCACTTTGAGTTGGAACAGAAATGCTCAAACTGTGCAGGAGAATCTGTGAACAAAGAACTCTGGGTCTGAGCTCTGCAGAGGTTACACCTCGAATATACCACAAAGTAGTGAATTGTCCTTTTTCTGTTACAGAAACTCCGGCTCTGCTTGGCTTCATAGGTGAATTCTACCAAACATTTAAAAGAAATAATACCAATGCTACACAAGCTCTTGCAAAAAACATAGGACAAAATGTTTTCCAAGTAATCCTAAGAGGCTGGCAATACATGACACCAAAATCAGACCAAAAGCATCATGTGCACAGACTCTAAAAATGTACCCAAACTCCTTTTTTTTTTGGGCAGGGGGAGTGGCGATACTGGGGTCTGAACTTGTGCTTGCTAGGCAAGTGCTATAATACTTTAGCCTCACTCCCAGCCCTTTTCTCTTTTTTAGTTACTTTTCAGATAGGGTTTCATGCTTTTTTTGCCTGGGCCAGCCTTGGACCATGACCGACCTTCTGTATAGCTGGGTTTAGAGACCTGAGTCCACTATTCCCAGCTTGTTTGTTGAGATGGAGTGACTACGGTTTTGCTGGCCTTCAACCACATTCCTCCTGATTTCTGCCAACCACGTAGCTGGGATTACAAGAGTGTGACATCAGACGTGGCTGAAACAAATGCCTATAAAATCGAATCCATAATTTAGAAAAAAGGTTGTATATCATGACAAAGTGGAGTGTACCCCACAAAGGCAAGGTGGATTCAACATTTCAAAATTAATTAATGAAATTCACCCTATTTGCAAGCAAAAACCCAAAAAACAGTTGATCATCTCAATAGAGGTAAAGAAAGTATCTAGAAAGTTCCCACATCCATTCTGTAACTCCCAGCACAATAGGAACGGAAAGGCCATCCTCAACCCGGTGACACTACCCATGACAAACAGAGCTACCGTCGCTCCCACCACATCCTGAAGAGATGTTTCTTCCTGAGAGCAGAAATGAGAAAGTGTCTATTCTCACCCTCTGCTTCTATCCAAACTGTACTAGAAATTCTAGCAGTGCACTAAACCAAGAGAAGGAAAGGAAGCACCCAAATTAGATGTTTACATGACCAGACTGATGGTGTAGAAAATATATGCAATGATTCCACACAAAACCCACCAGAACCAATAAATGAGTATAACATGGCTGCAGGTGTTATATATACACAAAAACATGTTTACATAATAGTAATGAAAAATCAGACACTGAAGTTAAAAACCATTTACAACAGTATCAAAAACTTCAATATAAAGGAATAAATATGACAAAGGATGTGCAAAACCTATGTATTAAAAAGTCAAAATATTGCTAAGATAAATTAAAGATATACCAATGCTTCTTCATTGTTTGGACTCAGTATCATTAATACATAAATTCTACCTAACTTCATTCATAGACTCAATATACTGTCCATCAAAATCTCAGCATTTGTTTTCAGAAACTGACAAGATGATTCTAAAATTCATATGGACCCATACAGGACTTGGGATAGCCAAACTATGAAGAAGAACAATTTAAAAAGCTAGTATTTCTTGATTTTAAGACTTATACTAAAGTTGCCATAATCAAGGCAGCTGTGCCCTGGTAGATAGATCAGCAGGACAGAACCGAGTTCAGAAATAAATCCCCACACCTAAGGACAACCGATTTTAGCAAAGGTGCAAAAGTAATTCAACGGGAAAAAAGATAATCTTTCAAGTGGGTATCCATATGCAAAGAAGTAAACAGGACCCTTACCTTGTATCTTGTACAAAATTCTCTATAGCGTAGATCTAAATGTAAAACCTCAAACTACAAAATTTCTAGAAGAAAATCTCACGGCCTTGGGTTAGGCAATGATTTCTTACCTATGACACCAAAAGTACAAAATCGTAACAGCACAACTCATAAAGAATAAAAGTAAGAACTTCTGAACTATAAAAGACACTATTAAGAGAATGAAAAGAAAATGTGAGTCCATGGTTCTCCATCCCACAGGAATGAACACTGTTCCAGCAATGATACACATTATCAACACTGAACTCTTAGATCAGGTCTCCTAAGGGCTGTCAGGTACTCCCTCCCAGACAGAGGGTGAAAAATGGTATACTGCAAATGTGCTAACAGTTTCTGCACTAGTTGATTATTATATAAATAAAGCTGAAACAGCAATTAGCAGTTATGTCAGTTGAAACAGCAAAACAAATAAATGTCTTAAGCTAGACGACTGAATCCAAATGACGTGAATGAGAAGAGGTAGTCAAAAGCAAAAGAAGTCAGTGTAGAAGGCTGAGGCAGTGGAAGGAGGGAAGCCCTCTATCCGTACCTGAGCCTGTGCTAGTGTGGCACCCTGACCAGCATACAGGTCCAGGTAAAGGAATAAGAAGGTCACGGGTGCCCACTCTCTCACTCTTCTCTTTCGCAAGCCCTGTCACTCCATGCTCCCAGATCCTGAGTAAGCACAGTGGGTTCAAGACTCAGAGCCCTTGCTGCTTTTGCTCAGGATCCCTTCTTTCACTTCCGTTGTCTCCTAGTGAACCATCTACCACTTGCTCTTCAGAACTAAGTCACTATGCTTCTACTGGCTTTTTTGTTTTCTCTAGTATCTGAACTTTTGCTTCATCTGAGAATTCCAGCTAGCTCTTTCTTCTAAAACTCAGATACTCTCTCCACCCCACAAACTCCTCCCCACACTTTCCTGTCCCACACCATGCAGATGGAGGCCAAGTCATCCTTAGGAACTGAGGTTATTCCCACTTCACACCTAAGAAAAATGCTAATGTTACAGTGTCCTCAATTATCTTAGGTACTGTGCACTCACCATGTACACAGCACCAGGCTAAAAGGCCTTATTTGCATTACGCGGTTCAAGTCTCAGAGCTACAGGAGGGTTATTGTGTTCTTATACTCATCTTACAAATGTGACGACTGGGGCACAGAGAAGCAAGGCCCAACACTTGAAAAGAGTTAAAGCTAGGCTGTTAGCACACACAGACTAAGACCAGAGGTTGAGTTCCCAAACACTGGTCTGTAATGCTTTCTAAATGGAACTTGTCACCTTTTCCCTATCTTCGTGTTGCTCAAGTCAAATCTCCTCAACTTCAAATGCCCTCACATTCAATCTGTGCATCCTCCTCAGTGTCCTTCTTCCCTGGATGACAGCAACTATCAAACTACAGTCTGCTGCAACACATGCTGCTCACAACAGCATACTGGGCTCTTCGAATCACAACTGGACCATGTCACTCTCATCCGAACTCCCCCTCCAACTCCTCACCGTCACGTGCCAGCTCCCTACACAAAGCCCTACGTTCCATTCAAGCCAACCCTGTCCCACGTCTTTAAACAAAGCACACTCCGAATCCCTTCAACGCTGCAAATACCCTTTTACTTGGGATACCTTTATAGCTCTTTCTACATAAATCCATTCTGGCACTCCACTTCGGCCCAGATGGCGCCTCCCTTGCCGGTAGTTTAACAACAATCCTGTAAGAGTCAATATTTGTTTAGCACAACATGTCACACATTATTCTGGACACTTCACATCTTTCAGTGCTTCCCCCGTGGGGAAACTGAGGCAAAAGGCTCCGCAGCTGCATTTACTGGATTTATATGTTTCCCTCCCCAAGTTAAATTCTTGAGGGCTGGCCCGTCCCCTTTACCTCTGCAGTAGCCATGCTTGAACATGGTGCCTGGCACCTAACACACAGGAAAAGCGCCTCTAGGTCCTACAGGCTTGGACTCTCCTCCTGAGCCGCAGCAATTCCCCTCCACCCCCCACCCTCGCCAAATCCGGTTTCTTCCCTGCACAAAAGGGACAGAACACTTAGTGTCCTGCAAGGACTGACCAACCAGTTCTGCTTTAGAATGACACCCCGTCCTCGTGCACATCAAGCTTTTAATGCAGCTAACTTCGCTTAAGTGTTTGCAAATTTCCACGCTGGGTCCCGACAAACACGCTAGCAGCGATGACGACAGAAGCTTTACGTGCGCAGAATAAAGGCACAGGAGCTTACTTTGGTCACTCAGAAAGTCGGTTTCCGTGGCCATCTGGGTATAAGCCCAGTTCCGAGCGTCCGGCGCCGTGGTCGTGCTCGGAGGCGGCGGCTTCGGGGGGCAGGGCGCAGGCAGCGATCTGCACCCCGCTCACGCAGCGCCGCGGCGGCCGCTCGGCTCCCGGCCCGGCCCGGCCCGGCCCGGCCTGGCCCGCGCGCGGGCTCCGCAGCTCCGGGACGCGCCCGCGGGTTCCGAACGCTCCGCGCCAATCGGCCCCGCGGGTGCGCGGGTCGACGCGGCGGTCCCGAGGGTCACTCGACAGCTGGCGGGACCCCGCAGACGACGGCCGGGGAAGCCGGCGGGCAGCTTGGTGACGGGAGCCTCCACGGGGCTGGGGGGGCGACGCCAGGGCCGCGAGGAGCCCCGGGCTAGCAGCCGAAGTCCACTCGGCCCGCCCTGCGACTTTGAAACGGGTGCCCCGGACCGCTCCTTGGAGACGGCGACGCCGCCTCCGTCATCACGTGGGCGTCATCGCTGGCGTCAGCACGCTGCGCACGACGCTCGCACGGTATTGGCTGGTTGTCGGGCGGTAGGCGGAGCCAGCAGCGTGAGGCATCGCGGAAGGCGAGCCGGCGGCCTGTGCTTGCGCGTGGTCGGGTCGGTGTCTTCCTTTTGAAATAAACTCCCCCAAGTGTAACGCGAGTGGGGCGTTGGGTACGTTTTAAACGCCCGCAGGATCTCTCGTCCCGACAACCCCCGCCGCTGTGGTCGGAGCGAAGGCCGGGAGGGACCGCGGCGGCCCGCCCCTCCGCGCCTCTGCGGGGAGGACCAGCCTTGTGTCCGCGCGGGGCCGGGAGCGACACGAACTGCACGTGTTTCTGCAGAAAATAAACAGGTGGAGTTTGCATTTGTGGAGCGATGACCATTCCCGGGCTCTAAATTTGATTTTGTCTGAGTCCTTAAATCTTTTAGATTTCTTCAAAACGTGTGTTGGCAGAAAGGACAGCGCTAGCAATTACAGTGTTAGCTGGAATCCGGCCATTAGTTTTAGTGGGGTTTTTTTCTTTTCTTTCTTTTTGAACTGTTAGCAAGGATTTGTTTTAGTACAGCATTTATTTTATACCATTTATTTTATTATTCTAGTACAGCATTTATCTTAGTACAGTATAGTAGGGAGAAATGGGGCGGAGGGGGTGTTTGCTGCGCCCCATGCAGGAAATGGGAGTAAAAGTTCCTAGTGTTTTTAATAGATCGTATTTTTTTTTTTGTAGCTTTAAAATAGTTCCATTAAACACACCTGTCATCGGTGCAGCTCTGTTTGGCTAACAGTTTAAGTTTTGTAGTCCTCTATGCATGTCATTTAAACAAAGTAATGTTAGCAAAATTTATTAAGAAATCTGAAAAATAGTTTCAAGCGTGTCCAGTTAGGTTTTGGAAGGCCCATGGTGGACCTCGCTGTTAAGAGAGAGAGAGAGAGACCTCTCTAAGGACTAGCGCAGATGGCTGTGCGTAATAACCACGAAAGGTCTGAGACTGAGCTGGTTCTGACTTCAGTGGCCATGACACAACTTTGTTGGAAGGGGAAACCAACGGCGCAGGCTCCCACTCTTGAAGTTCTGCGTGTACTTTCAACTGCACAGGGACCTGCTTCTGTCTCCTGCAGCTCAACCCTGTATATTGGTGCTGTGACTTTAGTTGGGGTTGGGCAAGTAGAACCCTCTGTTTACACTCCTGATAGGACACATTGGTGTGGATGAAAGCCAAGAGTGTATTCTGGATATAAAGGAGTGAATAGTGACACAGGAGTTACGTCTGCACATACTTGGCTTATATGATCAAGGCTGACATTAACACAACAGTTTGTTTTTGTTTTTTGTATGTGTGTGGTTACAAGACTTTACTGGTTGATTTTTTTTTCCCCCCAGTACTGGGAAATGAACCCAGATCCCCTTGCCCTTGCTAGGCAAGTGCTCTACCACTGACCTAAATATAATTTATACCGAGTGTAATATAATTGATAGTTTTTGCTTATGTGGCCAGTTAATCTCTAGCTGCAGCATTACCTTATGATTTACAGTTGATTTTCAAATTGTTGCACAGTATTTATGTTGCTGAATTGTCCTTCCCTCTTCTAAAAAGTCTCCCAGACTTCAGTGGGATAATTTAACAAAATGCCTCAGGTGTTCATTTGTGTCCCTTCAGCATTTTCCTTTCCTAGAATAATCAAGTTTCTGCTTGACACCTCTAAGTCCCTCCAAGCAGGCCCTGCCCTGGTGGCCTGAGGTGATCCCTGCAGAGACTTGAACCAAAGGGAGAGGGTGCTGGCCCTGGAAGAGAAGAGAAGAGCCTGTGGGTGTGAGCCTCCTGCTCTGTGCTCTTCCAGCCTTGTCCTAAACTCTGAATGCAAAGTGCTTGGCATGCAGTGTCTTGCTGTCCGCTATCTCCTAGTCACTGGCAGGCCAACTTCTGCTTTTCTTCCTTTCTCTCAGAAATGGGCTGGGTGAGAGAATGCAAACGGCAATTAAAATCCACTTACTGTAGAAAAACTGAAGAATTTTTTGTGAAGAGAGAAAAATTTGGAAATTTTCTTTGCAAATCATTTTAGTGAAAAAGTACCTTTTCCTCAACTTCCTTCTTTTAAGCTCCATGGAATATTTTTTTCTTCTGCCAGGCTCTTAATGCTCCAGCATTCTGTGCCCTTTTCTCTCTCTCCACTTCCTTTCAAAAGTCTTTTCATAGTGAAGGTAAGTAAAGCAGTGAAAATAATTGAAAATTTATCTTTCTAACTCATGATGAAAGAGTAATTTGAAAAAGAAGTTAAAAAGTGGAGAAATACAGATTAACAATAACAGTATTTTAAGAAAATATAAATAGCCAATATTAAAATTGCATAGTAGACTTGTGACCACCTTGAAAATATTCATTTTGACATTTCATAGTATTCAATCATAATGCTATTTAAGCAGTTTAGCTTTAAGTTTAAGAATATTTAAAATTTAAAAATATTTTTTAACTATTCACTTATTTTAAAATAGTCCATATATCATGGTATACAAATCAAATAGGTTAAAAAAAAAATGGTAAGTAAGGCTGCCTTCCTCCATGTGTGAGCAGGTAATTCCCTCCCAAAAATGAATTGGTGCTGCCCAGCCAGTCTCTTACTTATGTTTCCTGCCACAGTGTGTGCGTCCCACGCACATGTGCAGATGAGCTTACTTTTCTGAAGTGAATGCATGGGTTTTGCACCTGGTTTTTCTCACTTCACAGTGTAGTCTCATGCATTATAGCTGCTTGCTCATGTTAGCAGCTGTGTAGTATTTCATTGCACTATAGCAGAATTTCTTCGATAATCTTCCGAAAGGTATTTAAGTTGCCTTGAGTGTTTTGTTATTCTAAACAACACTTCCGCAATTATTCTTCTACTTAGGTCATTTTGATTGTCTCCAGGTATAACTCCCAAAACTAGAATTATCGAGTCAAAAGATACTTGCATTTTTATTTTAGTAGATCTTGATGTATTGCCCTTCACAGCGGCTTTCTCACTTTTTCTCACTTTCCTCATCAACACAGCATGTTCTCAAGTTTCCTGATCCTTGCCAATAAAACTGAAAATTTATCGTTGCTTTAGTTTGGATTTCTGTAAGTGAGGTTGAACACTTTGCATTTTCTTTCTGTGAACTGGCTGTTCATAGCTTGTGCCTGCTTTTCTGTTGGGGTGTTCATCTTTTCCTTGTGGATTTCTAGAAGCCCATTAGACATTAAAACACAATTGCTTATTTGTCTGAAATAAAAGTTGTATATATTTCCCAGACATTGAGAGATCCACCCAAGATTCCTCAAAATTTAATAGCTTCTTGTAGTAAAGACAGCATGTGAAACAAAGGAACAAATTGAAAGACTTCAGATAAGGGAAGCTACAGTTTGCAAATATCAAATACAAAGTCAGGGTTATCTTGTGGATAATACCTGGAACCAGTGTAATTTGGGGACTTTACTGCTAAAATAAAGTTTTCATCTTCCTGCAGAGTCCCACAGTGTCCTCTGGGAAAACACAGCTGACATTGGTGCAGTTTCTAGTTATGCATGTCATGTGACCTTGCACAGGTCTGTTTTTTTCATTTGTAGCAAGGACAATACTCATGTCTCTGCAAGTTCATGTAAAATTAAATGAGATAATGTTCCTAAAATGCATGATCCACAGTGTTCAATGAAATGTGTTTCTCCTGATTAGATAGCATGTCCTTCCATTAGAAAATAATTAAAGATGCAATACAGCTTGTTCCCTATGTCTGAGTCTGTTTTAAACTGGTAAGTAGATTCTGTTCCCATTTTTCAATTAGAGTGAAATTATCAATCAAAAAGTGGTCATTTAACAGATGAAAAGGCAACAAAGTGTGTGCGCAGGAATAAGGGAGGGAACAAAGTGTGTGCGCAGGACTAAGGGAACAAAGTGTGTGCACAGGAATAAGGGAAGGCAGAATTGAACTTTAGCAACCTTCACATGAATGCCGTCTCCCTCCCCTCTAAAGAGAAGGTTTTCATCCAGAAGAATCGGGGTTCATAGCACTGTTCTACTGATTTACAGAGATTTTTTGTCATGGTTTGTTTTATTTTTTAGATCTTGATTCCCAGAGGATCCGGTAACTCAGACACCTGCATACTTTTCCATAGAAAAAGACAAAGGGTATGAACGCATGCACTTGGAGTTACAGTTAAGCACATTAACAGTTTCTGCAGTGGACTTTCACAGCATTTTTTAATGATTTTGACGCATACTACAAGGAAATCAGACCAAATCCTGTTTTAGAGCAGAGCTCGAGCCACGATTTGCCACCACACAGGTGGCCTTTTGAGTCCTTGGACATTGCTCTTGTCATTCTGCTGTCTACCTATCCGTTATTTGGCATTTAAGATTCCATTTCATTTCTAACCAAATGAAACTTTTGCATGTTGTTTTAATATGCTTCCTTTACAGTCAGTCTTCAGATGGATTTCAAAATTGAACACACTTGGGATGGTTTTCCAGTGGGCCACCAGCCAGTGTCTGTCAGGCTAAGCCCAGGTGAGGGAGGCGTGGTGATGGAAGTCAGTGCTCCATTTTTCAATGACCCTCCAGCCCCACTTGGAGAACCCGGAAAGCCTTTTAATGAGCTGTGGGATTACGAAGGTAAACAGAAGTACTGTGTTCTATTACATCTCTTTGTAAGAACCTCTCACAAGGCTGTTGTTTTATCTTGCTGTTAGGAAGTGAGCACTCCCAGCAACTGGCATTTCTTACCAGTCTCTTACTCTGACTTTATCCCCACTGCCTATGTGACTTCAGCAGTAACTAGAATGGGAAATGGCAATTACAAATCCAGATTTTAGGAAATACTATCATAATGTCCTTCTATAATCTCAGAATTCAGTATTCCTTTTGTTTGGTCTTTTAAGTATCCTCAAATTGCTTCTTTCACCTTAAACCTTTATGGGAGTTTTGGGGTACTTTCCTTATTGTAGAAATACTACCAACCTCAACATGAAATTTAGTTTTTACTTTGTGAAGCAAGTAATCTCACATGTCAAATTAATGCTAAAAGACATGCCATGAAATGACAGGGTTTCAGATTTGTTCTGCGATTCCCTGGTACCATATCCTAATCATGTTACCAGATTCAGCTTTCTGAAGTGTTCTTCATAATGCTGTTCCACCAGATCACAAACCGTCATCATCACTAGGAGAAAATTGAAACATTTCCCATAAGCTTTCAAGACAGGCGTGAATTAGGCCACAGATTCAACTGCAAGCTCTTGACTTCTTACTGTCCATACAGAGTCTCACCTACGTGCTTTGTCATTCTTTTTTATTTTTCTGCTTCCAAAACATAGTTCAAGGTCAAATTCAGGTCCCATTTCTTCAAGTGTCTTTGACAAGTCTTATAGCCAATATAAAATTTCTCTACAATTGTAGAGCATGCCTTTTGTTAGTATTTGTTTATCACGTGGTTTGTTTGTGTAGTACGCATATGCACCAGTCTGTTTCATCTGTCAAGAACGAAAGCACCAAGCTCAGCAAACCCTAATGTCATCTACTTCTTCATGAAGTTAAGTGACGTAATGTTTATAGACCCGGCCGCAGTGCTCCACGTGATTGCGCAGTCTCAACGACTAGCTCTAGCAACATTTCAGGTCACCGAGATCTCTTCATGATGCCCTTCTCTCTCATTCTCCATATTTGCATTCTTTTGCTAAGGCCTATCAAATTTACTTCCTGTCAGATGTCACTAATTCAGTACCTCCTTTCCACCCTATCAGCCCTACTGTAGGAGAAAGGTCTTCATCATCTTTTACCTTGGTTAGGCAGAACGTATCTGAAACGGCAGTTTAGCTCATCCTTCAGCCAAGAGCTCCTCATGTTCCTTGTCCTCAAGATAAAGTTCCCCTTCATTCGATCTCTACACAGTTTTTCATGGCCTTCTATGACTTGCCACTCATTTTCTGCAGCACTGCCAGTTCTCCCTGTGTTTGCCTGGTAAGACTGAGCTGCATGTAGTTCTTTAAATAAGCTGGAGTATTTCCTAAGTACATGCCTCTGAGTGAACGCTGTCCCTCTGGGATGTCATGTCCACCGTCCTTTACCCACTTGTACCCATCTTTCAAGACAGAATTTAGCTGATACCTTCCCAGGAGTCCTTCCCCAAGCCACGCTTTTGAGCCAACAGTCTGCTTTCATTTTTCCCATGTTGACCCATACATCCTTCCATTTTTGGAATTTTATCCAACTTTCCACTTCAGTGTCTGCTTATACTGTGAACTAATCAAAGTGCCTATACAATCTGATACAGTGTTAATACAGAAAAGCTATTAAAATGCTTGTGAGGTGATGATGGAGGATAGAAATAAGAAGGGATACGTGTTTGAATGGGAGAGATACAGATTTATCTTAAGGAATTGGCTCACATGCTCCTGGGGGTTGGCAAGTCTAAAACCCACAGGGCAGGCCAGCAGTCTATAGATACAAACAAGAGTTGGTGCTACAGTTCATATCCAAAGTCTGTTTGATAGCAGAATTCCTCCTTTAGAAGTCAGTCTGTGTTTCCATAGGCTTTCAACTGATTAGATGAAGCTCACTCACACTTTGGAGGGTAATCTGCTTTAGTGAAATTCTACTGATTTAAATGTTAATCTCATCTAAAAAATACCTTTAACACAAACATTTAGAATAATGTGAGAACACATATTTGGGTACCATGGGTTAGCCAATGTGAGGTATGAAATTAACCATTATAGTAAACTTTCTAATTCATTTAGGTAAAAGATTTAGAAAGGGACAATTAAATTCTCTGAATTATTGAGGGAACTAATGTATTATAAAAGTAACACAGAAAATTAGGAACAATTTAATGTCTACCCATAAAGGATTAAATGAATAAATTACAGCATTCTATTCAGAAATCTACACAATCATTAAAAAGGAATATATTAATACGAAAGAAAATTTTTTCACGCAAAAAAGCAAATTCTGGTACTGGAGATCTGGCTCAAGCAGTAGAGTTCCTTTGAACACAAGTGCAAAGCCCTGAGTTCAAATCCCAGTCCCACCTAAAAAAAAATACAACAAAAACAAAAAACAATCTCTAGGTGAAGATAATTCCATATTCATTTTTTAAAGATCTAAGCAAGTAGAACAGTTTTTTGAACACAGAAAAAGTCTGGTAGGTTCTAGATTGGGGTAAAAGGACTTTTTTACTTCATATATATGTGTGTGTGTATGTGTGTGTGTGTGTTAGTTAGTTAGTTATAAGAAAGATGGAAGACTTTCATAATTAAATAATCTAAAACATAGCACATGCTCAGGAAAGTATAATGAAAAGATCACCTGTCTGTATTCTCCAATCATAGCCAACTACTCTTAAATGTTTTTCTGCCCATTTTCACAGCTCAAGCCACAAGTACATGTGCACATTTTAATTTCAAATACGCTTGGTTGCTGCCCTGCAGCCCACCTGTAAATGTCATGACATACTCTCATGCCACTAAATATTTAACTGTGTCTTTGATTTTAAGGTACCATGGTCGCATAAATTCCATAATTTATTTTTCGGCTGTACCTCATGGTAGATTGATTTTAAAAATAGGAAATGATCCTATATAAGAGGAAATTGCCATTTATATCATTTCCAGCTTTTGAGCACTATCTTGAATAGAATTACACTTAATTTCTCTTCCTAGTCATATGATATATTTCTTAGCAGAAATCTTAGAAGGTAGCTGGCTGGCCTGCTGTGTGATGATGTTGATTTCTGTGACCTCACCAGCACTAGACTTTAATCTATGGCAATCTGATATGTGAGAAAATGGATCGTGACTCATTTCCTGTGATTTTCTCCTGGGCATTGTCTATTTTGCCATTTATTGCTGGGGATGTTATGGTAACTTAAAATCTTACTTAATTCATTTCATGTTCTAAAGGAATTAACAACTTACTTGTTAACTAAAGCAAAATTAAGTTATTCAATGTGGCATATCTCTGTTTTCAAAAGTCGTGGAAGCATTTTTCTTGAATGATGTAGCTGAGCAGTATTTGGAAGTTGAACTTTGTCCGTAAGTATATAATACTTTTTATAATCACTACTACATAATTTGAAGATACTTTGTTCTAGTAATAAGTCATATAGTAAAGGGAATGATACCTGGGTTCATCTGAATTGCATACTTTTATTGTCATATACATCTAGAATATGTGTTTAGATATGTATTCCAAGTGTTTGACATATTGTGTGATGTTATTTTTAAGTCACTAATATTGTTTTTTGTGATAAATTTGAAGTTTTTTGGCAAAATAAAAACCATTATAAAACAAACTGTTTCCCTTATGAATTACTGTATAAATTTGCATTATTACATATTAACTGTTGAGAAATAAAAGGAGGTATATAGATATAAAAAAATGTAACTTGCTTACAAAAATGTTTCAGGGGATTTTTAAATGACTACATTAAACTTTAATCATATGTATCACTCTGTTTTCATGTATTATCACTCATTTTTTTAATATATGCTATGCCATTTTTGCATCCAATGCCAAGGATAAAAATTAAATCATACCTGGATTTTATTAGGCTCACTAAAACTATTGACTCTGCACTTTCTTTGTTAGTGTTTACGTACACCCTTAAGAATTTTCTTTACCTATTGACAAACTATTTTATCTTATGCCCACCTGTCACCTAAATTCTAGCAAATCTCAAATTACTGAAGGATACAATAAGTGGAATGTTTCTATATATTGCCTTTATTCATCTTAGGTGCTGTTTAATGACCCCTTAGTATTAATACTCAATAGCCTTAGTAGACTGGCCTGAGAGCCTCAAACAATTGACATAAATGAAGTTTTACATGTCCTTTTATTTCCCTTGTTTAGGTTTCTCTAATGTGGAAAATCTAGTTGTTTGAAATTACTGTTTTAGGAAGTCTGTGTTATCTTTGTATGGTACCTTTAATTTAGATGCCAAAATCTTTGATTTAAAGCTATGATTAATTCTTATAAACTGTCATGTGAAAAAGCTAAGAGAAGCATTCATACTTTGTCTAAATAACAGGAAAGAACTTGGATTTGCCAAATCCTCAGTTTTAATTTTTTAGATCATCTCAGTTTATCATCAAAAAGTGATGACCTCACACTGAATGAACAGAGTAGACTATCTTTTGTTAAGAAACTACACAGTTGCCATTGTATATGAAATTAATAAATTTTTAAAGTTAAAATCCTCAGAGTAGTATGGCTTGATATACATCAGGTGAGTTAATAATCAATAATCACAATTTTGTCTCAGGCACATCATTCCTGTGACAGTTAATTAACTTGTTGGAAACAGTGTGAAGAAGATTATTGTTTTAATTTGCAAGAAGTTTTACTGCTCCTAAGATATCCTGGAGGCCACATAAAAACAGCAAAAAACAATCAGGGAATGTTTAAATGAAAAAGACTGTGGTCTTCTGCCAGAGTACTTTCCTGAATAGAAGCCTCCCTTCAGAGCTCACAAAGGACTGTCTGGGTAGAAATGTTTGACAGTCTTTTCCAGAGATAGTGAATTTGCTTCATGTAAACACCTGAACTCCTTTGCTTCTTACTGACCTGACTAATCCCAATTATGCATTCTTGTTACAGTTGTCTTTGGAGAATATATTGTGTTCCCATTTGAAAATTTGACATTGAATATGCTGGAAAACACCAGAGGCAAACAGGTCAAAAATGATTGCATGAGAAAATAGATAAGGATTAAAATCTTTCATTTATTGACTAGTTCAGTGTTCTGTATTTGCTGTCTTCCTAATGGGCCTCAAGATAGTTTTCCAGAAATAATCTTTACTAAAGTTGTTAGAGTCAGACCTGGAAATTAGTCCCAGCTTCCCTTAGGGTACTTTTTTTAAAAATTGGTTTTATTATAAACTCCAAATAACATGATATCTTTCCTTTCTTTTCATACTTTATGTTGTCTAATCAAGTTATTTTACATGACTTCTTACTAACAAATATGAAGAGCAATCTTAGCACATGAAACCTTATGGTTTGACAGCAGTTGTCTTTTGTAAACCTGAAGACTGCCATTCCTAAGTAACTAAACTCACTGGTTCTCCCTACAATCATCCAATATTGGTATTGCATCTTTTATTATTTGGAAATTTAGCTGCAAGCGCATACATTCCAACGTGCATAGTGAAGAAAATAACATTGCTTCTCTCAAACACTCATGAGGAATCTTAATTTTGACAGCCATGGACAGCATTTGGTGCTTTTACTGTCTGGAAGAAAAAATGTGTGGAAAGTGAGTGAACAAAAATGTGAAACAAAATCTTTAAGGGTACAAGTTATATGTGTGTGTTCAAAGCATAAGTCTGAATTTACTTTTTGTGTTTCACATACCGTTACTGCAGCAAGAACTCGCTTTATCATTTGAAGTGTACAGAGGGGAGACAAAATGGGAAGGCAAAGCTTTTCTTCCATGGAGTTACTTTCCACCGAATGTGACAAAGTTTAATTCGTTTGCAATCCATGGGTCAAAAGATAACAGAAGTTATGAAGCCCTTTACCCTGTACCTCAGCATGAATTCCAACAAGGACAAAAACCTGACTTGTAAGTAAAAAGTATATTTCAACATGTTCCTATTGTACAGTTTCTTGGACATTAATTCTTGGTATAGCAGTAATTAACACTTTTTAGTCACAAAATATTACATGTGTAGGGCCCTTTGTCCCTTGATGGTCCTTAATGAACACTGTAAATCAAGTTTGGACTGACTGACATAGTCTCCCTCAATACTGTCAGTAGAACACTTAGTATTTCCTACAATTATAAGAAAAGTGTTTCATGGGTATTACATCAATTGATGTAGAAGTATGGCTTCAAATTCATGATCTCTTTCAGGGGTAAATGGCCAGTAGAAGCAATGTTTCCTGGCGTAAGAAATGAATCCTTTTCTCTGTTGTAAGAGAATTTATACTTGGTTATGACTGTTGTTCTCGTCTCTTGGTAAGAATATCTGTTGTTTCTAGGCAATGCTGCCTGCCTTTGATAAAAATGATCCCTAATTGGGAAGTTGCATCTAGCCAGAGCATTACTTTGAGTGAACCATAAATACATGATGGAAATGGTATAGCTTTGGAACTCCCCTTTAACAGTCATCTTGTCTGTGGGAACCCTGGAAACTGCCTATGGAGTTACGAGAAATACAGGTTCCTGGGGCAGGGGACATTTAAGCCAAGGTATCTTCAGCACTTTGTCAGTTTGAATCTTGTCTCCTTACACCTGACGTTGCCATTTAAGGGTAATATAGATCTTAGCCTTATGAATGCTCTGTGGATCACTATGAGGACTGGTGCCTTAGAAGGGAAGCCTATATAATATCCTGGAGCAAACTGTGATTCCTACTCTGTATCACTGTGATACTCAGTATGGCCAGGATAGTCTGGTGAGTCAAAGTATTTAGAGGAGCCTAACAAAGGTCCTAGTAAGCATCACACCATACCAAGTTGACATTCCTGCCTTTTCACCCTTGGGATATGCCACACTATTCCTATTCACCTTTTGCCTTTCGTGCTCTTATTTTACTCTACTTTGCCTTAGTCTCTTCTAGCATATTTCTTTGCTTTCTCCCTAGTCCTGACCCTTTCTAACCTAGCTTTTCTCTTTATGTTTTCCTTTACTGATGTTTCCTTAACTTTTTACTGTGGGATTCATAATTGTAATTCTAAAACTCATCATCCTAGCCAGGTGGGCAGGAGGGGCTAGGAATCTAGGTGCATTGACTCAAGGCCATCATACCAAAGTAGCATGCCACTCTCGCTCTTCCTCAGCTAATACCATCCTAGTCAGACTTCCTGTCATACATTACTGGGATGTAACCTAGGTAGAAGTATGAGTGTACAATGGGCAGAGCAAGCAATCCCCTACAGAGCAGAGTTCTACCACAGCTTGTTAGTGAGTCTTTCTCATTAAACCAGAAGAGAAAGCTTCATGATAATTAAATGACTTTTCTAGGAAGAAAAGCACTAGGAATATACGCTGGTATATTAGTCTAACTTGCTTTGGCAAAGAAAGAAAATAAGTCAGTCCTCTAATATGGACTTAAAACTTTTTTAAAGCAATTGCTTATATGACTGGTATGAATTATATCAAAGTTCAAGTATAAGAACATTTGTAAGAGTATAATAATTGGTTGATTTCTCATTTAATTTATTTTTTGAGATAGGGTCTTAGTACATAGCTCAGGCTAGCCTAGAACTTGCTATGTATACCAGTCTACCTTCACATTTGTGATCCTCCTGCTTCAGCCTCTTGAGTGCTGGGATTACAGGCATGCCCCACCATCCCTAGTGAGATATATGATTGGTGAAATGAATTAGACTTTAAGGGTTGATTTTTGTTTTTCCCTTCAGCTATGAGAAAGCTTTGTGCAGAATTGAAGAAGGGTGCTTTGAGATGGAGGATATTTTTCAGAGCTGAGTGTTTAATAGCTAGAGTGAGAAAATTATACATAATGAATCTATCTTACCTTTGGTGTTTCTTAAAATACAATGTTCTATCACAGCTGTGACTAAATAAATAGGCCTTCAAGACCACTATTTCACAATTTGTAATTCATTTCAGTTCACACGTTCCTTTTCTTTGCTTTTAGCCATCGTCTAGAATATTTCAAGCCTTTCAGTTTTAACATGCTCCTTGGAGAAGAATGGAAGCAGCCAAAGTCAGACATATGGCTAATGAAGAAAATTGATGTGCAGGAATATAATAGATAACCACACCAATCATTTTAAAGGAAAACATAAATATAATCGCTGTTAAGACACCATGAACAAATTCCAGCAAAAAATATTTTCACACAGGTCATTGAAAATATAGTATTTCTATAGCAAATTTTATATGATTAACAAAAAATTAGAAAGTTTACAGATGATTTCATCTGCACATTGTTTCTTAGTGTCACCACACCACTGTGATGTCAGTGGGTTCTTGTACAATCATCACCTTAAATGTCTCTTACTCTCAACCAGTCATTATTTTTCTCCTCACTTTCCATGGACTTCAGCCATTGATTAGAATATCTTAACTCCATGTAATATACAGCAATATTTTACTATTAATCTTCCACCCATTCTTGAAATTAGTAGGAAACAGTGACCTATTTCAGGAAGTCCCTATCTTAAGACATCATTAAAAATCATGAGTTTTGAGTTCAAACCCCATTACCACTACCACCAAAAAAAAAAAAAAAAAAATGAATTTATTAGCCAGATGTTTTTGCTGTCTTGGGTTATTTTTTGCTGGGTAGAAAGAAATGAAATAGTGTTTAATTCAGGCCGTAGACTCTGCTTTCATTTACAAATAAAGGTCATTTTCTTAATACTATTATGCAAGATGTCAAAATGCTTATATTTTATTTTGCAAGCATCAAACATTTCTGGTCTTAGATGGGTCCTGATACAATAATAGTGGATGACGTAAGTACCCCGCTCACAAATAGATCCAGAGAAGAAAATCAACAAAGGAACCTTAGAGTTAAACTACACTATGGATCAAATGAACATATCAGACATCTACAGAATAATCCATCCAACAATAGCAGAATGCACTTTCTTTTTAGCAGTTCATGGAACACCTCCAGAATAAGACACTATGAGTACAATTGTTGTGAATCAGATGGCTATAACTATGTCGACTTATTTCCACCAGAAAACTTTTAAAATTCAGCCAACCTCCTAGGTCTTGTAGAGTGGCTAAAGATACAGAGTGCCTGCCTAGCAAGCATGAGGCTGAGTTCAAACCCCAGTACCACCAAAAAGAAAGGAAGGAAAGAAAATAAGGAGAGGAAAGTAAAGGAAAGAAAACTACCTTCTGGGAAAAAACTAGAAAAATACTGTTCTTGACAGCCTCAAAAAAGCTAGGAATATACCTAGCCAAGGAGGTGAAAGACTTCTACAATGAAACTTACAGACCACTGAAGAAAGAAATTGAAGAAAACACTTGAAAATGGAAACCCGTTTCATGCTCATGGATCAGCAGAGTTAATATTTTTTAAATAGCCATATTACTGCAAGTGATCTACAGATTAATGTGCTCTCTATCAAAATACCAAGGAGAAGAGACTCAGTATGGTAGCTTAGAGAGAGCCAGCACTCTGAACCTCCATGAACCTGAAACAAAATCATCAAGTCATAGCTTAGGAAGAGAATAGTGGTCAGGAAAAGCAATGAAACACAATAGTACAGAATGTAGAAATACTTAACCTTGGATTTATAAAAGGAAACAAAATTAACTCTAACATAGAGAGCTAAATTAAAAAAAAAGGTAGGAAAGGGGAGATCCAAGATGATGGTTAAGGTAGGGAATCAGGAATCCTAACCTTTGTGACTTCAGAAACCATTTTGAGATGTCAGAGGTACACTTGGATAATTCTGATTGCTTCTAGCCAAAATAATAACTGCCATCACACTAGGTGCACATAAAATTCAAAGACTGACCCCTAAATCAGCCCTTAGTTTGATCTAACAGCCACAAAAATCCCGTGTGGCACAGCCAGCAAGGCATGTCTCAACCTTGGAAAAAAGCCCCCTGGCCATTTCATTTTTTTTTTCCTCTCACCAAGCAGAAGACAGAGCATCAATCAGAATCAAACTCTGACATCCTGACTCCCTAGCCTGTGGAAAGCCACCCTATGCCATGCCACACTGAGAACAGCAGAACCCTATCTACCCCAACTGGCTCCAGAGCTGCTTGCATGAATCTGCAGGATGAACAGGTAAGCATAATGCACCACATGCACCCCCCCCAACCCACTATCCAGGAAAATAATCCAGCACAACCCCTGGGCAGACTGAGCCCCCACAACAAAACTGAAAAACATAAACAGTGAACTGTGATCTAACACCAACAGCAGAGGTGGGGGTGGAATGCTGAACCTGCCCCAGAGAATGAAAGTGGGTCAAGAAGCCAAACTCTCAGTGCCAAATTCTCAGTGAATGAATGCAAGTAAAGCAATGAAGGCTGAGAGCAGAACTGGGGCAACAAGCCAGCCTCCCAAATCAGGGCAGGTGTGGATCCCAGAGCTGACCTCATGGGACAGAGGGCAGCATTCAAAACTGAGTTCCCCAACCTTGCTGGGGGAGGAGCTGACAAAGCACAGTTGCAGCTGTAGGGCAGCACAGCTGCTGCCTGGTGAAAACAACAACAGCTCTGACCACCCTGCACAAACTGGCAGAATTATGTCATCTCCCAATTACTGCTAACCCTGTGGACAGAAGGAACCAAATACTAACAAGCCAGTCAACCACATCTGAGCTCCTGCTTGTACGCCAATACCAGTATTGGACACCTGGGGAATAACTTGAGAACTCTTACCAAAAAACTGAATTTTTTGATGTCCCTGTACCTGGTGTTTTTTTGTTTTTTGGTTTTGTGTGTGTGTTTGTTTTTTCCTGTATTACTAACTTCACCATCACTATTTTCTTATCCCTATTCTTACCCTTTTGCTTGCCCTCCATTTCCTGTGTTACAATCAGTTGTTCTCCCTCCCAACTACTTTTTATGCCCCTCTCATCCACTCATTCACCTCCCCCAACCTGTCACCACACTACCCCTCCCTTTTACACACTCATCACCCGCTGACTATCTATTGTAAAAACTACACAAATGCAGCCCCCGGCATTCCCTGACACAAACACCCTCCACTACAACAACAAAAATACACCGAGACATGCACAAGGGCCACAATACCCAGCAGCCCCCATACCAGTTCTTCCACCCACCTACCCCTTTTCCAGTCCCCCTTTTAATTCCACCTTTACCATTTTCCCAAATTTCTATATCTACCCTAATAACCATTATACCCCCAACTCCCACTGTTTATAGGTAGTATTACCAAGGAGTTTTCTATTTAATACAGAAACAATTGATCTAGCATTGAACTTGTGAATTTGTTATTGCTAAATTACACCTCCAGGCCAGGGACAGAATGAAGACATCAACCTAGCTAACAACCATATCAATCACAACACAAATATCAAGGGAAAGAAAACACACAATTAAAACCACCAAATAGTCTATCAGGAACATACTTGCACAGCACCAAGTGGAGTGTTGGGAAGAAAAAGAGATGGAAATCACTCTCAAAAAATAATTCAATACAGGATTCAGTGGGAAATGAAAAAATGGATACCAAGTTCCTGACCCCAATGAAACAATGATAAATGTCACTAAGGATCCCAGTGACACAGAAAAACCCTTGAAGAAATCTTGGAAGAATATGAGAAAATCATGGAGAAGAGACTAGACATGGTTAATCAGAATGTACAAGATGCACTCAAGAAATTTCAAGACTCTAAAAATAAAGAACATGAGAAGACACAGAAACAAATGAACTCAGGACTTCAACAAACACCAAAGTGAAACAAAGGATGCCATAAAAAGAGAAATATATGAATTAGAGATGACAACACAAAATATAAAAGGGGAGTTGAACAAAGATATGGAAAACCTTAGAAAAAAGAATAAAGCAGAAATCCTAGAAATAAAAAGTCCCTTTAGTCAAACCAATAATACAGTGGAAGACCACACCAGTATACTAGAACAAATGGAAGACAGACTCTCAGAGCTTGAAGATAACATAGAAATTAAAGAAAAAATATTATTCAAACAACTCAGGAGCTATGAAAGGAATATAGAAGAACTCAGTGACTCCATCAAAAGATCAAACCTGACAATCATACATATTGAAGAAGGAGAAGAGGTACAAGCCAAAGGGATACATAATACAGTCAATAAAATAATAAAATTTTCCAAATCTTGAGAAAGTTTTCCCCATTCAGGTACAGAAAGCCTCCATGACACCAAACATACTTGACCAAGATAAAACCTCCCCACTGCATCTTATCATTAAAACAACAAGCACAGACAACAGAGAAAGAATATTGAAGGCCATAAGAGAGAAAAAAAATGACATATAAAGGTATAAACCCATCAAAATAACAGATTTCTCAAGAGAAAACTTGAAAGCAAGAAGGGCATGGAGTGAGGTGTTTTGGGCACTTAATGAAAATAATTTCAGCCCTAGGATACTCTACCCAGCAATACTATCATTCAAAATTGACAGCAATAAAAATATTCCATGATAAACAGAAATTAAAGCAATATATGACCACCAAGCCACCATTACAGAAGAGTCTACAAGGAATTCTGCATGCAGATTAAATCAAACAAAAGAGTAGCATTGATTCACTGCACACAATCAAATCCCTAAACAACAAAAACAACTAAATGGCAGGAATCACCACATTCCTATCAGTATTAACACTGAATGTCAATAGACTCAACCCCCCCATCAAAAGACCCTGTTTGGAAAACTGGATTAAAAGGGAAGATCTGACAATTTATTGTTTACAACAGTGCCATCTTATTGACAGAAATAAACACTGGCTTAGGGTGAAAAGGTGGGAGATTTACCAAGCCAATGGCCCCTGATAACAGGCAGGAGTAGCAATACTTATATCAGACGAAGTAGACTTCAAAGTTACATTGGTCAAACAAGATAAATAAGGACACTTCATACTAACAAAAGGGGCATGACATCAAAAGGAAATAACAATTATCAAACTATGTGCACCCAATGTCAGAGCACCCAATTTCATCAGACATACACCAAAGGGCTTAAAAGCCTTTTGGTAGTGGGAGACCTTAATACCCCTATATCACCAAAAGATAGGTCATCCAAACAAATCAGCAAATCCTAAAGCTAAATGACACCATAGATCAAATGGATCTAGTTGATAGCTACAAAATATTTCACCCAGCAATAGTACAATATACATTCTTCTCAGCAGCCAAGGGAAATTTCTCCTAAATAGATCATACCTTAGGGCACAAAGAAAGCCTCAGCAAATATAAGAAAATAGAAATAACTCCTTGCATTCTATCTGATCACAATGCATTAAAACTAGAACTCAACAACAAAAACAACAGCAGAAGATAGACAAATAATTGGAGGCTGAATAACATTGCTAAGCCATGAGTGCATCATAGCAGAAATAACAGAGGAAATCAAAAAGTTCCTGAAAGTTAATAAAAATGAAAACACCATCTACCAGAACCTATGGGACACAGCAAAGGCAGTCCTGAGAGGAAAGTTTATAGCTATAAGTGCATATATTAAAAGGACAGAAAGAGCTCAAATAAATGACCTAATGCTATATCTCAAACTCCTAGAGAAACAAAAACAAGCAAAACCCAAAGCAAGCAGAAGGAGAGAAATAATTAAAAATAAGGGCCAAAATTAATGAAATAGAGACCAAAAATGCCATACAAAGAATCAATGAAACAAAAAGCTGGTTCTTTGAAAAACAAGATTGACAACCCCTAGCAAATCTGACTAAAATGAGGAGGGAAAAGACACAAATTAGTAAAATCAGAAACAAAAAAGGGGAGATAACAACAAAGGCCAAGGGAATTGGGGAAATCATCAGAGACTACTTTGAGAACCTGTAATAAATTGGGAAATCTTGAAGAAATGGACAAATTTCTAGATATTTATGACCATCCAAAATAACCAAGAGGATATTAACCACCTAAACAGATCTGTAACACATAATGAAATTGAAGCAGCAATAGTCTCCCAAAAAAGAAAAGTCCAGGACCTGATGGATTCTCTGCTAAATTCTACTGGACCTTTAAAGAAAAACTAATACCATAATGTTCATTTGGAAACACAAAAGACCATGAATAGCCAATGCAATACTGAGGAAAAAGAGCAATGCTGAAGGTATCACAATATCTGACTTCAAACTATACTACAGAGCAATAGCAATAGAAAAACAGCATGGTACTGGCACAAAAATAGATGTGAAGACCAGTGGAACGGAATAGAGGACCCAGAAATGCATCTGCACAGCTATGCCCACCTTATTTTTGACCAAGTCACCAAAAACATACAATGGAGAAAAGACAGTCTCTTCAACAAATGTTTCTGGGAAAAGTGGTTATCTGCCTGCAGAAAACTGAAACTAGATCCCTGTACTAGTTATGAACTTTAAGTGGATTAAGGACCTTAATATCAGACCTTGCAATTGTTACAGTAAAGAGCAGGGAATACTCTGGAAGCAATAGGTATAGGCAAGGACTTCCTTGATAGAACTACATGAAATTAAAAAGCTTCTACACAACAAAAGAAATGGTCTCTAAATTGAAGAGACCACCCACAGAGTGGGTGAAAATCTTTGCTAGCTATACATCAGACAAAGGACTGATAACCAGAATATATAGGGAGCTCAAAAACTAAACTCCCCCAAAATCAGTGAACCAATAAATAAGTGGGCAACTGAACTAAACAGAACTTTTTCAAAGGAAGAAGTCCAGATGCCCAAAAAACATAAAAAAATGCTCACCATCATTGGCCATAATGGAAATGCAAATCCAAACCACACTAAGATTTCACATCACTTCTGTTAGAATAGCTATCAAGAACACCTCCAACAACAAATGTTGGCGAGGATGAAGGAGAAAAAAGAACCCTTATATGCTGCTGGTGGGAATGTAAGCTGGTATAACCACCTTGGAAAACAATATGGAGGCTTCTTAAAAAACTAAAGAGATTTGGCATATGATCCAGCAATACCACTCCTAGGGATATAGGGATATACCCGAAGGAATGTGACTCAGGTTACTACAAAGGCACCTGCACACCCATGTTTATTGAAGTACTATTCACAATAGCCATGCTATGGAAATAGCCAAGATTCCCCGCTACCAACAAATGGATTAAGAAAATGTGGTATTTATACACAATGGAGTTTTATTCAGCCACAAAGAAGAATGAACTCTTGTTATTCGCAAGTAAATGGGTGGAACTGGAGAACATCATCTTAAGCAAAGTTAGCCAGGCTCAGAAGGCCAAAAATCTCATGTCCTCCCTCATGTGTGGATTATAGTTCTAAAACAAATGCAGTAATATTATTGTTCATGGATCACTCACTAAAGGGATAATGCACACAGGAGGAAGAGGGGAAGGGAAGGAAACCTAAACCTTAAATGTGATTGAAGTGCTCACTCTAGAGGAGTGAATATAGTAATCTTAAACTGGCAGAGGCCGCTATGGGAAGGTGACCGGGAAGTAGTGAAGAGGTCTGGCAGAGGTGAACCAATGTGGGTTGTAATATACATGTCCATGGAAGCAACACTAGGAATCCCTCTATATAGCTATCTATCTCAAACTAGCAAAAATGCCATGTCTTTCTTACTATCTCTTATGTTTTCAACAAAATTGGAGAACAAGAGGGCAAATAGGTTCTGCCTGGAAGCACTGGGGAGAGGGGGAAAGGGAGGAGAAGGTGATCCAAACAATGTATACACATGTGAATAAATGTAAAAATGATAAATTTTTTAAAAAGAAGAAATTGAAAAAAAAAGGGAGTGGGAGAATCCCCACCAGCAGGATTAAATGCAAATGTTTGGGCTATAGACTTCCAGAAGACCCTCAGGAACACACCAGCGGACATTCTACAAAAATAAAATCTAAAATAGGAGATCTGTATATTACATAGCACTTGGATGCATTAAAGGAGTCTAGCCTCTTTTTATAAGATAGATAACCTGTCTCCAAATCCCAAAGACCTCACTCCATTAAATAAGTGAAGAACTTGGCTTTACATTCACTAAAGAATCTACTTTGGGGAGGGCAGGGACTTGCCAGCAGGATCTCAGCTGCAAAGCTGAAGACCAAAATCACCACCACCACCTCCCCCCCAACAAAAAAAATCAAGTATCTCCAAGTGTTGACTCCTGCAGTGGCAGCAAAAGGAACTGCGACACAAATTGCACTCTTAAAGGAGGGAAGATATAAGTCATCTGTGTTAATTGTGAGGCTGAGGCAATCAGGATTGATCAGAGTCCCATACCTATCCCAGCCAATGCAAACTGCATTTCTTGACTGCTTTACGCACCTCCAGTGCACCTCCAGAGGATCAGAGGGTAAGAACCACTGTTCAGGAACTTATTTCTCATGATGAACCAACATAGGCAGAGATGCCTGGGTTGGGGGTTAGAGGGAATGGATGGCTCTGCTTGCTAACCAGGAACTAATTGAGGGAAGCTCCTATGTCTCCTGCATCAGCAAGCCTGCCTACAGATAAACACTGTCCTGAATTGACCCCAGCAGGGAAGGCAGGACAGGCCTCAGCCCCTTAACAGAGTTCAGCTCTATCTTCTCACAAATTCAGAGAGGAAAAATAAAAAGATGCCCTCCCACATAGGAAACTGAAAAGATAAGGGGGAGTGAGATAGAAATCAACCGTCTTTCTCTCAGCAAGGAAGAACAGTGACTAGTTTGTACATTATATATATATAAAGAGAGGCAGTTGTGGTTGGACTATAGCAGTTATTGTTATTGTTCTTTTCCTTTATATATATTTTCTCTTTTGATAATTTTGCCTTTTGCTGTACTCATTTTACTTTTTTATCTCTCATCATCATTCTAGTGTTTCCTATACCTCCATCCTGTATGTTTTCTTCTCTTTCCACTTTGCTTCCACTCTTCTTTTTCCTTTCCCCATCCTGTATGTTTTCTTCTCTTTCCACTTTGCTTCCACTCTTCTTTTTCCTTTCCCCATCACTCCCTTTTTAGCACTTAATTATTAATATCTCTAGATCTTTTTAAACTCTCAGTCTATCCCATATGTATTCTAGTTCCATTCCTTCCTAAAGTCAATGGGGTATAGTTGATTTTTCCAGTTGTTTTACACTACATTTAAATATCTGATGTGTTTTTGAATCATGGTGGTTGTTAGTTCTGCCTGCTTTATCTCCTTTGAGTGATTATAGGGATTGTGATCCTGAGATAAGGCTCTCCACTAAGTCTCAATAAATAAACAAGCAAATCAACTGATATGCAAATCACAATGTAGAAATACAATAAATACAAAAAATCAATGCAACATAACTCTTCCAAAAGTTCATTAACTTCCAATAACTGAATAAGCAGATACTGAAATGGCTAAAATGCCCAAAATTCAAAAGTGTACTTTTAGAAATGCTCAGTGATCTATCTCAATGAGGATTGAGTCAAACAGATGAATGAAGTAAGGAAGTCAATTCTAGACCTGGGGCAGGGAGATCAGCAGCATGGAGAACTTCAAGAAGGATTTGAAAAGCACAAAAAGAAAACAAGGAAGTATTGGAAATGAAAACATAGACCAATAAAAAAACAATGGAAAGCATCAACAATAGACTTGCTGCATGCAGAAGAACAACTATCAGATTGAAGACAAGGTCAAGGGTAGTCTACATTCAGATAGCAATAAAAAAAAAAGAGCTTGAACACCATTTTCAAGAGCTCTGGGAATGATAAAGAGACCAAGCCTAAGAATCCATGGGCTAGAAGAAGGAATTGAGATACAACTAAAGTCATAAAAAAATCAAAAGGAAAAATATGGGCATTCAAGTACAGGAGGCATATAGAACCCAAGTAGACTCAACCAGAAAAGAAGCATTACATATCACATTATTAAATGTCAAGTCTAGGGACCAAAGAAGCTGCAAAACAAAATCATCAGAATTACCTCAGACCATTCAGCAGAAACCCTAAAATCCAAGCAAGTATAGAATGAAATATTTTGAACCTTAGAGTATATAATTGCAAGCCAAGAATATTAAATCCAGCATCCACTCATGTAAAAAGGCCTAAAGAAACTAGGAATAGAAGGAACATACTTTAACATAAAGTCTATCCATAATAATCCTATAGCCAACATTATTCTAGCTGGGGAAAACTGAAAGTATTTCTCCAAAGTTCAGGAATGTGACAAGGGTGTCCTCTCTCACTCTCAAAGCAAGAGAATGAATTTAAAAGAATACAAATAGGAAAGGAAGAAGTTAAATTATTCCTCATTGCAGATAATATGGTCTTGTACTGAAAAGACCCCAAAGACTCCAACAAAATCTTTCAGAACTGATAAGCCCTTTCAGCAATGTAGCAGGATACGAAATCAACATGCAAAAATTAGTTTTCCTATATACTAACAATGAGCTTTCTGAGAAAGAAATCAAGAAAACAATTCTATTCTTAATAGCTTCAAAAAATGAAATATTAGGGGAAAAAACTAAACAAGAGGGTGAAAGACCTCAACAGTGAAAGCTATAAAATGCCAAATAAACTGAGGAAGACACTGGAACATGGGAAGCTCTCCCAAATTAATTTTGTAAAAATGGCTATGCTACCAAAAGCCAAAAGCAATATACAGATCTGCTGCAATACCCATCAAAATCCAAATGCAGTCTTCACAGAAATAGAAACACAATCCAAAAATTCATATTGAAGCACAAACGACCTTCTTTTCCTCAAAGAAGTCTTGAGCAAAAAGCAATGATGGAGGTATTCCAATACCTGACCTCTAATTACATAATAAATCTGTACTAACAAAGATCACATGGTACTAGAAAAAAAAGTCACAGACAAATGGAATGGAATGGAAGACTCAGAACTAAGCACACACAGCTAAAGCCATGTGATTCCTGGCAAAGATGCCAAAACCATACTTTGAAGAAACAACAGCTCTTTAACAAATGATGCTGACACAAGGGAGGGGTGAGGATAGGTAAGACGCCTAAAAAATTAGCTAGCATTTGTTGCCCTTAACGCAGAGAAACTAAAGCAGATACCTTAAAAGCAACTGAGGCCAATAGGAAAAGGGGACCAGGAACTAGAGAAAAGGTTAGATCAAAAAGAATTAACCTAGAAGGTAACACCCACGCACAGGAAATCAATGTGAGTCAATGCCCTGTATAGCTATCCTTATCTCAACCAGCAAAAACCCTTGTCCCTTCCTATTATTGCTTATACTCTCTCTACAACAAAATTAGAAATAAGGGCAAAATAGTTTCTGCCGGGTATTGAGGGGGTGGGGGGAGAGGGAGGGGGCGGAGTGGGTGGTAAGGGAGGGGGTGGGGGTAGGGGGGAGAAATGAACCAAGCCTTGTATGCACATATGAATAATAAAAGAAAAAGAAAAAAAAAACAAATGATGCTGAGAAAACTGGATATTCTCATCTAGAAGACTGAAACTGCACCCAAATCTACCATGTACAAAAGTCAACGGAAAATGAATAAAAGACCTTAATGTAAGACCTGAAAGTAAGGGAAAAAGAAGGAATTCACTTCGAGATAAAGGCACAAGCAACTATTTCCTGAATAGGGCTCTTAATAGCTCAGGAAACAAGAGTGAGAATTAACAAACAGTATCACTCACATCAAATTAAAAATCTGCACATCAAAGGGAACATCAGAATGAGACAAACTACAGAATTGAAGAAAATCTTTTCAAGCTTTTCACCTGACAAAGAATATACAGAGTATATAAAGAGTTTCAAAAACTAAACACCAAAAGAATAAATAACCCAACAAATTAATGGGAACATAATTTAAACAATGTTCAAAATAAGTACCAATGTTCAATAAACACATGAAGAGATGTTCAATATCCTTAGCTGTAAAGGAACTGCAGATCAAAACAACGCTGATATTCCATCTCATCCTAGTCAGAATGCCTATCATCAAGAAGAAAACAAATGCCAGTGAGGATTCAGGGCAAGGAGGGGAACCTGCACACACACACACTGTTGGTGGGAATGTAAATTAGTCTACCCACTATGCAGACCATATTGGAGGTACAGAACTGCCATGTGATCCTGCTATCCACTCTTAAGTATATACCCCAGGGATGTAAGCCAGCATACAGTAGAAATATCTGCAAATCCATGTTTATCATAGCACTGGTCACAAAAGGCAAGCTATGGAATAAGCTTAGGAGACCATCAACTAATGACTGAATAAAGAAAATGTGGCACACAATGGAGTATTATTCAACCATAAAGAACAGAGTCATGTCATTTGCAGGAAAATGGATGAACCTGAAGATCATGTGAAGTGAAATAGACTGAGAAAAGCGCTTGTCCCATGTTTTCCCTTGTGGAGTGTCAAGTAAAAAGACATCATGAATGTAGAAAGAACACTAGTGGAGAAGGGAAGGCAAGATGGTTGGGGAGTGGTAGAAATGGTCAAAGCTATCCTGAGCCCAAAAAAATCCTGTGTATGTTGTATGTAATGTGCAGGTACAAATATGCTAAAATGAAACCTGTTATTCTATACAATTATATGCAACAGTAAAAATATATAATAATTCCTGGCCTAGAATTGTAAAGTTTTGAACCATATTTCCACTTACCTTCTAGTAGACCCTCTTATGAACTTTGTGCAAAATTGTAGTCCTCCTCCAGTACTCTTTACTCAGAGACCAGCAATCTTGCAGAAGGTAAAGGTTTATTACTTGAGCAGACACATTATCTATCCAACAGTGTAGTTTCTTTTCACAGAAATTGAATTTTTAGAGACTCTGCATAGAAACTACATGTTCACAAAAACGAACAACACTATTTCCCCCAGGTTCTTCTGCAGATAGAAATTACTGTGAACAGTTAGGTCAATGAGATATAAGTACAGTTATGGGTACTGCACAATATTTAGGTCAACGACAGCCCACATGTCCTGCTCCCATAGATTGTAACTGAGCTGGAAACATTCTGTGATGATCTAGTGACATCATATCCTTTGCAACATCATAATGACTGCGTACACACTTGTGATACTTGTATAAACCTACTGTGCTGCCCATCTTTCAAAAGCAGAGTACATACATCATTTACAGCACGTAAGTAATAATCCTGGTAAATTACTATGTCGCTTGTTTATGTTACTTTAGAGCATACTGCTCTACTTAGAAAGCTTATAGTGAAACACTATCCTCAGTCACTGCAGCAACAGCCACATTCAGCTTGCTTTTTGTGGCATGTCATAATTGCATCGAGATTGATTGATGTATACCATATAGGTTTGAATAATCACACATATATAGTATTTGCACAATGACAGAATCCCTTAAGAGCACATCTCTTAGGACATGTCCCTGATATTAGATGACATGGGACTATATACAGTGTTAGGTGGGGCTTTGAGAAATATGTTTTAGGTTGGGGATGTAGCTTGATGGTAGACTGCTTACCTATCATGTGTAAGACCCTGGGTTTAATCCCCAGTAACTTCCCTCAAAATAAATGTTTTAAAAATGAAAGACAGCTTCTACAAAAGCCAACTCTACTTTTTATGCTTTGCCCTTTCTCTTCTTTTTTATGAGTTGCAGAGTTGATGTGTGCGGGCAGCACAATAACTGTGTAATAATAAGGAGACAACTTAGGATAGTTAGCCAAAATACGAAGGAGACCGGGTTCCACTTTGCACAGCAGAGTGATGTATCTCACCCGACTTCCTGCCCTCAGGCTTCTTGATGCTTGAGAAAACTGTCTAATTTGTTCATACAACTGTAGGAAAAAACCAAATGTTTTTATTATATGCAGTCAAATGCAATTCCTAACAAACACATCATTCTTTCAGTTAGGTGGAAAAATGTAAACTGTGTTCTCCCTAAGGTCAGAAACATGGCAAGAATGTCTACTCTCACTATTTGTATCCAACATTATTTAGAAGTTCAAACCAGTGCAATGAAAGAATATATAGAAGACAGATATTGCAAAGAAAGAATCTTAAATATTTTGAAGTGTATTATTTGTACTTAAAATTATCAAAGTTGGGGGTGTGCCTCAGAAGTAAAGCACTTGCCTATCATGTCCATGGCCCTGTGGTCAATCCCAAGCACTGCAAATGTATGAATAAATAAGTAAATAAAATGGTTGTAATTTATGGAAAATTCAAAGAAATATGCAACAAATTTCTAGAATTAAGAATGAATTTAACGAAGTTGCAGGAGACATGGTCAATATATAAAAATAAATCAGTTACATTTCAGTGTAATATAAATAAACAAAACTCAAAGCTATTTATAATAACATAAAAATATGAAATTACAAGAACTAAATTTAACCAAAGGGCCTCAAATTGACCACAGCAATTTTGAAAGTGAGCAGAGTTGGAGGATTTATACTACCTTACTTCAATAATCTAAGTTTCAGTAACAAACAGAGGGTGACATTGACAAAATTTTAGACAAATATATCCCTAGAACAGAACAGGAAAAACAGAAAGGGAGCACATCTACACAGCCAGTTGACTTTTGACAAAGATGCCAATATATTTAAAAATGCAAATAAACTGTGTTGGAATAACTGGAAAAATGTGGGAAAAAGATGAAACTTGACCCCTACTTAACATCATGCAGGAAAACTATAAAGGTGAGTGATGAAATTGAGAACTCTGGGATGAAATACTTTTAGTCCAGGACAAAGTTGTTTGTTTGTTTGTTTGTTTTTCAAATAAGATACAGAAATAACCAACCAAGAAAAAAATGGTGAATTAGACTTCATCAAAATTTAAAACTTCTGCTGACCAAAAGCCTCCATTAAGAAAGCAAAAAGGTAAGCCTTAGCTGGGGAGAGAAAATATACAGAATATATGTCCCTAACAAAGGATTCTTAGCCAGAGAACAGAAAGAACTCTTGCAGAACTATAATGAAAAGACAAGGCAGTTAAAGGGCTTGAGTAGACACTCCACTGTGTGAAATGTAGAAAAGGCCAAGAAGTATATATCCTCTATCTTATCACCAAGGAAATGTAACCTAACACCACAACAAGATACCACTAAATGACTACAAATTAAAAAAAATGACTGAACAGTTAAAATTTAAAAGGCATCAATGAGGACCTAGAGTAACTAGTAAATACACACCTCCCTGTGTGGCAGATTCACTATACACTGAGTACCAATTTCTCTGAGTCTCGGGAGACAAAATGCCTACTACTTGAAGTAGCTTTGTTATTTATGCATCAAGGTAGAACAGAAGCCTAGGCTTTATTGCAATGTGGTCCCCAAGGTTCAAGAGAGCTGCCTGGCATTGGTGGAGTCTCATCTCATCTGCATGTGTCCCTTGCCCTCCCACTGAGTGACCCTGGAAGGCGTCCCACTCTGTGTGATGTCCTGCACTGTGCTATGATTTGGCTATTTCATTCTGAGGTACACATCCAAGACAGATGAATGTCTGTAGCACCTCTACAGCTCAAAGCTATAAATAATCAAATTTCCATCCCTAGGAAAATGAATAAACTGATACAATTGGATAATGGGTGTGTTAGTAAACTTCCTATTAATGCGACAAAATGAGAGAGATACCTTAAAAGGATAAAAGGTTTATTCTGGCATATAGTTTCAGAGATTGCAGTCCATGGTCCCTTGACCCTGTTGCTTTTGGGCCTGTGGCAGGGCAGAACATTAAAACAGGACATGTGGTCGAGGCCTGGGCTAGGGTGTTTGTGCAGATGAGCCTGTTTTGATGTGTCTTGAACCCCAGGTTTTTCTGTACCCTCTGGGATAGCCAAGAAGCTCCATTACCTTTGTTAGAGACAGTTCTCCTTAACTGGCCCAGAGCTTTGCCTCAAGAAGTTTCCTCCTTATTGTGGCACTATTCACAATAGCCAAGTTATGGAAACAGCCAAGATGCCCCACCACTGATGAATGGATTAAGAAAATGTGGTATCTATACACAATGGAATTTTATGCAGCCATGAAGAAGAACGAAATGTTTTCATTCGCTGGTAAATGGATGGAATTGGAGAACATCATTCTGAGTGAGGTTAGCCTGGCCCAAAAGACCAAAAATCGTATGTTCTCCCTCATATGTGGACATTAGATCAAGGGCAAACACAACAATGGGATTGGACTTTGATCACATGATAAAAGCGAGAGCACACAAGGGAGGGGTAAGGATAGGTAAGACACCTAAAAAATTAGCTAGCATTTGTTGCCCTTAACGCAGAGAAACTAAAGCAGATACCTTAAAAGCAACTGAGGCCAATAGGAAAAGGGGACTAAGAACTAGAGAAAAGGTTAGATCAAAAAGAATTAACCTAGAAGGTAACACACACACACAGGAAATTAATGTGAGTCAATGCCCTGTATAGCTATCCTTATCTCAACCAGCAAAAACCCTTGTTCCTCCCTATTATTGCTTATACTCTCTCTACAACAAAATTAGAAATAAGGGCAAAATAGTTTCTGCTGGGTATTGAAGGGGTGGGGGGAGAGGGAGGGGGGCTGAGTGGGTGGTAAGGGAGGGGGTGGGAGCAGGGGGGAGAAATGACCCAAGCCTTGTATGCACATATGAATAATAAAATAATAAAAGAAGTTTCCTCCTAAAAAGTATTGTTCTCAAATGTGCCTCTGTCTCTTTTCCTCAGACAAAATTCCCTGAACAAAGGAGAAGCCTGCTAGTGTGGAGATCTGTGAATAATCTACTTTGTCATCTACTTATGTTGTAGAGAATTATCTTAAAGAGCAAATATTTAAAGACTCCTGGAAAATATTTTGACTGGTTAGTTGGGAGTAAGATTTGAAGTTGGGTAGCAAGGAAGTCTGAGAAAGATGTGAATGGATGTAGTGGAATGGGCAAAAGGCATGGGGGTCTTTGTGTTTCAGGTTCACCCCTCACTGAAGGAGATCTACTGTAGGAGTGTCCCTGAACAGCCAGGTGGACAAAATGACTTATCCAGCAGATGGCAGTCAGCCTCTGCCTTTGGAGACCCTGTAGCTTACACCCTGGATCCGTGAACCAAGTAAATATGGTGGCCAGGATAGAGGCCAGGCTGGGCCCAACCATACATATTCCTAACTGCTATTCTTGTTAGTCTTCAGTGCTCAAGTTCTCAGTGGCCCAGATAAGTTCCAAGACTTTCATATGGCCCATCCCTTCAGGAGACTTGCTAGGTACCTGGTGGCAAATTTATTATGTCAGGCTCCTATTTGAGGACAATATCAATTCATCTGTGCTGTGATCAACACCAGATTGGATTTGCTTCTATGTCTAATCTGCCTCTGCCAACACCACCTTGTCAAACTTGATTTACTAACGTAGGTTACTATACAGTATCACCTTAAACCAACCAAGGAACAACTACTGTTTTGTGATAAATAGGTACATTCCCTGGGATCTGCTGGTCTGCTATATACCATATCACCTGGAAGCAACCAACCTCATAGAATGATGAAATGGCCTAATTAAGGCTTGACCAGAGGCCAGGCATGGTGGCTCATGCTTGTAATCCCAACTAGTTGGCAGGGAGAAATAGGAGGATCAGAATTTGAGGCCTGCTGCAGTAAAAGTTAGGGAGATCGTATATCAAAAACAAGTGTGGTGTGGTGGCGCACGTCAGTAATCCCAGCTGCTCAGAATGCAGAGGTAGGAAGATTATAGTCCAAGTTCAGCCAGGGCAAAAGTGTGCGACCCATTTGAAACACAAACTAATAGTGAAAAGACCAGGGCCTGGCTCAAGTGGTAGAGCACTTGTTTAGCAAGTGCAAGGTACTGAGTTCAATCCCCAGTACTGCCAAAAATAATAAATACACAAAATAATTAAGATTTGACTCATAACACACTTAGAGAAGTTCTTGTAAAGTGGACCCATGTTCTTTAGGATGCCCTATTTTGCACTAAAGCAATGATCCAGGAAACAGGAAATTGGTCCATCTCATCACAATGATGCAGCCACCACTTCTGGATTGGAGGTAGGATGGAAGGCTTCCAAAACTGACCTGAAGCTGTGAAAACCACAAGTTGCAATGACTCTCTGTGTCAGATGTATGACATTTTCCTGGGACATGCCTTATAAATGGACACAGTCTGGGGACAGCCCTCTAAGAGCATTTCTCAGGTAAGGACACTCGGGTGTCTTTAGCCTAAGGAAGTCAGTCAGCATGTTCATAAGATTAGAGTGGGACACTTGTCTTTTTATCTTCCCATAGAGGTTCTCTGGAGCCTGGAGAGAGACAGATCACAGGTCAGCACCTCTACTTCCTATCACTTGGTTCTCCTTCAGACCTTGCTCTGTATCTCTGTCATATATTTTGCAGGTGGCTTTACATCATTTGTCTTTCAACAGTTTCTGTGATGTTTTACTAGAAGGATAACTCTTTGAACTGTGAGGACTGCCAGGATTTACATTCAGTTATCAAGGAGAACAACTTCCCTCTGAAACAACAGTGGTCACACTGTTTAATAAATCTCTTCTGGTCAGTTTGCATGAGCAGTAATTCACAAGGTGAGGGTGAGAAATTTCTAGTAAGTCTTTTCTGATACTAAAACTTCTTCCTTTTATAGTATCTAAAGATCTGCCCCAAACTCAAGGAAAGAAGATTGGGCCTGCATTTCTTGGAGGGGATCCCCAAGTCAGTGCATTCCATTTGCAGGGAAGTGCATCAGGGAAACCAGTTCCAGCCCTGAAGAAAGGAGTAAAGGACAACAAACACACTACTCCATTCTTCTTAAGAAGGATGTCATCCTTAACTCACAGGAAGTCATCCTTACATTACAAGAAGACATCCTTAACTCACAGGCACTTTTCAACCGGGCCATGGTTGCATGGTTTCCTACTGCAGAGAGTCCTGGCTCCTCCCGACCCTCTCCTTCCCCTCTACTGCAACAGTGGTGGGCCATGTGTTGTTCCTGCCATTCTGTGCACATCCTATTTCCTCTTGATCACTGGCTGGCTGTGCAGAGCCTCCAGAAACTCCTGTGACAGCTTCCCTGGCATCAGAGTCTGATACTCATTCTCTCTGCACACATGGTCATCTATTTTATGGTCAGAAAGAGGTGATGTGGGTTGGTTAGTAGAAATGGCCATCCTTAAGGATGGGTACCACCTAATCACAGGCCCACAGTTTTCGGTGCCTGGGGGAAGATGGTGTAGGAGTCACGTTTGATGGTTGCCTGTTCCTCTACAGAAGCAGTAGAGCACTGCTCTCTTCTCATGGCTTCCAGATCTAGGTCATGAGGGACCTGGCCAGCATTTTGTTTCCTCCTTTCTTCCTCGTTCTGTGAACTTACTCATCACCAGGTTGTAAACACTGAACTTGTTTTCATGGCAGAGCAGCTTTGGTGAGCTGAGTTTTCTTTTTTTTTTTTTTATTTTCTTATTATGGTTTTTTTATTCTGATTTCTTTCTCACTATGAAAGTCACACATTCCCATTTTCAAAACTTTAAAAAATATAAAGATGAAAAGGAAGAAAATAAAAATCACTTATAATTTCACCATTCTGAAATGTATTTCCTACTAATCTCTGTTCTATGCATATTATACTTATTATTTGACGACATAATATATTCATTCAATATTTTAATTATGTTAACATCTATATCCTAATTCAATATATATGTGTACATATATCTCACAATTCATTTAAGCAATTCTCTTGAGCTGGCTATCAAAAATTTTCCAATTATTCAACATTATAAAACCACAGTCACTCCTCAGAATCTGCCAGAAATTGATGCAAGCACCAAAATCTGTGGGTGTGCAAGTTCCTCATATAGGCTGACACAGTGTTTGCATACAACCTTTGATATCTGTCCACATACTTTAAATCATCTCTGCATTTCCTTTGTGACAGAGTAAGTACTGGGGGTTGAACCCCGTGTTTCATGTTTGTTTTACCACTTGAGCTATGCCTCCAGCCCTTTTCATTGCATTTTACATTTTGTTTTTGTTGTTTTTAGGTTTGGTTTTGGCTTTTGGCAGTACTGGCAAAACTTTCTTAGGCAAGCACTCTACCATTTGAGCCACCACCCCAATTGTTTATTTTGTTTAGGAGATAAGGTCTTGCTAACTTTGCTCAGGCTGGCCTCTAACTCATGATCCCCTTGTGTCCACCTCCCATGTAGCTAGGATTATAGACATGTACCACCATGCCCAGCTTGTATATCATTTTTAATACCTAATACAATGTAAGTGCTATTGTAATAGTGGCTATATGCTTTTGTTGATAGGACAATGACAAGGAAGGAGAGCTTATACATACGTGTTCAGTACAGTTCTCTCTCTTTTTTTTTTTTGATCCTTCATTGGTTGAATATGCTAGTCGCAAACCCGTGGCGGCGGGCGGGGGGGGGGGGGGCTGAGTTTACTTGATTATTTCCTTAGGATAAATTCCTAGAAGTAGGGCTTGGGATACAGTTCTCTGAGTTCAAACACCAGCACTGCAGTAAAAGTGGGGGGAGATTACTGGTAGAAGATATAAGACATTACATATGCAGTCAAGTCATCCTCCAGAAGGTGTTAATGTTTATACTTGTGATATTGCTAACTTCCTAAAACTAGATTTGAACTTGTTTTTTTTTTTATTATTCATATGTGCATACAAGGCTTGGTTCATTTCTCCCCCCTGCCCCCGCCCCCTCCCTTACCACTCCACCCCCTCCCTCTCCCCCACCCCCTCAATACCCAGCAGAAACTATTTTGCTCTTATCTCTAATTTTGTTGTAGAGAGAGTATAAGCAATAATAGGAAGGAACAAGGGGTTTTGCTGGTTGAGATAAGGATAGCTATACAGGGCATTGACTCACATTGATTTCCTGTGCGTGGGTGTTACCTTCTAGGTTAATTCTTTTTGATCTAACCTTTTCTCTAGTTCCTGGTCCCCTTTTCCTATTGGCCTCAGTTGCTTTTAAGGTATCTGCTTTAGTTTCTCTGCGTTAAGGGCAACAAATGCTAGCTAGTTTTTTAGGTGTCTTACCTATCCTCACCCCTCCCTTATGTGTTCTCGCTTTTATCATGTGCTCATAGTCCAATCCCCTTGTTGTGTTTGCCCTTGATCTAATGTCCACATATGAGGGAGAACATACAATTTTTGGTCTTTTGGGCCAGGCTAACCTCACTCAGAATGATGTTCTCCAATTCCATCCATTTACCAGCGAATGATAACATTTCGTTCTGCTTCATGGCTGCATAAAATTCCATTGTGTATAAATACCACATTTTCTTAATCCATTTGTTAGTGGTGGGGCATCTTGACTGTTTCCATAACTTGGCTATTGTGAATAGTGCCACAATAAACATGGATGTGCAGGTGCCTCTGGAGTAACCTGTGTCACAGTCTTTTGGGTATATCCCCAAGAGTGGTATTGCTGGATCAAATGGTAGATCGATGTCCAGCTTTTTAAGTAGCCTCCAAATTTTTTTCCAGAGTGGTTGTACTAGTTTACATTCCCACCAGCAGTGTAAGAGGGTTCCTTTTTCCCCGCATCCTCGCCAACACCTGTTGTTGGTGGTGTTGCTGATGATGGCTATTCTAACAGGGGTGAGGTGATTTCTTAGTGTGGTTTGAATTTGCATTTCCTTTATTGCTAGAGATGGTGAGCATTTTTTCATGTGTTTTTTGGCCATTTGAATTTCTTCTTTTGAGAAAGTTCTGTTTAGTTCACTTGCCCATTTCTTTATTGGTTCATTAGTTTTGGGAGAATTTAGTTTTTTAAGTTCCCTGTATATTCTGGTTATCAGTCCTTTGTCTGATGTATAGCTGGCAAATATTTTCTCCCACTCTGTGGGTGTTCTCTTCAGTTTAGAGACCATTTCTTTTGATGAACAGAAGCTTTTTAGTTTTATGAGGTCCCATTTATCTATGCTATCTCTTAGTTGCTGTGCTGCTGGGGTTTCATTGAGAAAGTTCTTACCTATACCTACTAACTCCAGAGTATTTCCTACTCTTTCTTGTATCAACTTAAGAGTTTGGGGTCTGATATTAAGATCCTTGATCCATTTTGAGTTAATCTTGGTATAGGGTGATATACATGGATCTAGTTTCAGTTTTTTGCAGACTGCTAACCAGTTTTCCCAGCAGTTTTTGTTGAAGAGGCTGCTATTTCTCCATCGTATATTTTTAGCTCCTTTGACAAAGATAAGTTGCTCATAGTTGTGTGGCTTCATATCTGGATCCTCTATTCTGTTCCACTGGTCTTCCTGTCTGTTTTTGTGCCAGTACCATGCTGTTTTTATTGTTATTGCTTTGTAATATAGTTTGAAGTCAGGTATTGTGATACCTCCTGCATTGTTCTTTTGACTGAGTATTGCCTTGGCTATTCGTGGCCTCTTGTGTTTCCATATAAATTTAACAGTAGATTTTTCAATCTCTTTAATGAATGTCATTGGAATTTTGATGGGAATTGCATTAAACATGTAGATTATTTTGGGGAGTATCGACATTTTTACTATATTGATTCTACCAATCCATGAGCATGGGAGATCTCTCCACTTTCTATAGTCTTCCTCAATCTCTTTCTTCAGAAGTGTATAGTTTTCCTTGTAGAGGTCATTCACATCTTTTGTTAGGTTTACACCTAGGTATTTGATTTTTTTGAGGCTATTGTAAATGCAATTGTTTTCATATATTCTTTCTCAGTTTGTTCATTATTAGTGTATAGAAATGCTAATGATTTTTCTATGTTGATTTTATATCCTGCTACCTTGCTATAGCTATTGATGATGTCTAGAAGCTTCTGAGTAGAGTTTTTTGGGTCTTTAAGGTATAGGATCATGTCGTCTGCAAATAGGGCTATTTTGACAGTTTCTTTACCTATTTGTATTCCTTTTATTCCTTCTTCTTGCCTAATTGCTCTGGCTAGGAATTCCAGTACTATGTTGAATAGGAGTGGAGATAGTGGGCATCCTTGTCTGGTTCCTGATTTTAGAGGGAATGGTTTTAATTTTTCTCCATTAAGTATAATGCTGGCTGTAGGTTTGTCATATATAGCTTTTATAATGTTGAGGAACTTTCCTTCTATTCCTAGTTTTCTTAGAGCTTTTATCATGAAATGATGTTGGATCTTATCAAAGGCTTTTTCTGCATCTATTGAGATGATCAAGTGGTTTTTGTCTTTGCTTCTGTTAATGTGGTTTATTACGTTTATTGATTTTCGTATGTTGAACCACCCCTGCATCCCTGGAATGAAGCCTACCTGGTCGTGGTGAATAATCTTTTTGATGTGTTGCTGAATTTGGTTTGCCATTATTTTGTTGAGGATTTTTGCATCAATGTTCATTAAGGAGATTGGCCTATAGTTCTCCTTTTTGGAGGTGTCTTTGCCTGGTTTTGGGATAAGTGTAATACTGGCTTCACAAAATGTGTTTGGCAGTTTTCCTTCCCTTTCTATTTCATGAAACAGTTTAAGGAGGGTTGGTATCAGTTCTTCTTTAAAGGTCTGATAGAATTCAGCAGAGAATCCATCAGGACTGGACTTTTCTTTTTGGGGAGACTCTTGATTGCTGCTTCAATTTCATTTTGTGTTATAGGTCTATTCAGGTGATTAATTTCCTCTTGGTTCAGTTTTGGATGATCATATGTATCTAGAAATCTGTCCATTTCTTTTAGATTTTCAAATTTATTTGAATATAGCTTCTCAAAGTAGTCTCTGATGATTTCCTGGACTTCCATGGTGTTTGTTGTTATCTCCCCTTTTGCATTCCTAATTCTATTAATTTGGGTTTTTTCTCTCCTCATTTTAGTCAGGTTTGCCAGGGGTCTATCGATCTTGTTTATTTTTTCAAAGAACCAACTTTTTGTTTCATTAATTCTTTGTATGGTTTTTTTGGTTTCTATTTCATTGATTTCAGCTCTTATTTTTATTATTTCTCTCCTTCTATTTGTTTTGGGATTTGCTTGTTCTTGTTTTTCTAGGAGTTTGAGATGTATCATTAGGTCATTGATTTGGGATCTTTCAATCTTTTTAATATATGCACTCATGGCTATAAACTTTCCTCTCAAGACTGCCTTAGCTGTGTCCCATAGGTTCCGGTAGGTTGTGTTTTCATTTTCATTGACTTCCAGGAACTTTTTAATTTCCTCTTTTATTGCATCGATGATCCATTCTTCATTAAGTAATGAGTTATTTAGTTTCCAGCTGTTTGCATGTTTTTTGTCTTTACTTTTGTTGTTGAGTTCTACTTTTACTGCATTGTGGTCAGATAGTATGCACGGTATAATTTCTATTTTCTTATATTTGCTGAGGCTTGCTTTGTGCCCTAGGATATGATCTATTTTGGAGAAGGTTCCATGGGCTGCTGAGAAGAATGTATATTGTGTAGAGGTTGGATGAAATGTTCTGTAGACATCTACTAGGTCCACTTGATCTATTGCATATTTTAGATCTTGGATTTCTTTATTGAGTTTTTGTTTGGATGACCTATCTATTGATGATAATGGAGTGTTAAAGTCTCCCACAACCACTGTGTTGGCGTTTATATATGCTTTTAGGTCTTTCAGGGTATGTTTGATGAAATTGGGTGCGTTGACATTGGGTGCATACAGATTGATGATTATTATTTCCTTTTGGTCTATTTCCCCTTTTATTAGTATGGAATGTCCTTCTTTATCTCGTTTGATCAATGTAGGTTTGAAGTCTACTTTGTCAGAGATAAGTATTGCTACTCCTGCTTGTTTTCGGGGGCCATTGGCTTGGTAAATCTTCTTCCAGCCTTTCATCCTAAGCATATGCTTATTTCTGTCAGTGAGATGAGTCTCCTGTAAGCAACATATTGTTGGATCTTCTTTTTTAATCCATTTTGTCAAACGGTGTCTTTTGATGGGTGAATTAAGTCCATTAACTTTAAGTGTTAGTACTGATAGGTATGTGGTGATTCCTGCCATTTAGTTATCTTAGTTGTTTGAAGGTTTGATTGTGTGTACCTAGCTTGATGTTACTCTCTACTGTCTTGCTTTTTCTTATCCTGTGGTTTGGTGCTGCCTGCCTTTTCATGGTTAAGTTGGGTGTCACTTTCTGTGTGCAGAATCCCTTGAAGAATCTTTTGTAGTGGTGGCTTTGTGGTCACATATTGTTTTAGTTTCTGCTTATCATGGAAGACTTTTATTGCTCCATCTATTTTGAATGATAGCTTTGCTGGGTAGAGTATCCTGGGGTTGAAGTTATTTTCATTCAGTACCCGGAAGATCTCACCCCACGCTCTTCTTGCTTTTAATGTTTCTGTTGAGAAGTCTGCTGTTATTTTGATGGGTTTACCTTTGTATGTTACTTGTTTTTTCTCTCTTACAGCCTTCAATATTCTTTCCTTAGTTTCTGAACTTGCTATTTTAATGATGATATGTCATGGAGTAGTTCTATTTTGATCTGGTCTTTTTGGTGTCCTGGAGGCCTCTTGCATTTGTATGGGAATATCTTTCTCTAGATTTGGGAAATTTTCCGTTATTATTTTGTTGAATATATTACGCATTCCCTTCGCTTGCACCTCTTCTCCTTCTTCGATGCCCATGATTCTCAAGTTTGGTCTTTTGATGGAGTCAGTGAGTTCTTGCATTTTCTTTTCACAGGTCTTGAGTTGTTTAATTAATAGTTCTTCAGTTTTTCCTTTAATTACCATTTCATCTTCAAGTTCTGAGATTCTGTCTTCTGTTTGTTCTATTCTGCAGGATTGGCCTTCCGTTTTGTTTTGCAGTTCTGTTTCGTTCTTTTTTCTGAGGTTTTCCATATCCTGGCTGTTTTCTTCTTTATTGTTGTCTATTTTTGTCCTGAGTTCATTTATCCATTCATTCATTGTGTTCTCTCTTTCACTTTGGTGTTTATACAGTGCTTCTATGGTTTCCTTTATTTCTTCTTTTGCTTTTTCAAATTCTCTATTTTTATTGTCTTGGAATTTCTTGAGTGTCTCCTGTACATTTTGGTTGACCCTATCCAGTATCATCTCTATAAAATTCTCATTGAGTACCTGTAGTATGTCTTCTTTTAAATTATTCTTGTGGGCTTCATTGGGTCCTTTGGCATAGTTTATCTTCATTTTGTTGGAGTCTGGATCTGAGTTTCTGTTCTCTTCATTCCCCTTTTGTTCCTGTACTAATTTTTTGCTGTGGGGAAACTGGTTTCCTTGTTTTTTCTGTCTTCCTGTCATTGTCCTTGGTGTTGTTACTGTCCCTGTACTGTGTGTAATTAAGTATTTTCTAGCTTGTAATAATAACAATGGTAATATTGAGAATGGAAGAGTGAGCTGAGATGGAAAGCAAGAAGTTAAAGAAAAGGGGAAAACAAATATACAGACAAGAGGGAGAAAGCAGAACAAGGTGTCAGACAAGAGAGTTTCAAAGGTATAAACAGGGAGTGTTAGTGTACTAATCGACAGTAAGCTGAACAGACAATAGAGAGACAGAGAGGATTGAAAATCAAAGATAAAAAAAATAAAAAATAAGTATATGAAAGTAATATCTATATATAAAAATGAATTAAAATAAAATGGAAAATAGAAAATTAAAAAAAAAAAACCAAAAAACTTCCAAGTTTATATGCAATGCAATTTCAGTCTTAATAATTTGGATGTCCGTCTCAATCTCCAGTCCTGGAGTTGGTGCCTCAGATGTTGTTCTGTAGTTGTCTCATCAAAGGGGATGCATAAAGTAGAACAAAACTACACTCACACACACACAGAAGGAAAAAAAAAAAGCCCCACCAAGTGTCCCCAGTTCAAATGCAATACAGTTTCAGTAAGTTTTTTGGCTTGCAGGTGTAATTCGGTTGTTCTCTCATCAAAGGTAGGGAGAAAAAGAAAAAAAAAGCGTCTGGAGGCAGTTCTGAGAGTGGTATCTGCAACTGTGGCTTGCCTGCCTGCTGCTCTCAGCCTGTAGCAGGTGGCATTATTTATGCAGATCTCTGGGGTGAGCTAGCACTCACCTGGTCCCACAGGCTTTGTTTGCTCAGAGTTCTCCTGTGCGGGGGCCTCTGCTACAGGCTTTCCCCTTTCCAAGCACTGGGAAAGGTGACACTGCCCCGCGTTGTCAGGCCTGTGTGTTTATTTACAGTTCACGTGGGAAGTGGGTCTTCCCTCCTCTCACAAGCGTCCCAGCTCCTGGTTGCTGGGCATGCCCCGCTCCCGCCAGAGCCTCTCCGGCCTGCCCGGCTCGTTTATTTACAGTCCTGGGAAGGATTCCCTTCCCCCAATCTTCAGCGCTCAGGGCGCCCCACCCTCTTTCCAGCGTGTCTTAACTGTTCTTATTGCTTAGTACTCAGTTTCTCTTTTTTTCCCGGGTGGAGGTCAGTCTGTCCAGGGGGCTATGCTGCTCTGGCCCAGGCTTGTCTGTGGGGCTACCGCGGTACTGCGAAGCTCACCTGGTCCGCGTCTTCCCAAGCCGTATGAGCGCCGGCCACTGGCGGCCCGGGGGCCGTCCTCGGTTCTCCGTTTAACGTGAAGTGGAGATTCTCTGTGCCGGCTGGAGATGTGGAGGGGTCAAAGTTATGCCTTTTCTCAGTGATTATGCCTGCAAAGTGTGTCTCCAGCGTCTCTCCAAGATTTCACTATAGGAGGGTCGCTTTCTGCTTCCTACCTCTAGCCGCCATCTTCCCTTCTACGAGCTGAGTTTTCTTGAGTTCCCGGTCATATTTCTTCTCCTTGGCGAGCTCCACCACAGGCCGGTGGTGATGTTCTCCATCAATAGGGATCCCTAAATTTAGGACCATAGTGACTCCACCTCACCTGGGAAAGCCCTGGGAGCCACTGGACAGCACTTCACAGCCAATGACAGGCCTGACCACCTCAGTTTCATAGTTCTTATGACATTATTTTACTAACTCAGGTACTCTCTCTCTCTTCCTTCTCTAAGCTTCAGGCAGACCTTTAGATATTGTGAAAGGACACAGTTTTTAGCATCAGAAAAGACTTACTGATCCTCATCCTCACCTGGCAAAGCACCTGAATTTACAATTATTTGAAACATTTTGTAATGCTTTGATGGAGGCATTTAACCTGAGTGTACATTTTTTTTTCTTAAAGCCAAATTCACTTTCTCTGAACAACAAATTTCTATAGGTATTACATCTGTTGGGAGATTTAATTCTTTTCCCCAAGTATTTCCTCATCCTGGGGAATCATTGTTTATATGTCTTTGTTTTTATTTGATGGTATAAATAAACTTACACATAATTTGTTATGCCATATAGGTTGAAGAGAAGTTAAAGTAATGTTGACATACCAGACCTCAACATTTCAGGATCATACCAGTAAAAAGGATTTCTTCCCAAATGCCATATTCTCTATTATTGGGGTAGTAATGAAGTCCATCCATTGGTCAATAAATCCTGCATTCCATCTGATTTCATTCAGGTGTAATAGAACAGGTTTTTACAGATGCAGTTGCATAGCGTCTATACCCTGAAGATAAGGCATTGTTCCTATATCTGAAGCTACCGGCCTGCTGGTTTCAAGAATGCTCAGGAGTCCAGTGAAGGCATTTGCCTCAGTATTTCAGCCTCCTTTCTGAGCATCCACATGGTGCACTGTAAACCTTACTTCTCAAGAGATGTCCTTAGTTGAATGACACATGGGATGTTCCCTGTTGTCCAGTCTTCTGGAACCCATTTGCCATCAGCAGCAGCCCAAAGTCTGTGAATAGCCAGAGTTCCTCTTAGGTGGAATCCTGACTCTCCTCTCATTGCTAAATTAGCAACTCTCAACTCAGCCAAATTTTCACTTTGCCATTCCTTCTTCCTTCAATGTTTTTTCTGTCAGTAAGGCACACAGCTGGCAGTTTCCAAACTCAAGCCAGGAACTCCCATCGGTAAAGCAGGCACGTGGTTCATCTCCACTGGGAAAAAAAATCACAGAGCTTGGACCACAGAGCAGTGTCCCAAAGGGAAATCCATTAAAGGCTCTGTCACTGGCTCCATGGGCAACTTGTACGTACGCCGTGCACGTCCCACCTTCATGCACTTGTCCACTCAGCATTCCCCTTTGTAAAGAGCTTTGCTGTGCTGCCCTGCCCTACTCAGTGTCTCTGACATCGTTCAAGGCAAGATTGACATCTGTCTCCGAATCACTTAATTTCCTTCTGCGGTGGGGACAGTTTTGCCCAATTCCCCATAATAAGCTAGCATTTGTCTTTCAAACAAACTTCAGAGAGCAGCTGCCTCACTTAATTTCAAATCCAGAATCCAAGAGGTCACAGCCAAGTGGCTAAAGTGATTCCTCCCACAGGCTTTGATCTGCATATGTTCTAGAGGCAGATGTTCTAATATGATGTGAGCCCCAAATCATGAAATCTGGCAGAGGTCCCTGTGCCATCATCCTCTGTAAATCTTCCAGTGTTCGCTTCTTTTCAGGATTCCACTTGAAATAACATCGATTTTTTTTTTCTGACATTGTGATAGAGTGTAATGAGATCTGCCAAAACTCAAATAGCTGTTAGTTCTGAGCTTCCTGCTTGTTAGCATGGTCTTGGGGTGATGATGACTTATTTCTCACAGTTTGAGGATTATCTCTAGTTGCTTCAGGAATTTCTCAGACTGGGCTGGACTTCAGTTGATGATTGTGGTCCTTAGCTGCTCTTGAAATTCTGCTTTTGGGCAGGCAATTATTCTGAGAGCATAAATGCAGGGCACTCACTTGTTCCTAATGGTTATTTAGTCCACTCGACTGACTCACTAGGTTATGGTAAAATACCAGGAAATCCACATGTAAATTTACACTGATTTCCACAACAGGGAATTGCAAACTGTGCTGGCAAACTCTGAAACTGGGATTGAAAAGAAGGCATTATGAGTGAAGGAAAGCATACCAAGCCTCCTTGGCCTATAGTCTCCACCATCTTGGGTACAACTGGATCAGTGAGAAGAACTCACACTGATCCTTGACAGTCTGCTATTACTTCCAGGAGCCATCTGTCTCAGATGGTAGCTAGAAAGGTAGTTAAAAGACAGTTAGTAAGAACAGAATCTCCTACCCTAGTCACTTCCTTAATTAGAACAGTAATCTGTTGTCACCCTTTTGGATTCTGGACTTGAAAACTAAATGAGGCAGCTGCTCACTATAGTTCATTTGAAAGACAAATGCTGGCTTATTATTGGGAATTGGTCAAAACTGCCTCCACCAAGAAGAAAATAAAATAATTCTGAGACAGATATCAATCTTGCCTTCAATGTTGTCAGAAATGCTGAATAGGACAGGGGCAGGACAACAAAGCTCTTTTACAAAGAGGAATGCATGGACAAGTGCATTAAGGTAGATATGCAAGTAAACTTAATGTCCACCATGGAGAAGGACTTATGCAATTCTGAGATTTCTCTTATAGTGTGGGCAATTAACTGAATGAAGAGTGGGCTTAGGCAATTTCCTTTATAAAAAAAGGCAAAGACGACATGACCATGTTTTCAGATATAGGACTTGACATGAAAGGGGTTCTATTTAACTCAATACAATGTCCATTTTGGTTTTTGAGACAGTCTTGCTATGTAGCCCACGTTGGCCTTGAACTTGAAATCCTCCTGACTCAGCCTCCTGAGTTCTGGGATTATAGGTATGCATCCCCAAGCCTGCCTCTCTCTCACTCACTCACTTTTCTTTTTTGTGGTGCTGGGGTTTGAATTCCGGGCCTTAAGCTTGGTAGGCAAGTGCTCTTCCACTTGAGCCATGCCCCCAAATCAACATATGTCCATTTTTTATTCAGATAATAATATATTACTTGTATACTATTACTTTTGCTCCGATAATATATTACTCATATACTATATTCCAAGAACCCATAAGTAAATATCCTGTCTTTTCATCATAAGCAATCTTAAACCAACCAAATACATCCTTCTAAAACTATTACTTAGGAAGAACTTTCCTGCTGGCAAAAGTTCTTAGTTTGTCTGCCCAAGGGTTTGTAACAATACTGTTTATAAGGAAATTTGACAGTTTCTTTCTTCCTCAGGATATCTCTACACTAAAGAAGATAATAGGCTACTACTCTGCCTGTTTTAGTTAGATTTCTGTTACTCTGACAGAATGCCTGAGACAATCAGTGGCCCTGCCTTTGAACATCTGGCACAGTACATGGTGGAAGTGTGTGGTGGAGGGAGTCTGCTCACCTCATGGCATCCAGAAAGCAAAGAATAAGATAGGAAGGGGCAGAGGTACCAAAATCCCCTTTAAGGTCATTCCCCAAATGACCTAAGTCCCTTTCACCAGGCCTCATCCACTAAGCTTCAACCACCTTCCAACAACACCACAGGGTGGAGACCAAACCTTCAACACAGGGGCTGTCAAAGATCCACACTGTGATATGATGCTTACTTACTTCACACAGACTTTACATTTTGCCAATATGTTGTTGGAGTGCATCTCTAAGAGTGGAATCCTCCGGATCAAAGAGCAGTTTCATAAACAATGTTTCTAGGAAGTACTTCCCGTAAGGAAATTCACATTTCTCCCATGAAAGTACAACAGTTCCTCTTACACAAAAGCTTCTCTAATGAGATTTTTGCTGTTGTGATGGGTGAGAAATGGTATCTTAAGTTGTATTTATTACTAAGTCAGACATCATCTTGTTAGAAAAATTGGGGGTTAAGCATTTCTTCCTATAAATATTTCCCTCACTTGTCTATGGGACATCACTTTCTCAGTTCTCCTAATTCTTTTTAGCTAGTTCTTTCTCTTTTTTATATTTTAAAAATGGAATTCTTGACTTTCAAGATGGCACACACTATATTCCTGTGTTTCCATGAATCATAAATAGGACCCCAGGTACATGGCTGTAAGGAAAGGAAGGCAATTTAGAAAGGTAGAAAAGGGCATGAGTAAAAAAAAGAGAGAAAGATCAGGTGACATTCAGAAATACCAAACTTTAGAGCTATGAAAGAAACAAAAGGAAAATTTCACACAGGTGAAGCTCAGAGTGGCTCTGTGCCCTGAGTTCCCCACCTCTGCCCAGTGTTAGCTGCAGGTGTGGATGATCTCTGTGGTGTACATCCTGGACCACTCCATCCCTAGAGCCACCACTGGGTGTAGTTGTGGGATGAGAGCTAGCTGTGTGCCAGAGGCTACTTTGCAAGTGGAGCACCAGCACTGAGCTTTAGGGGAAGGTGGCAAACCTCAATGCAGATGAGCCAGAGCTACCAGTGCTCCTGAGTCCTCCATCCAGAGTAAAGTAGGGGGCAGGACGAGACACAGGAGTAGCAAACTGTCAATTGCATCCTAAACTCCCTGCTACAAATATATGCGTGATGAGAGCTGGCTGCATGCTGGATGCTACCTGCAAACATAGCACCAGCACAATGGTCTAGGGGAGACAACAGACCTCCCTATAGATGAGCCAGAGCTGCCCAGCACCCTTGAGTCCTCACCCAGGGCAAGCAGTGGGAGCAGGAAAACTTAGCAGAGTGCACACCAGAGACTGCTTCACCCACCCCAGCTACTTTCATGAGTGTCTGGAGCCACCTTTTCCCCACTAGAACCACTACAGTGGGCTAGAGCTGCCTCACCCCTGGAGGTGTCCTCTACCCTAGAGTTGCTGCTACTCAACAGGGGACCTGCTCCACTCCCTGCCAACCATTGCTTCTGACTCAGAGCCTTACGTGACCACTAGACACTATGTCAACATGCCTCAGAGGGAAATCACAGGCATTCCTGTGCACAGGGGGAACTGGGAGCCTGACACACATCAGGACAGCCATAGACAAAGTGCTGAAGGACAAAGATCAGAGAGGAACACTCAATGCACTGATGGAGCACAGCTGCTAACACCATCCTCCTAGCAAGGCAGAAGTACTAATTTTTATTTTATTTTTCATTCTTAATTTTTTACTGTTTTCATTTCTTGACAATATTGCCTTTCTCTACAATAATTATTCTGTGTTCTCAATACCATTATTTCTTACACATTCATCCAATATACTTCATCCCTTCTCTCCATCTTCCTTCTTCCTCAGTAGAAGTCAAGTGATCAGCAACTAAGAGGAAGGATTGACAAATGGAGCCACATGAAATTTAAAAGTTTCTGCACAACTAAAGAAATGGTGTCCAAATTGAAGAGAACACCCACAGAGTGGGAGAAAATCTTTGCTAGCTATACATCAGACAAAGGACTGATAACCAGAATATACAGGGAGCTCAAAAAACTAAACTCTCCCCAAAAATCAGTGACCCAGTGAAGAAATGGGCAAATGAACTGAACAGAGTCTTTTCAAAGGAAGAAGTAAGTACAGATGGCTAAAAAAAACATGAAAAAGTGCTCACCATCCCTGGCCATAAAGGAAATGCAAATCAAAACCACATTAAGATTCCACCTCACTCCTGTTAGAATAGCTATCATCAAGAACATCACCAACAACAAATGTTGGTGAGGATGCTGGGGGAAAAGGAGCCCTCTTACACTGCTGGTGGGAATGTAAATTAGTACAACCACTATGGAAAACAATATTGAGGTTTCTCAAAAAACTAAAAATACAACTATCATGGGATTCAGCAATACCTTTCCTAGGAATATACTCAAAGAAATGTGAATCAGCTTATAACAAAGGCACCTGTGCACCATGTTTATTGCAGCTCTATTCACAATAGCCACACTATGGAAACAGCCAAGATGCCCTACTGCTGATGAACAGATTAAGAAAATGTGGTATTTATATATACAATTATATATATACTCAGTCACAAAGAACAATGAAATTTTGTTGTTTGTGGGTAAATGGGTGGAACTAGAGAACATCATCTTAAATGAAGTTAGTCAGAATCACAAGGCCAAAAACTACATGTTTTCTCTTATATGTGGAATATAGACCTAATACAAATGCAGCAATAATATGAAACACTAGTCACACCAAGGAGAGGTCATGTATGGGAAGGGTAGGGAAACTAAGAACTTGAATATGGTTGATACACTCCCTATACAAGAATTAATATAGCAACCTTAAACTGGCAGAAACTACCATAAGAAAGGGATTAAGGTAGAATGAAGAAAATTAGAGAAGATAAACAAATTGAGGTTACAACATATATATGAGGAAATATCACAAGGAAACACCCTGTGTAGCTGCCTTTATCTTGAACAAGCAAAAAATGTCATGTTTGTCTTTTTCTCTTTTCTCTTTTTTCTTCTACAAAATCAGAGACCAGGAAGGCAGAACAGGTCCTGCCCAGGGGAGAGGGTTGATATCATTGGGGGTGGGGAGGTGACAGGGAAAGGGGGCAAGGGCTAATCTGGTGCAAAAACTGTGTGTACATGTAAGTAAATGCAAAAGTGATACCTGTTAAAACTGTTCCAGGAATCGAGAGAGTAGGGGACAAAGGAGATAGGTAGAGGGAGTAAATTCAAGTATGGTATATTTGAAGTGTTGTAAGAACCTGTGTAAATGCCACAATGCATCCCCACCAAGCACAATAAAAGAAAAGAAAAAGAACTCAGGGCAGGAAAACAAGGAAGACAATATAGGATATGAAGGAGGAATTCAATAAGAATATAGAAATCCTAGCCAAGTGTCTCATACCTGTAATCCTGTTACTCAGGAGACAGAGATCAGGAGGATCACAGTTTGAAGCCAGCCCAGGCAAATAGTTCCCAAATAGTTATCTCAAGAATACCCAACACAAAAAAAAGGGTTGGTGGAATGACTTAAGTGGTAGAGGGCCTGCCTAGCAAAAAATGAAGCCCTGAGTTCAAATCCCAGTACCAACAAAAAAAAAATTTAGAAATCCTGAAAAATCAAACTGCAATTCTGGAAATGGAAAGCTGAATAAACCAAGTAAAAAACTATGTTGAAAGCCTCACAAGTAGACTGGATCAAATTGAAGACAGAATATTGGAACTTGAAGGAAAGGAAGATGAATTAGAGCAACCAAATAAAGATATTGAAAAATAAGAAATTACAAACAGAACATTCAATACCTCTAGGACACCACTAAAAGACCAAACCTATGAATTATGGGCATTGAAGAGGGAGAAGAGGTACAGGCTAAAGGCATTAAAAACATATGTTTTAAAAATAGCAGCAAGTTTCCCAAATCTTGCAAAAGTGATGGACATCCATATATGGGAGCCTTTTAGAGCACCAAACATGATCATAATATAGTTAAAATATTCAGTCTACAGAACAAGAAAAGTACATTGAAAGATGAAAGTGAGAAGTGCCAAGTTATGTGTGAAGGCAAACACATCAGAATAATAGCAGATTTCTCAAAAGAAACTCCTAAGACAAAGGAGGGCATAAATGAGGTAATTAAAGCCCTGAAAGGAAATTAATTCCAACCTTAATCACTGTAACCAGCAAAGCTATAATTGAAAGAGAAATAAAACTCTTCCACAATAACAAAAACTAAAGGGATTCATGACTATCAAGCCAGGACTGCAGAAGATACTTAAAGGAATCTTACAGAAGAGGAAGATAAATGCAACCATAAGATACACGGAAGAATCAAAACACCATGAAAACAATGGAATGACAGGAACTAAGACATACCTCTCAATAATACCTGTCATTGCTAAGGGTCTCAATTCTCCAACCAAAAGACACAGACTGGTGGATTGGATTTAAAGCAAGACCCAACCATTTACTGCCTACAAGAAAAGCCCCTCACTGGCAAAGATAAACAGGTTGAGAGTGAAAGAGTGGGAAGGATAACAATCGATGGAGCTGAGAAGCATGCAGGAGTAGCTGTATTCATATTTGACAAATCAGATTTCAAACCAAAATTAGAAGAGGCAAAGATCATTTCATATTGGTAAAAGTAGAAATCCACTGAAAAGATATACTTGTAAACACATAGACACTGAATGTTGGTGGACCTGAATTTCATAAAACAAATACTACTGGAGATAAAAACACATAAACCCCAAATAATAACACAGGTTTCTTTAATACCCCACTCTCACCAATAGATAGGTCATCCAGACAAAAAAAAATCAACACAGAAACATTGGAGTTAAATGACAAATGTACTCAGCAAATGTCTACAGAATAGTCCACCAAATAGTAACTGAATACACATTGTTCTCAGCAACCATGGACCATTTTCCAAAATAGACCAAATTTTAAGACAAAGAAAGTCCTATCAAATATACAAAAATTGAAATAACTTCCTGTATTTTATCGGACAACAATGGAGTGAAAGTAAGAATCAATAGCAAGAGAAACTTCAGTAAATATGTAAATGAGCCATGCACTTCTTTATAACACCAAAACAGGATTCCAATATCCATGGTGATTTTAACTCACCCATTATAGTCTCATATTTACATGCTTTCTCGACTAAGCATGTAATGATCAATATTATAAGGACATATGCCTGAAATAAGTATAAATGTCATCTTCTTTCAATTGAATGTAACAGTCTCTTCATCTTAATGGACAGCACAATATGCCTTGTGCGTTGTTTGATGAAAGCATTTGCAGAATAATCATGTTGAAATACTGACATGACTTTAGATTAAGTAATGTTCCCCACTTCTTCATCAGTGAAAGAGTGCTCAATAAAGGTCTTTTCTATTACAGTATTCTGCTACTCCAGTTATTCATCTGTAAGTTATACTACCATTTACTAAACACTACCATATACTAGACTTTTAAGTATTTTACAAATACCAATGAAATTCAAAGGGTTATTTGGGAATGTTTTGCAAATTTATTTCCCAGTAAACAAGAAAACTCACAACAAATGGATAAATTTCTACATGTGTATGATATACCAAAATTGTACCAAGAGGTTATAAACAACTTAAACAGAATATGAAATTGAAGCAGTAATAAAAGTCTCCCAACAAAGAAAATCCTAGGGCTGAACAGATTCACTGATGAGTTTTAAAGTTCTTTAAAGAAGAACTAACACCAATGCTCTTCAAACTATTCCATAAAAGAATAGGAATTCTACCAACTCATTTTATAAAGCCAGTATTATCCTGTTAACAAAACTGGATAAGGACATAACAAAAAAATAAAATTATAGACCTATTTCCTTGATGAATATAGATGCAAAAACTGTTAATAAGATACTTACAAACCAAATTCAACAACACACTGAAAGAAGATCAAGTGCCAGGATCAGAGGTGGTTTATCAGTAATAAACAACAAATGCAAATCAGAGAGCACAAAGCAACACATAAAAGGAATCAGGGACAAAAATTATAAGACCGTCTCAGCAGATGCAGAAAAAGCCTTTGACAAAATTCAATATCCCTTCATGGTAAAAACCCTGAAAAAGCAGGAACAGCAGGACTTAACCATAAGATAATAAAAGCCTACACGATAAGCCTAAAGTCAATATCAGACTAAACAGGGAAAAACTGAAACCATTTCCTCTGAAGTATGTAAGAAAACAAGGTGTTCACTTGTATAAATAGAAAAGGAAGTCAAATTATTTCTATTTGCAGATAACAGGATCCTATATTTAAAAGATCTAAGAAATCCACCAAAAAATGTTAGCTCTGATTAGCACTCTTGCTAAAATAGGATGATACAAAATCACCATATGAAAATCTAGCTTTTTTATACCCCTGTAATGAGCAGGCAATAGATCAAGTGGACCTAGTAGATGTCTACAGAACATTTCATCCAACCTCTACACAATATACATTCTTCTCAGCAGCCCATGGAACCTTCTCCAAAATAGATCATATCCTAGGGCACAAAGCAAGCCTCAGCAAATATAAGAAAATAGAAATTATACCGTGCATACTATCTGACCACAATGCAGTAAAAGTAGAACTCAACAACAAAAGTAAAGACAAAAAACATGCAAACAGCTGGAAACTAAATAACTCATTACTTAATGAAGAATGGATCATCGATGCAATAAAAGAGGAAATTAAAAAGTTCCTGGAAGTCAATGAAAATGAAAACACAACCTACCGGAACCTATGGGACACAGCTAAGGCAGTCTTGAGAGGAAAGTTTATAGCCATGAGTGCATATATTAAAAAGATTGAAAGATCCCAAATCAATGACCTAATGATACATCTCAAACTCCTAGAAAAACAAGAACAAGCAAATCCCAAAACAAATAGAAGGAGAGAAATAATAAAAATAAGAGCTGAAATCAATGAAATAGAAACCAAAAAAACCATACAAAGAATTAATGAAACAAAAAGTTGGTTCTTTGAAAAAATAAACAAGATCGATAGACCCCTGGCAAACCTGACTAAAATGAGAGAAAAAACCCAAATTAGTAGAATTAGGAATGCAAAAGGGGAGATAACAACAAACACCATGGAAGTCCAGGAAATCATCAGAGACTACTTTGAGAAGCTATATTCAAATAAATTTGAAAATCTAAAAGAAATGGACAGATTTCTAGATACATATGATCATCCAAAACTGAACCAAGAGGAAATTAATCACCTGAATAGATCTATAACACAAAATGAAATTGAAGCAGCAATCAAGAGTCTCCCCAAAAAGAAAAGTCCAGGACCTGATGGATTCTCTGCTGAATTCTATCAGACCTTTAAAGAAGAACTGATACCAACCCTCCTTAAACTGCTCCACGAAATAGAAAGGGAAGGAAAACTGCCAAACACATTTTATGAAGCCAGTAGTACACTTATCCCAAAACCAGGCAAAGACACCTCCAAAAAGGAGAACTATAGGCCAATCTCCTTAATGAACATTGATGCAAAAATCCTCAAGAAAATAATGGCAAACCAAATTCAGCAACACATCAAAAAGATTATTCACCATGACCAGGTAGGCTTCATCCCAGGGATGCAGGGGTGGTTCAACATACGAAAATCAATAAACGTAATAAACCACATTAACAGAAGCAAAGACAAAAACCACTTGATCATCTCAATAGATGCAGAAAAAGCCTTTGATAAGATCCAACACCATTTCATGATAAAAGCTCTAAGAAAACTAGGAATAGAAGGAAAGTTCCTCAACATTATAAAAGCTATATATGACAAACCTACAGCCAGCATTATACTTAACGGAGAAAAATTAAAACCATTCCCTCTAAAATCAGGAACCAGACAAGGATGCCCACTATCTCCACTCCTATTCAACATAGTACTGGAATTCCTAGCCAGAGCAATTAGGCAAGAAGAAGGAATAAAAGGAATACAAATAGGTAAAGAAACTGTCAAAATATCCCTATTTGCAGATGACATGATCCTATACCGTAAAGACCCAAAAAACTCTACTCAGAAGCTTCTAGACATCATCAATAGCTATAGCAAGGTAGCAGGATATAAAATCAACATAGAAAAATCATTAGCATTTCTATACACTAACAATGAGCAAACTGAAAAAGAATGTATGAAAACAATTCCATTTACAATAGCCTCAAAAAAAATCAAATACCTAGGTGTAAACCTAACAAAAGATGTGAAAGACCTCTACAAGGAAAACTATACACTTCTGAAGAAAGAGATTGAGGAAGACTATAGAAAGTGGGGAGATCTCCCATGCTCATGGATTGGTAGAATCAACATAGTAAAAATGTCGATACTCCCCAAAGTAATCTACATGTTTAATGCAATTCCCATCAAAATTCCAATGACATTCATTAAAGAGATTGAAAAATCTACTGTTAAATTTATATGGAAACACAAGAGGCCACGAATAGCCAAGGCAATACTCAGTCAAAAGAACAATACAGGAGGTATCACAATACCTGACTTCAAACTATATTACAAAGCAATAACAATAAAAACAGCATGGCACAAAAACAGACATGAAGACCAGTGGAACAGAATAGAGGACCCAGATATGAAGCCACACAACTATGAGCAACTTATCTTTGACAAAGGAGCTAAAAATATACGATGGAGAAATAGCAGCCTCTTCAACAAAAACTGCTGGGAAAACTGGTTAGCAGTCTGCAAAAAACTGAAACTAGATCCATGTATATCACCCTATACCAAGATTAACTCAAAATGGATCAAGGATCTTAATATCAGACCCCAAACTCTTAAGTTGATACAAGAAAGAGTAGGAAATACTCTGGAGTTAGTAGGTATAGGTAAGAACTTTCTCAATGAAACCCCAGCAGCACAGCAACTAAGAGATAGCATAGATAAATGGGACCTCATAAAACTAAAAAGCTTCTGTTCATCAAAAGAAATGGTCTCTAAACTGAAGAGAACACCCACAGAGTGGGAGAAAATATTTGCCAACTATACATCAGACAAAGGACTGATAACCAGAATATACAGGGAACTTAAAAAACTAAATTCTCCCAAAACTAATGAACCAATAAAGAAATGGGCACGTGAACTAAACAGAACTTTCTCAAAAGAAGAAATTCAAATGGCCAGAAAACACATGAAAAAAATGCTCACCATCTCTAGCAATAAAGGAAATGCAAATTAAAACCACGCTAAGATTCCACCTCACCCCTGTTAGAACAGCCAACATCAGCAACACCATGAACAACAGGTGTTGGCGAGGATGCGGGGAAAAAGGAACCCTCTTACACTGTTGGTGGGAATGTAAACCAGTACAACCACTCTGGAAAAAAATTTGGAGGCTACTTAAAAAGCTAGATATTGATCTACCATTTGATCCAGCAATACCACTCTTGGGGATATACCCAAAAGACTGTGACACAGGTGACTCCAGAGGCACCTGCACACCCATGTTTATTGCGGCACTATTCACAATAGCCAAGTTATGGAAACAGCCAAGATGCCCCAGCACTGACGAATGGATTAAGAAAATGTGGTATCTATACACAATGGAATTTTATGCAGCCATGAAGAAGAACGAAATGTTATCATTCGCTGGTAAATGGATGGAACTGGAGAACATCATTCTGAGTGAGGTTAGCCTGGCCCAAAAGACCAAAAATCGTATGTTCTCCCTCATATGTGGACATTAGATCAAGGGCAAACACAACAATGGGATTGGACTTTGATCACAAGACAAATCGAGAACACACAAGGGAGGGGTGAGGATAGGTAAGACACCTAAAAAACTAGCTAGCATTTGTTGCCCTTAATGCAGAGAAACTAAAGCAGATACCTTAAAGCAACTGAGGCCAATAGGGAAAGCGGACCAGGAACTAGAGGAAAGGTGAGATCAAAAAGAATTAACCTAGAAGGTAACACCCACGCACAGGAAATCAATGTGAGTCAATGCCCTGTATAGCTATCCTTATCTCAACCAGCAAAAACCCTTGTTCCTTCCTATTATTGCTTATACTCTCTCTACAACAAAATTAGAAATAAGGGCAAAATAGTTTCTGCTGGGTATTGAGGCGGGGAGGGGGGGAGTGGGTGGTAAGGGAGGGGGTGGTGGCAGGGGGGAGAAATGAACCAAGCCTTGTATGCATATATGAATAATAAAAGAAAAATGAAAAAAAAAAAACAAAATCTCCATACGAAAATCTAGCTTTTTTATACCCCTGTAATGAGCAGGCTGAGAAAGAAACCAGAAAAAAAAAATCCCATACACCATAGTCTCAGAAACAAAAAGCAAAAACCTAGGAATAAACTCAATGAAGGAGGTGAAAGACCTGTACAGGGAAAACTGCAAAACACTAGAAAGAAACTGAAGCTGACACTCACAGAGGGAAAGCCCTCCTGTGTTCACGGATTGGAGAAGTAATGTCGTGAAATGGCCTCACAGACAGTGCCCTGGCAGAGGATTTGCTTCCCACTCACTCAACTCTGGCAGTTCTTGACCCCATACCCCAAGGGCCTCAGCAGGGCCACATTGAGATACAGCTGCTGGTTTCCCCAGAGGAAGCCATCACAGTGCAAGAGAACATGCACCCAAAAGAGGAGCTGCAGCCTCTCTGTGACCTGAGGTGGGAAGTGGAGAGCGTCTCTCCTGGGGTGACCACTCTGAGACTGCAAGGGCTCTCCCAGTGCTGAGCTCTGGAGATGACCCCAAGGCTGAACATCAGGTTGGTTGACTGTAGGCGCAATTTGCTTTTCTCCTCTTGTACCACTTGCTGTCCAATTCCTGAGAGCACTGCTGCTTCTCTTACCCAGTTTTCTAGTTTATGGAGGAAGGTAAGTCCTATAGCAATCACCCGTCAAGGGTGGAAGCAGAAGTTCAGACAGTTTGTAATGTTTGCAGACTGATACCGGACTGGATTGCTGTTCCCCGAGTTCGTGCCCTGGTGCAATCTGTGATTGAAGGTGCTGGACAAGCAGTTAAGAGTTAAAGCAAGTCCAGACCACAGACTAGGAGTTAAAAGTAAAGCAGGAACAAAGTTTATTGACAGGACAGCACAGCACCCTGACGGGCGGGACTTAGTGAAGGAGCTAAGCCAAAGAATGGCTGGAGTTCATGGGAGTTATAGGGGCTGACTTTAGGCACCTCTTCCCCACTCTGCTTCGAAGCTGTAGCTGAAATCGGATGTCTGATTAACTTCTCGCTGACCCCGGCCATCTGGATCCCCCACCATCCTCATGAAACTGGACATTCCAAGGAGGTCTCATTTGTCCATCCTGTCGTTGAAGCCTGTTATGCACATTTTATGAGTACTGCTCATTATTGTGGTGAGACCCCATTTTTGTTTGTCTTGGGAAAGTTCTCTCAACTCGTCCTGGCCTTGGACCCACTACCCACAGTGTACAGCTGCATCTTCATTTGGTGAGAGGCTTGTTATTTCTGAGAAGTCCGTTGTTTCCCATCCTTCTTTAGATGTCTGCTTTTAAAGTGACTCTCTCATCCAAAATGGAGTCACCTCTATTATTGCTCCCCTTACAAGACTGGTGCCATGCCTTGGCTCAGCAGTGACAAGGACTTCCACCTTGGTCTTTGGCCCCTTTCAGCTGTGAGGCCTCGTGTGTCACTACTTCTCCTCTCATTTCCTCTGTTCTAGCCTCATCAACTCCAACACACCCACACAGTCCTGCTCCATGTACAGCCCTACCTCTTGCAGCTACCTCTGTCTAGAGCACTCGGTCCCCAGACGTTAGTAGGGCCGATATTTAAGTCTCTGCTGAATTGTTATTATATATGCCGTCTCTAATTATTCAATATGAAGTAGCGCCTTTCTTCTTTGCTAATTCTTCATTTTACTTCCTCTCCTTTATTAATAGACATAATGCCACTTGGCATATTCAGAATATATTTGTCAGGTGACCCCTCCCCCCAGAACATAATCTTGTGAGAAGTTCACCCAACCACACCTGGCACACTGCAGCAACTTAACGCTTGTTTGTTGAATAACTGAATATATAGTAGATATGAATTTTGCTTCATAAAATGGATAAGAAATATTATACTTTTTTTTTTTGCAGTACTGGGGCTTGAACTCAGGGCCTACACCTTGAACCACTCCACCAGCCCTTTTGTTTTGAAGGTTTGTTGTTTTTTTTTTTTTGAGATAGGGTCTTGGGAATGATTTGCCCAAGCTGGCTTTGAACCATGATCCTCCTGATCTGTGCTTCCTGAATAGCTGGGATTATAGGCGTGAACTGGCATCTTTACTTTTCTAAAATAGATAATCTATTTCCTGACCCTACCCACCTGGCTGGCAATGAACTCAGTACAGGTCATGCTTGGGTTGGTTCAAGGATTTTAGGAATCTTCTTAGCCCCGAATATTATGGGGCTAAGAATTTGTCCTTCCATCTACATTGGGTGCCATTGGTGTTCTGATAGCGCAAACACAGATCTGTGCTGAAACTCAAGACTCCACTGCTTCCTAACCATGCTTGCACATAGAAGACTTTTATTCTTGTGTTTGGCTTTCTCAAATTTTCATACCATCTAGCGAAGGGCTCTGTCACTTCCCCAGGGCTCTGCATAAGAGTGGGGCATGGCCCCCTTCCATATAAAATCCTGATTCCTAAACCCTCCCTCTTCATTCAGAAAGCCTCCCTTTTCTAGCAAGTTGGCCACTTTCATGCCTCTGAGCGTCGGTGCTGTCTCCTTTACCACACACATGTACACGTACACAGAGGTACTGGTTGAATTCTGGGTTTCTGGGAGCCTCTTCCTTCAGTCCTATGACATAAAAGTCAAGTTCAGAGTTAGACATAGTCTGGCCATATTCTGATTAGTGAGAAGGGAAATTGCCACCTTTTTCTCCAGTTCACACCCACAAGGTAGACAAATGTAAGTAACCCATTAACCAGCTGGCTTTGACCCGCGTGAGTGAATGAATGAAAGCCTGTTCAACCTCCAGTGTTCCACTGACAGCAAAATTTCTTCTTAACATTTTCATAAAGCTTTTTCTTACATGTCTTTCTTGCTGCATTTTGTCATTTTCCCAATTAAATTATGAACTTCTTGGGGGATAGAATTTGCCTAAATTGCTCTTTTCTCAAGTTGGATGTTTTGCAACCATTAGGTTTTGGAAATAATTTTGAATAACTAGAAATAATTTAACGAATGAAAATCTTTCCCCAGTTTCAGTGTGGAATGTACCGATGTCACACTAAAGGCAAGAGATTGGTTGTATGACAGCAAGTGCTGAAAAGATAGTTTGTCTTCATTATCTCCTCATGATGTTTAAAAAGAACGATGAACCTTAAAAAGAAGAAAACACTGCTTATTTTCACTGTTAAGGCCCTCTCGGGGTTAGGCTGTGTGATATTGGTCGTCACCTTGTTCTAACTATAAGGTTGCCACACGGATTTGTCACCACTATGTCAATGAGCACAGCCAAGGACAGCAAATATCACTGAGCACAAGCTTTCCTGTGAACACTGAAACTTAATGTCTCTGCCTTGATTAGAGTTTACAGCATAAATAAGGAGAAAATGTGTTTAACAAGGAAGGCAATCGTGATCCTAAATCTTACACAGTGAGCTGTGGAGACCCCACAGATGAGGATTTCAAGAGATATTCAGCTCATTTTCATCACTTTTCAGTCCTGTGGGGATGTGTGTTAAGAAAGGGTGTAATTCTTCTGGTCCTATGAAAATTCTGCTTATTTTTCCTTTGAATCATTATTTATTATATGTAATAAACTTGGTGTAGTACATTTGTTATTAGGTATTATAGAGAAATGGGATATGTTGGAACGTCATAGTAAGCACATCTACTTCATTGGAGATTTAGATGAACACAGTTTTTTTGTAGAAGGAGTGCATTGGTACGGTTGCTGAGTTGGGGTAATCTTTTTCAGGAGTGCCTGTAGAAACTTCTAAGATGAGATAGAAAGCTGGATGCCAGAAGCTCTTTTCCTCGTGAACAGCTAGCAGAGAAATTCAGAACTGTTGGAGAACGCTCTGCACACAATCTTGTCTTTCATGGTGTGTAAAGCAGAGAGGTTTGGTGATCTATAAAACGCTCCATGTGAAGTCCAGTAGTTTCGGAGTGTCTGTTACTCCTGATTTTGTTCATGATGATGTGTAGGAAGAAAAGTCAAGTGCAAAACCTCTCATTTAAGGGGTCTAAAATATTCTGAAGTTCCCTTATGTTTTTTGTGGTCTTGAACGTTCTTTGCAACTTACCTGCAAAATTCACCATGCCTATTGACGAAGGTAAGCCGGGAAGTACCTGCACCAAAGACAGAGCTTCGAAATTTATTTTGCAAACATATCAAACAAGTGTTAGGTATGTATTAATGAAAGATAATGTACTACAAAATGCTTGGTGTTTCAGATGTCCTGTGAGCATTTACTGTACTTATCAAGTACTTTACAGGCATTTTCCCCATTTAATCCATCATGACAACCTTTACGGTGGGTATTATCACTTCCGCATGGTGTAGATGAGGAAGCGGAGACTCACAGAAGCTACTTGTGTAACTTGGCCAACCTCACAGAGCTGATAAGCGACAGCTGGGACACCATCCTGCAATGCTCATTTGTGACTCTGCTGTACAGCATCTTCCCTTCTCCCTGGACTGTCCCCAAAATAGTGAATGAAAGTGGTGAGATATATGTCCTTCCTGAAATTCACTTCTGAGGAACTCGCTCCAAGTGGTTTTGGTAAAACCACATTATAACATACAAGGGGCCCCCACACACCCCTTGCCTGTAACATGCTGCTTGACCGAGAAGTGACTGGAAGGGTGACACCAGGCCAGGTTCCACCACGGGTGTTAACAATCGTCTGAGGTCACAGATTCCAGCGCATTCTGGCTCTTACTGGTGCCAGATGGACGGTGCTGGGAGGCTCCTGGATGTCGTGGCTGCTGGAGCCTGTCCCCAGCGCCATGTCCCCAGCAGTCAGCTGGCACCCTGTCCTTGCCCTGACCAGGGGCACTGGCCAAAAGAAAAGTGGGGACATTGGAAACACTGCTGCCCCTCTGCCTTCTCAAATGGACGCTCTGTTGACCCTGTCTTCTTGCCTCACCCTCTCCTTTATGTCTTCCTCTGTTTCCACACCTGCCCCACAGGCAGCAGAAAACAGAAACCTTAGCCTGTTTCCATTTGAGGGAGAAGAGAGAAACCCACAGAAGTTACTAGCCTCAAACTTGCTGTGGGATCGAAGGCGTTAGGCTTTTTATCTTGAAAAGTAGGAAACAAATTTGTATTATTTTAATAAAAAATACAGAGTTGGAAAGAACAATGATATTCATGAATACTTAACATTTCCCCTACAGACTTACCAGGTTCAGACCTTTGATAGTTCTTCATTTAAATTCTCATTGTACACTGTTCACTCTCACTCAAATAGCGGAAGGGAAAAACTTGCTGTCTTGGAGAATGTTCTTTCTGTTTCTGCCACATTTAGCCTCTAAAACATTAGACATTCGGGGAGGGAAACGACGGTCAGAAGGCAGTGAGGCCTCTGCCTAGGATGAGTCTGTGGCCAAGGGCAAGGATGCTTGTACTGCGTTACTTCCATTACTATCTCCAGGACCTCCACCAATGACTCCTCCTCTAAACCTCGCCCCTCCCCTGCCACAGCTGGCCCCAGGTCTCAGGTCGCAAAGTCCCTCACTGTCTACCAGTGCAAAAGCACTGACTGTCAATTCCAGTGGGGCAGCTCAATTCCAGCTGTCCTCCATCGCCCTCCGAAAACGTAACAGCACACAGCTAGATGCACAAACGTGAGGAATAAAGAATTCTCAATGCCTTCCCACTGGCTGGCTCCCAATGGTGACTAGGTGTTCCCAAAAAAGCCAGCCCAATTTAATGTGGACATCAATGGCTTTGCATAGTGCCTGTGAATCTAAGCAACGCTACCAACTGGTCAAAATTATTTTTATAATTATCACCCACTTATCATTTAAATGTTGGATGCTGACTCTGGAAACAGCGTTTAGAGGATTTGCACAGAGTGTTTTTAAGACATCGTTTCTTACTACTTTTTGCCACTAGATGGAAGAAGCAGGTTAACAAAATGGTATTTTTGGTGCTTCATTCAACTCTACCCAGAAACAACCATAAAAGTGTGTTTCAAGACACTCTCAGATTTCTTTTACTTATCTATTCTTATTGCAGTATTTTTTTTTCATGTGAGTACTGGATTTACCAACAGAGGAACATAGAGTTCAATTTTCCTATGATTATTTTGAAGGACTGGAGGTCTTACAGGTGAACAAGAAAGAAAGCAACTGCCAGCTGGAGGAAGAGAGGTAAGAATTACATAAAGATATGGGTAACAGATATGCCAAAAGGTCATTCTTAGTGTACGTTGTTGTCCAAAAAATTACATGCCCATATAAACATGAAACCAAACTCAGTCCACAAATACATACTGTGTAAGCGACACACTGAAGACGTTAGGTGCAGTGCCATGAAGCCCACCGGGGTGGCCTGGGGCAGCTCCTCTTTACATGAGCTTTCACTCTAAAGCACAGCTGAGCTCCAGGTAAGCCAACTGCACCCAGGCACTTGTAGAACGGGATAGAAGCGGATGACCACCAGGAATACAGGTGAGTTTTTTGTTATTGTTGTGCTGGGTGGGGATACATTGTGGCATTTACAGAAGTTCTTACAGTGTATCAAATATGTGACACTTGACTTCACCCCCTCCCCACTCTCCTTTACCCAGCCCCATTCCTGGAACAGTTACAACAGCTCTCACTTTTGCATTTACATACATGTGCACACGTTTCTTGCACCCCATTCATCCTCCTGTCCCCTTTCCCTGATAGCTTCCCTCCGCCCACTGGTACCGACCCCCTCCCCCAGGACCTGTTTTACCCTCCAGTTCTCTTATTTTGTAGAAGAAAAAAGAGAAAAAATGACGCTTTGGCTTGTTTGTGGTAAAAGGAGCAACACAGGGAGTGTATTTTGGATGTGCATGGGGGATGGGGAGACGTGTGGGAACTTGAATTTCCAGCTGAGAACAGCAAGGATAACCTTCCTGACGAAAACTGACACGAAAAAACCCCGAGGGGTGGGGATGGCCGTCCAGTGACAGAGGCACAGTGAATAGAAACAAGATGCGGAAAATGGTGACCAAAGACCTCTAAAGACGAAAAGGCAGTGTGTTTGCAAAAGCACGGCGAGAGTCTGCACAGAGAAGACATTGCTGTTTGGTACTTAGACAGATCGAGGCACAGGAGGCATCCTGGTGAGCTGGGCTCTGCAGAGAGCGGCATCCTGGAAACCGGAGCTGCCGCCTGGGCAGGGAAGGCCACTCTCGGGGAGCCGGAGTTCTGCTGTCACCTTCTGTGAGGCGAAGGCTGCTAGTGGTGTGGGCCTGGACACTGATGGGCACAGTCACCAAGGCAGCTTCGTGTGGCCTCTGCTTTCCTTCAGAGAGCAGACCGAGGGGCAAAGCGTCATTAGTGCCAAGAAACCAGTGTCTCACCTGTCAGACACCACCTGGCACCACCCACCTCCTGATCTCCCAGCCCCTTCACGTGCGGGATCTGCAGAGCCCTATTCCAGCCTCGGAAGGCCGCAAGCCTGAGCCCCGATATCACGAGTGGTCATACAATTACCCGTCTTGTAAATCCAATCATAGGGTTTGATTTTATGGCCTCCCGTGGGACTGTGACTGCAGGTTACCTAAAGGTCATACAGGAAGTTTGTGTCCTTGTCACAGGAGTCCATTCTTCTCCAACTCAGATTTTCGTCACCCCTCTGGCACTGCGTGTATGTAGTTCAACACGATTTTTATTGCTAGAAACATATACAGGAGACTATAACTTTTTAATTGAAAGGGTTTTTTTGGCACTTTGTCTCATTTTCCTACTGTGTATCTTACTTAAGTAATGTGGAGTTAAAAACCTGTGTTACTCTTAACGGATAAAAATGCTGTGTATTAAATCCTATTTGAGTTTGATATGTGAGTGACGAGATTACCTAAAATATGTGCATATAAATGATTTCAAATAGCACATTCAGATTAGCAAGCCACCTCACCTTTCTGTTCTTCAAAGCATGGAGTAGCTAAGTGTCTATTTTCCTGAATTCGAAGTAATTATCCGAGTGATTTGAAGAGCCTTATAAAATGACATTAGCCATGTTTGGCTCTCATTAGCTAAAGTTGATAGTTTTGTTGTGGTGTCCCTTTGCACACTTTGCAACATAAGCTGATTTCCCTATGAGGAGAATGGCGAGAATTTGATTTTAAGACTTTATGGTCCATCTACAATTAAAACTATTTCAAAATTGTAACTTGTAGTACTACAGATGAAAAACAAAAGTTTAAATGTGTTTCCCAGAAGATGAAAATTGGTTACAGAAGCCTACATGAATTATTGGCTTTTTTTTTAGGACTCCATATGTGTAGCCAAGATAGAAAATAGAAGCGATTATATGGGAAAAGCTGAGCAAGAATGTAGAAGTCTGTAATTGAAGAAATCGTACACAAGGATTTTAGCCCAGTTACCCACACTGTGCATTTGCATCGATTTTATCGGCCACGTAGGATCGCACAGCTCTGTAACCCTGTAGAATAGACGTGGGTGGAAGAATATAGAAATGCAATTGTCTAATTCTGCTTGGCTTAATGGAGCTTGTTTTCCTGCTGCTGTCATTTGAAAATCATTGGTGATTTTCCTACAGAGAGGTTTTAGAAAGAAATATGTCTAAAAAAAAAGACAATACAACTAACAAAGATATACCCATTAAAACAACGTTACGTACTTTTACTGACGTTTGCAAGTTTATCTCTTCCAGTTTAGATAAATTGCATTTTGAGGAGTCATAGCATTTTTGGCTAAATCCAACCTCTCTGTTCTTGCTGATGGTGTATAATGCCCCTCTGTGGAAACCCGACTTTAAAAAACAAATGAAACCTCCCCAATCCCACAAAAATCAGCTCGTCAAGACAACTTCTGTAGTGTATAGCCTGACATCAAATGCGATTTCAGACTTAGCAGCTGAGAATTTGATAAACCTTGAGCTGTCTTGGAAAGATGAGTGATGGAGCGTTAGTGTGCCCAGGATTTTTATGCTGGCTATTTTTTTTCCATATAAACTTTACATATAAGAAAGGTTTTATAAAAAGCATAGCTCGCTTCAGAATTTTCATATACAGAACAGAACACTCGAATACTAGAATTTTAAAACAAATGTGCTACTTGCCTACACATCTTCATTTTATTCCATCCCATAAGTCTTTTTGTTGGCATGTGATATTTCAAAACTATATTGAGAGAACCAACATTTCCTACTAAAATTAGTATTACTTTGACAATTTGAATGTTTAGTAAAGGTGGCAGTTTTTCTGAACTTTGCAAGTTGCCAAAGGAATGCCTTTGGCCATGTTGGGAAATTGTAAGGGCATAAGCTGTTTGCAAAGGAAGGAGGAATTTCAAAGTGATATATTAAAAATTACCCCAACCCTCTTCTCAGTCAGAGAAGACACAGTTTGAGAGTGTTTAGGAGCAAAGGACAGCCAGACCACTGGATATATGGGTTTAGCTCTTATGCTTATAAATTTCTCCTCTACTTTTGTGATGGGATCATTTTTGAAATGGCTACTTAAACCTATAGCATTCCATACTCACGGTAATTTATTCCTGGCTCTAATTTCTGCTTTTCTTCCATCGGTCAGGATCATTTTGGTTAATTTTCTTTACATAATGAGAAAGGAGTAGTTGTGAAGGCAGGAGTGCGTGCAGCTCTGGGGCATGAAGAAGTCTTATGTTGCAGAGAGACAGAGTCCCACTGAATGACTTCACTTCTGTCCTTAAGATCCTTTTCTCTTACAGACACCCCATAGGAGCCATTGAAATAAAGACTGTAACTGGAAACAAAAGCTTACCAGTGTAGTTAGGGGACATGGGGCAGAAAACTATGTGTTAAATAAGACTTCAGATTTCTAAGAGTGCTTTGTTCTTCCTCCATGCTCCAGTATGGTTTTTCTACAACACAAGTTTTGGATGCTGTCTCTCAGCACGAGCACGGGTGGCACTGGGTCCCCTCTCCTCATGACCCCCTTGACTCACCTGCCATGGTCCTGGGCACCTGCGTGGCTCTCCCTGGCCTCTCAGCTGCAGAGCCCGAGCCTGCCTGTGGCTGCCTTCCATGCTCTGTGCCTCAAGGAAGGAATCCATCCAAACGCTGACTTTCTTAGGTCAGCACTTGCTAAGCACTTACTGTATACCAGGTAAGAACTGCACTCTGGTGTGTCTTGGGGACACAAAGAAAGCAACCAGCATGGCTTGCGTGTGACCCACACATGTGGGTTACTTGGTATGCATTGTTTTCTGCTCCCAAAAGACCAAGTAAAGTGGACAGAGCACTCACCCACGGGACAGTCACATTTAACACGTGTATTTTTCCTTCCTTGTGCAGCTTGAATTCCAGGAGCCGTTTTCGGATGACTTATTTGATTCCTGCTTTTCTGCCTTCAATCAAGTTCTCAGGCAATGCTGTGACATTTGACCTGAGTATCCGAAAATTCAGTGACACAGAAAGCTGACATCTGAAACCGTGCGACCTGGAATTGTGATCTTGGAAGAGCAGTCTACATCCGAGAGGCCTTTGAGAAAATTATCCAAGAAGCAGCATTAATTAGCCATCTGTGGAAATGTTGGTCTGAGTAATCGATATAGATAATTGTTGTATTTCGGGAGTTGAGGGGTATTTGCAAAGCACGCTTCATTGAGCGTAAATTTTTCTCTAAGTTCCAGGAACTACAAATTAAATGTAGACTCTTAGCTATACCTTTTGAAGAAGGATTTTATGTGTATGGATCTTGTATCTTGTAATTGATAGATTTAATTGATTGATGTAGGGAATATAAAGTGTTGTTTTTTTTTTTTTGCAGTACTAGGACTAAAGTCAGGGCCTTCACTTTGAGCCACTCACCAGTCCTTTTTTGTGATTTTTTTTTTTTTGGAGATAGAGTCTCACAAACTATTTGCTCAGGCTGGCTTTGAACTGTGATCCTCCAGATCTCTACCTCCTAAGTAGATGGGATTACAGATGTGAGCACCAGCACCCGACTATAAAGTGATCTTTTCATGGAATCGCACCCTCTTGGAATCCTGCTGTGAGGAGTCCAGTAACGTATTTCCCTTAACATCTCGGCATCTTCAACTGATGCCTCATGACTTCAAATACAGAATCTTCCAATAGCTGCATCTTTGTGGATGTGAGACTCCTTCTTTACCCTGAACCTTAAACGTTCAAGTCTAAGCTCATCCTCCCACAAATGACTTTATTTCTGACTCTGCAGTTATTCTCCAAGACACTGGCTTTACGATCCCGTGCATCATGGTGTCTTTGTTGTTTTTGTTCACAAGTAGCTATCGGGTCTTGTTGCGTCTTCTTTGCAGACATGCTTGTGTCCACCCTTAGTACTACAGCTGGACGGTCATCTGGACTATGATGATGAGCTTGCAAGTGGTGTGAGGGAGGTGGTGGCCTGCTGCCAGCGCCTCCCGGGTCCTGTCTGCACCGCCTCCATGCCCTGACTGCTTCTCCTAAGCACCTCTCTGATTATGACCTCCGTGTTTCTCACAAACATGAGTAGCTCTGTTTTGCTTGCAAGGTGAAGCTCAAAGTCACAGACTGTCACTTAAGGCCTTTCATTGACTCTTCCCAACCTGTGTGCCATCACCGACCTTCCTCAGACCTGCCCCGACCTGACGGGTCTGCTGTTTTGGCTTAAGTGATTTGAATCTCCAAAGATATCATTTTTCCTTGTGTTCTGCTTTTCCAAACACCTCCCTTTTTACCTAAAAAAAAAAAAGTCATGAAGATAATTCTAGTTCATGGTGATGACTCTTTTGAACTCCTCAAAGTGCATAGGCTGAGTTGTTCATTTAGAAATCATGCTGTATAGCTTTGCGACATTTGTGTACCAACGCTGGATTTTCTATGTATTTTTGATTGCTGTTTAAACTCTTAGGCTCTTACTTCCTTTACTATATTTAAAACTCCTGGAAGTCAGGGCCGTGTAATTTCCGTAGCCTGAACAGATTTATTTATTGTTTGTTTGCTTGTTTTTGTGGTTCTGGGGATTGAACCAGGGCCTCCCGCTAGGCCAGTGCTCTACGGCTGAGCCACGGCCTCTGTCCCCACGGATCTACAGAAAAGTCCATGAAGCATGGGCTCAAAGCATACTCGGATGTATCCCTTCTAAGTTTCTGAGCACAATTTTCCTCTAATTTTCTATTTCTGTTTTCTTTCAGATGAAAGGCTCCCTCTCACCACCTCTCTTGTGCCTCTATTGACATAGATTTTTTGTTTTTGATTATGGTTTTTGGTGCATTGGGGTTTGGAACTCAGGGCTGCACACTTGCAAAGCCGGTGGTCTACTGTTTGAGTCACACCTCCCGTTCATTTTGCTCTGGTTATTTCGGAGATAGAATCTTGGTAACTATTTGCCTGGGCTGGCCTCCAACTTTGATCCTTGATCCTCCTGATCTCTGCCTACTGAGTAGCTAGGATTACAGGCGTGAGCTACCAGTGTCTAGTGCCTGACAGGTGGTGGTTTTTCATGTGCAGTTGTTGAACTCTTTTTGAACAGCATAACTGTACAGTACTTCAAGGCGGACTCTGCGTAAGCTTCCCTTCAATGCACACTAAAAGCTGCTCATTCCTATTGTCTAGCTAGACATCTCTGAAAAATCATTAAACTCTCCAACTGTGGCCACACCAAAGCCAGAGGCTATGGTGTTTTCTTAAGGTGACTCACTTTCTGACTTAGGTTCATGGCAGCTGGTGTCTTCTTGTGGAATTTGTCTCTTGGAGCTCGAGATGGCAGAGAACTTTCAGTGCCACTAGATATTCGGTGTTTTTATATTTATGACCCTAATTCAAGTCTTGTAAATGAATTCTACACACAAACACACACACAGAGGCAGTAGACCAACAGCCAGGAAAGCTTAGCTCACGTCCTCATGAGGTGGATTCTGGGTTCCAGTGCCCTTGTTTTAACTTAGACATTGTAAGGGTTAAAGTGACCTCTGCAGTCTCTCCGGGACACCCCCGTTTCTGTACAAAGTCCTTACAAGGATGGACCCTGCCCTTGAGCTTTCCTATTTCCTCTGTGTTTGATGAGCACAATGGCTACTTGGAGAGATAGTCAGTCAAGGGGTGTGATTTGGAGATGCACTGCGTGGTGACAGCCCTGTGGAGGGAAGCAATTCTTCAGACAGACATTTTGGGTAGTTAAATGCAATTTCAGCACATTTACAAAGTTCTTACCACATTCTGTGTATTTAAGTGCTGTCAATTCCACCTGATGAAGGTGGAATGCTGGACTCTGTTCTGTCTCCAGCAGCACGGTGAGGGTGCCCTTCACCTCCACAACTAACCTTGTCACAGCTCTCTCTCTCTCTCGTGTCTTCCTTGGGGTGCTGGGTCACTTTGTCTTCACAAGTCTTACCAGGTGATTTTCCAAGATGTAGCAAGTTAACAAATTCAGTTGGTCAGGTACAATGAAGGTACTTAAGCTATAATTATTTTTTTTTAAAAATCACATATCATATGTGGTTTTCTTCTTTGAGGTATTTTTATGTGCATTATAAAACATTTATGAAATAATAAAAGGCACAAAAAGTAAAAATCACCCCTACACTACTGCCCAGATAAAGTCACCGGTCACCTTTGGATGTGGAACTCGGCATCCTGTTGGGCATCTCAATGGCCAACTACGGCCAGCAGGTGTTGTTTAGCTTGTGGTGTGTATTTCTATGATTTTAAACTTAAGTGCTCAGACTCAGAGTGCTTCTCCCACTTTCAGTGCATGCCTGGTTCTGTGCATACTTGGCCACGAGGCTTCTGGCATTTCTGTTCTTTTTTTATTATTCATATGTGCATACAAGGCTTGGTTCATTTCTCCCGCCGCCCCCACCCCCTCCCTTACCACCCACTCCACCCCCTCCTTCTCCCCTCCACCCCCTCAATACCCAGCAGAAACTATTTTGCCCTTATTTCTAATTTTGTTGAAGAGAGAGTATAAGCAATAATAGGAAGGAACAAGGGTTTTTGCTGGTTGAGGTAAGGATAGCTATACAGGGCATTGACTCACATTGATTTCCTGTGCGTGGGTGTTACCTTCTAGGTTAATTCTTTTTGATCTCACCTTTCTCTAGTTCCTGGTCCCCTTTTCCTATTGGCCTCAGTTGCTTTAAGGTATCTGCTTTAGTTTCTCTGCATTAAGGACAACAAATGCTAGCTAATTTTTTAGGTGTCTTACCTATCCTCACCCCTCCCTTGTGTGCTCTCGCTTTTATCATGTGCTCAAAGTCCAATCCCCTTGTGTTTGCCCTTGATCTAATGTCCGCATATGAAGGAGAACATACACTTTTTGGTCTTTTGGGCCAGGCTAACCTCACTCAGAATGATGTTCTCCAATTCCATCCATTTACCAGCGAATGATAAAATTTCATTCTTCTTCATGGCTGCATAAAATTCCATTGTGTATAGATACCACATTTTCTTAATCCATTCGTCAGTGGTGGGGCATCTTGGCTGTTTCCATAACTTGGCTATTGTGAATAGTGCCGCAGTAAACATGGGTGTGCAGGTGCCTCTGGAGTAACAGTCTTTTGGGTATATCCCCAAGAGTGGTATTGCTGGATCAAATGGTAGATCGATGTCCAGCTTTTTAAGTAGTCTCCAAATTTTTTTCCAGAGTGGTTGTACTAGTCTACATCCCCACCAACAGTGTAAGAGGGTTCCTTTTTCCCCGCATCCTCGCCAACACCTGTTGTTCATGGTGTTGCTGATGATGGCTATTCTAACAGGGGTGAGGTGGAATCTTAGTGCGGTTTTAATTTGCATTTCCTTTATTGCTAGAGATGGTGAGCATTTTTTCATGTGTTTTTTGGCCATTTGAATTTCTTCTTTTGAGAAAGTTCTGTGCATTCTTCACGTATGTTATCAGACATTGTGGGAAATGAGCAGAGGCATTGGTGTTGGACTCTGTCAGCCTCCATCATGAGCTCTGGGTCACATGGTGTTTTTTCCACTGCTCACTCTCCCTTAGATGGCAAAGGACCACGGCAGGGGACTGTCCCGTCCAGCAGGACACATCAGCGTGGGTAGCGAACCTAGAAAGGGGGAGAATGAAGGGACAAGAGACACGAAGGAGACAGCAAGACAGGAAATCTGATCAAGCTGCAAAATCTTATTGTTCACACAGGGGTATTTATGTGCTGCGGGACTGAGGAGTATGACGAGGTGTAGGCTGGTTGGCTGGTTCTGCTATAGGACTTCTGATAGGGTGCACGTTCGCGCCGGTGGCAAGGTGAACTCCCGGAAGAGAAGCAGGGACGGCGCCATCTTGTGCTGAAGGAGAAGTTGGGCGGGTGGTGCTTTTGCAGGGTTGTGATGCGACACCGCAGGATATTTGCATAAGCACAGGATGTGCAAAATGTTCTGAGAAGGTGTTCCAGGAAGATAAGTAACTGCAAATGTTCCAGGGCAAGGTCAAGATAAAATGGCTCACAAAGGAAGCCTTGTCTCTGACATTTCCCCCTTATTCTTATACAAACATGACCAGAGTATGTCGGCTTTTTGAGAGGGGATGACAAAGGCCCAGTTCCTCAAGATGGAGATTACTTTTGTTTTGTTAAGAGAGTCTCCTCGGCATGTTTTTTGAGGAGGCAGATTTTGAGAGCATGCCAACCGCCATGCACCAGGGCATGTCATACAGAGGTCCTGGGTTTAGGGATCCTAGGATCCACCCTCCTGCAGTCCTACCTGCACCCTCATTCAGGAAGGCCTCTATGATCACTCTCCCTGGGTGCTGCCTCCCCCAAGCGGAGGGGATCAGCAAAGGAGGGCCCAGTGGGCGATGAGTGGTCAATATTTTTGTACAAGAAGAGGGGGTGGCAGGGAGAAATTTTTGAAACCCAGGCGGAACATTAGTGAGTTTCTACTGAAAGGTAGGTCTCAGGAGTGTGGTCTTCCATTTCCAGGCAATGATAATGAATCTGTATAGGCTTAGAGGCTAAGATGTTAATTTGTTTTTTAATGAATTGTATCAGCCTGTTTATAATGCCCTATGGTCACCATTAAAAGTAAACCTAGCAAGGGGCCCAATAGTGGAAGAAGGTAGGGTAGAAATCCATTAAGCCCAGTCCAGAGGGGATTTTCAAATAATTCCCTTCTTCTCTTTTGTAAATCGTCTTGCAGCTGTTTAATTTTAGTGCGTACTATGCCTGATTTATTGGCATAAAAACAGCATCTTTCCCCTAAGGCCAAGCAGATACCTCCCTGGTTGGCTGTTAGTAGATCTAGGCCTCGTCTGTTTTGAAGAACCACTTCTGCCAGGGAGTCTATTTGGTCTTGTAGATCTTTAATGGTTCCTGATAAAGTTTGTACATCATCTATAAGCTGTTCAGACAGGCGACAGTAAGAGTGTATAGCCGTGCCTAAGCCAGCTGTACCTGTGCCTACAGCCACTTTTATTCCAACGCTGACAAGGAGCGGTAGGGCCTGTATTGCCCGCCTATGTCTTTTAACTAAGGTGTCTAGGCTAGGAATGGGTAGAGGTTCATTCCCTGGGACAATAGTAATATCAGGAAGTAGTAAGGCAAGAATACAGCCACCAGTCCAATTTGCTGGAAGTCTGGGGAAGGCTGAGTTTCCTCCACACATAAAAACTGTACCACTGTGGGGACAAAGAGCTGGGGTGGGTGAGGAATAATTTAGAACTGTTGAGCAATTTCCAAAGGAACTAAACCTGACGTCAATATCATAAGAATTATTTTGCATCATGCCTAAAAGGCATACTGTAGGTGCATTCATAGGCTGTACTTTAAAGGGAAATCCAGGTTGACAGGTATCACTACTGTTTATGGTGGAATTGATGGGAATTGCCATGGGCATTATTGCCCCCATGGTCATGCAAAGCCAGCAATCATTAGCAAGGCTGGGGTTGGAAGTGTTAAGCAAGGAAAAGGTAGTTTCCAAAATATCCAATGTATTGGGATCTAGATCTGGGAGCTGGGATTTAGGCAACATTAAGGGGTGATATGTGAGCTCGGGGATTTGGGGTTTTAAAAGCTCGATTATTTGAAGATGTTTGACAGCATCTGTGGGTCCTCCACCATCAGAGACCCCTGTAGGGGCCGTAACGGGCCAGCAGGAGGGTTTGCCGATGCTGCCCTCACATCCGGCTAACTGTAGCTGGGAGCGTATGCCGCCTTGGCCGAAGAGACCAGGGGTCATGTGGGTGGTGGTTCCTCCAGCTGAGCGAATGCGAGTCAGAATGGCTTGAAAATGCTGCTTGCCCTGGTTATTAAAACAAATTGAGGCTATCGCGTAACAAGAGATGTGCATGGCCTGGGTATATGTACAGGCCACAGAACAATTTTGGGGGGTTTTTGTGGTAGCGAGTTTTGGTTTATTAACACACACCCACTCAGGTCGATGAAATCCCCCAGTATTCTGATTAGTCTCCGCACGGAAGTAAGCCACCTTAGTTGTGCAATCCATGGTCTGGGTATAGCTGGTGGGGGCTTTGGACAAGTGTCCTCCCTTGCATTCACAGGGGGAACCAAAAAGAGTCTGATGAATGTTACCAGATGGGGGACCAAGTCCTCCATTAACAAACCTGTTTAGCAGGAGTGTCGCAAGCAGGATCTTCATCCAGCGCATGAACAGCATCTGTAAGAGAAGATAATGCGCCCTCAGGGAGAGGGTCTTTCTCCCTGGGTTTTATTGAGTCATTAACCTGTTTTACTAGGCGTTCTGGTAACCATCTAGGGGCAGCCTGTTCTTGATCCAAAACACAAGCTGAGCCTCGGCCCCAGATGAGGACAGGATCTGGGCCTTTCCATTTATTTGTAAGAGGATCGTGCCACATGACGGGTGGGCGGACAGTGTTAGACGAGGGGTGCCAGTGTCTGTCCGTGGCTGAGTGGCTGTCGCTGTCTAGGGTGAGAAAGTTGAGGGTAAATAATGTATGGTTTAGGCGATCTCTGGGAGTGGTAAAAGCAAGGGTAGAGGCTTTAAGACGGGTTAGCCAAGTTTTCAGAGTGAGCTGGGCACGTTCTACGATGCCCTGACCCTGGGGATTATAAGGAATCCCAGTAGTATGGGAAATTTGTAGAGGAGAACAGAACTGTTTAAACTTAGAACTGGTATATGCAGGGCCATTATCTGTCTTAATGTGTGTAGGTTTACCCATAACGGTGAAGGCTGAAACAAGATGAGAAAGGGCATCTTTGGTAGCTTCCCCAGAGTGTGATGATGCAAAAATAAAGCCACTGAAGGTATCTATAGAAACATGTATATATTTAGTTTTTCCAAATTCGGGAAAATGAGTAACATCCATTTGCCACACCTGGTTGGGTAGCAATCCTCGGGGGTCAACTCCCAAATGTTGAATGGGGAGGGAGACAGTGCAGGCAGGGCATGCTTTAACTATCTCTCATGCCTGTTGTCTGGTAATTTTACAAAGCAATCGAAGGCTTTGGGAATTTAGATGGTGAAGAGTGTGTAACTCGGTGGCTCTTTGGATGGAGCCGGCAAAGATTGGAAAGATAGAGCGAGTTGCTGCATCAGCTTGGGCATTTCCCTGTGTAAGGGGACCGGGAAGGTCAGAGTGTGCTCTAATATGGCCTAAGAAAAATGGGTGGTGTCTGGTCTGGATTAGCTGTTGAAGCTGATGAAACAGAAAGGCCGCATTGGAAGAGGCTTTAATAGCAGGTGAAATCTCCAGCAGGGGCACAGAATGAGCAATGTAGGCACTGTCTGTATAAATATTAACAGGTTTATCAAAAAAGGTTATAAAAACTTGTGTTATGGCAAACAGTTCCACAAGCTGTGCTGACTGATAGGCAGTCTCAAAGGTAGCAGGCTGATTACCGACAACAAAGACCGCACGGCCATTACTGGAGCCATCTGTGAAGACAGTGAGGGCTTGAGGGATAGGAGTCTTTTGAGTAATTTTGGGAAAAATAAAGGGATGTAATTGGGCAAAATGTAAAAGGGGGTCACTAGGAAGGTGATTATCAATTGTTCCCAAAAACCCTGATAGAGCAATGCTCCATTCATCTTCTGTCTGTAATAAAAATTGGGTTTGGTCCTTAGTGTACGGGATTAAGATTTTATCAGGGTCCTTGCCAAAATGTTGTCGAGAGAGCAAGCGACCTTTGACAATAACAGAAGCTACCTGAGCAGGATAAACAGTAATAACCTTGGAGGATGTGGTGGGTAAATGGACCCAGAACAAGGGGCAGCCTTTATTTTTAAAATGTGGATCTCTTTGCCAAAATATTCCTGTAGGTGTGTGGGGAGTATGTAAAATGACCAGGACTAGGGGGAGGTTATAAGAAATTTGTGTAACAAACTTTTGGGTAATGTCTTTTGTGACTTGGTTTAATGCCTGTTGAGCCTCGGGAGTGAGTTTTCTAGGGGAAGAGGGGTGGGAATCACCTCTCAAAATATCATTAAGGGGTAAGAGTACACAAGTGGGTAGTTTTAAATATGGTCTTAGCCATTGAATGTCTTCCATTAATTTTTGAAAATCATTAAGGGTGTGAAGATGATCTATACGTAATTGTATTTTGGGAGTTTGGATTTGGTTGTCTTGGAGTTGAAGGCCCAAATAGGTATAAGGGTCTTGTGTTTGAACCTTATCAGGTGCTATTTGTAATCCCAAGGTAGTGAGGGCTTTATAGAGATCCAGGTAGCAACCATTAAGATTATGAGTATCAGGTGTGGCAATCAACAAATCATCCATGTAATGTAAGATGTAGATTTGTGGCCATCGTTTTCTCACAGGGTCAACTGCCTGTGCGACATATTTTTGACAAAGACTAGGGCTGTTGGCCATACCCTGGGGAAGAAACTTCCACTGAAATCTCTGCATAGGACCCTGAAAATTGATGCGAGGGAGACTAAAGGCAAAGTAGGGTCTATCCTCAGAATGTAAAGGGATGGTGAAAAAGCAATCTTTTAAGTCAATAACCATTTTGTAATAGTTTTGGGGATAGCCACTGGTGTAGAATACCTGGCTGTAGTGCTCCCATGGGGTGCATGACTTTATTGATGGCGTGCAAATCTTGTAAAAGGCGCCATTTGCCTGATTTTTTCTTGACAACAAAAATAGGAGTATTCCATGGTGAGGTTGAGGGCTCTACATGATCGGCTGCTAGCTGTTCCTGTACTAACATGGAAGAAGCCTTTAATTTTTCTTGGGTAAGGGGCCACTGATCCACCCACACAGGAGTTTGAGTTTCCCAAATGATTTTATCTGCATGGGGTACAGGAGGGTCAGGGACCGACACTAAAAATCCAAATACCCAAGCCCCTGTGTGTTGGTTTTTTTTGTGGCTAGTATGGGTTTAGTTATTCCTTGTCTCTGTTTACCAAGGCCCATGCCTGGGACTAAGTCCATACGGAGCATTTGATGGGTAACTATGGAGTTAGGGCTGGCCAAAATAACTTCCATCTGGCTTAGGATATCTCGGCTCCATAAGTTAACTGGGAGACCAGGGATAACAAAGGGAGTGACAGTTCCTTTGTTGCCTTCCCTATCAGACCAGTGAAGAACCTTAGAACTGACTAGGGGGTTTTTTGATTGTCCTATTCCTTTGAGGTCAGTTAAAGATGGGGTGAGGGGCCACCCGGGGGGCCAATGTTGTTGGGATATAATGGTGGCGTCGGCCCCGGTATCTAAGACTCCTTGAAACTCTTTCCCTTCAATAACTAGGGTAAGGGAGGGCCTTTCCTGAGAGATGGGTTGTACCCAGTAGATATCAGAGGACCCCAAGGAGGCAGTCCCCCGTGGCAGGCTCTGGGCGGTGGAGGTGCCTCCTGAGCGTAGGGGGAGGAGAAGTAATTGTGCGAGTCTTGTTCCTGCTGGAATGGCTGCAACCCCATTGATAGCTGTGGCTAGTATTTGTATCTCTCCAGTGAAATCATTATCAACAATGCCAGGGAAGACTTGTACACCCTGTAAGGTAGTGGAGGCTCTTCCAAGAATAAGAGCACACATGTGAGATGGAGGGGGACCCATAATTCCAGTGGGTATTATCTGGGGCCCCTGCATTGAGTCTAATATTGTATCGGTGGCGGCACAGAGGTCCAATCCTGCACTGCCTGGGGTGGCTCTTTGGAGGGAGGAGATAGTGGAGAAGGGTTTTGAGGAAGGTTGGGGGCTTGGGAGGGAACAAACCTTATTGCCCCTGGGTTTGTCCTGGGGGGTATCGGGGCCAGGGGCTGGCCCCGCGAGGAGTTTTCCGAAAAGCGGGGAGAAATGGGCTGTCCAAGGGCATTAGTCTTAGACCTGCATTCATTAGCCCAGTGACGGCCCTTGCCGCAACGAGGGCAGAGAGTGGTGGGTGGTTTAGCCTCGGTTTGAGCCACGGTCTGGGGGGGTGTTGCCTTTGGGCCTTTTTTGCCTGTTGGGCATTCACGTGCAAAATGGCCAGGTTGGTTACAATTAAAGCAAGTCCGTGAGCCAGGATTGTGGAGAGCCTTAGTAAAGGCAGCACCTGTAGCTAGGCCCATGGCATGGGCCGTACCTACCCCGGCACAAAGTCTAATAAAGTCAGAAAGTTCTCCTTTAGTCTTATGTGGTCGAAGAACATCCTGACAAGCTGGGTTGGCGTTTTCAAAGGCAAGATTTTTTTTTTTTTTCATGGTTAATTTTATTTATTTATTTATTTTTTCATTTTTCTTTTATTATTCATATGTGCATACAAGGCTTGGTTCATTTCTCCCCCCTGCCCCCACCCCCTCCCTTACCACCCATTCCACCCCCTCCCGCTCCCCCCCTCAATACCCAGCAGAAACTATTTTGCCCTTATTTCTAATTTTGTTGTAGAGAGAGTATAAGCAATAATAGGAAGGAACAAGGGTTTTTGTTAGTTGAGATAAGGATAGCTATACAGGGCATTGACTCACATTGATTTCCTGTGCGTGGGTGTTACCTTCTAGGTTAATTCTTTTTGATCTAACCTTTTCTCTAGTTCCTGGTCCCCTTTTCCTATTGGCCTCAGTTGCTTTTAAGGTATCTGCTTTAGTTTCTCTGCATTAAGGGCATCAAATCCTAGCTAGTTTTTCAGGTGTCTTACCTATCCTCACCCCTCCCTTGTGTGCTCTCACTTTTATCATGTGCTCATAGTCCAATCCCCTTGTTGTGTTTGCCCTTGATCTAATGTCCACATATGAGGGAGAACATACGATTTTTGGTCTTTTGGGCCAGGCTAACCTCACTCAGAATGATGTTCTCCAATTCCATCCATTTACCAGCGAATGATAACATTTCGTTCTTCATGGCTGCATAGAATTCCATTGTGTATAGATACCACATTTTCTTAATCCATTCGTCAGTGGTGGGGCATCTTGGCTGTTTCCATAACTTGGCTATTGTGAATAGTGCCGCAATAAACATGGGTGTGCAGGTGTCTCTGGAGTAACCTGTGTCACAGTCTTTTGGGTATATCCCCAAGAGTGGTATTGCTGGATCAAATGGTAGATCGATGTCCAGCTTTTTAAGTAGCCTCCAAATTTTTTTCCAGAGTGGTTGTACTAGTCTACATTCCCACCAACAGTGTAAGAGGGTTCCTTTTTCCCCACATCCTCGCCAACACCTGTTGTTGGTGGTGTTGCTGATGATTGCTATTCTAACAGGGGTGAGGTGGAATCTTAGTGTGGTTTTAATTTGCATTTCCTTTATTGCTAGAGATGGTGAGCATTTTTTCATGTGTTTTCTGGCCATTTGAATTTCTTCTTTTGAGAAAGTTCTGTTTAGTTCACATGCCCATTTCTTTATTGGTTCATTAGTTTTGGGAGAATTTAGTTTTTTAAGTTCTCTGTATATTCTGGTTATCAGTCCTTTGTCTGATGTGTAGCTGGCAAATATTTTCTCCCACTCTGTGGGTGTTCTCTTCAGTTTAGAGACCATTTCTTTTGATGAACAGAAGCTTTTTAGTTTTATGAGGTCCCATTTATCTATGCTATCTCTTAGTTGCTGTGCTGCTGGGGTTTCATTGAGAAAGTTCTTACCTATACCTACTAACTCCAGAGTATTTCCTACTCTTTCTTGTATCAACTTAAGAGTTTGGGGTCTGATATTAAGATCCTTGATCCATTTTGAGTTAATCTTGGTATAGGGTGATATACATGGATCTAGTTTCAGTTTTTTGCAGACTGCTAACCAGTTTTCCCAGCAGTTTTTGTTGAAGAGGCTGCTATTTCTCCATCGTATATTTTTAGCTCCTTTGTCAAAGATAAGTTGCTCATAGTTGTGTGGCTTCATATCTGGATCCTCTATTCTGTTCCACTGGTCTTCATGTCTGTTTTTGTGCCAGTACCATGCTGTTTTTATTGTTATTGCTTTGTAATATAGTTTGAAGTCAGGTATTGTGATACCTCCTGCATTGTTCTTTTGACTGAGTATTGCCTTGGCTATTCGTGGCCTCTTGTGTTTCCATATAAATTTAACAGTAGATTTTTCAATCTCTTTAATGAATGTCATTGGAATTTTGATGGGAATTGCATTAAACATGTAGATTACTTTTGGGAGTATCGACATTTTTACTATGTTGATTCTACCAATCCATGAGCATGGGAGATCTCTCCACTTTCTATAGTCTTCCTCAATCTCTTTCTTCAGAAGTGTATAGTTTTCCTTGTAGAGGTCTTTCACATCTTTTGTTAGGTTTACACCTAGGTATTTGATTTTGTTTGAGGCTATTGTAAATGGAATTGTTTTCATACATTCTTTTTCCGTTTGCTCATTGTTAGTGTATGGAAATGCTAATGATTTTTCTATGTTGATTTTATATCCTGCTACCTTGCTATAGTTATTGATGATGTCTAGAAGCTTCTGAGTAGAGTTTTTTGGGTCTTTAAGGTATAGGATCATGTCATCTGCAAATAGGGATATTTTGACAGTTTCTTTACCTATTTGTATTCCTTTTATTCCTTCTTCTTGCCTAATTGCTCTGGCTAGGAATTCCAGTACTATGTTGAATAGGAGTGGAGATAGTGGGCATCCTTGTCTGGTTCCTGATTTTAGAGGGAATGGTTTTAATTTTTCTCCATTAAGTATAATGCTGGCTGTAGGTTTGTCATATATAGCTTTTATAATGTTGAGGAACTTTCCTTCTATTCCTAGTTTTCTTAGAGCTTTTATCATGAAATGATGTTGGATCTTATCAAAGGCTTTTTCTGCATCTATTGACATGATCAAGTGGTTTTTGTCTTTGCTTCTGTTAATGTGGTTTATTACGTTTATTGATTTTTGTACGTTGAACCACCCCTGCATCCCTAGGATGAAGCCTACCTGGTCGTGGTGAATAATCTTTTTGATGTGTTGCTGAATTCGATTTGCTATTATTTTGTTGAGGATTTTTACGTCAATGTTCATTAAGGAGATTGGCCTATAGTTCTCCTTTTTGGAGGTGTCTTTGCCTGGTTTTGGGATAAGTGTAATACTGGCTTCATAAAATGTGTTTGGCAGTTTTCCTTCCCTTTCTATTTCATGGAACAGTTTAAGGAGGGTTGGTATCAGTTCTTCTTTAAAGGTCTGATAGAATTCAGCAGAGAATCCATCAGGTCCTGGACTTTTCTTTTTGGGGAGACTCTTGATTGCTGCTTCAATTTCATTTTGTGTTATAGATCTATTCAGGTGATTAATTTCCTCTTGGTTCAGTTTTGGATGATCATATGTATCTAGAAATCTGTCCATTTCTTTAAGATTGCCAAACTTATTTGAATATAGGATCTCAAAGTAGTCTCTGATGATTTCCTGGACTTCCATGGTGTTTGTTGTTATCTCCCCTTTTACATTCCTGATTCTACTAATTTGGGTTTTTTCTCTCCTCATTTTAGTCAGGTTTGCCAGGGGTCTATCGATCATGTTTATTTTTTCAAAGAACCAACTTTTTGTTTCATTAATTCTTTGTATGGTTTTTATGGTTTCTATTTTGTTGATTTCAGCTTTTATTTTTATTATTTCTCTCCTTCTATTTGTTTTGGGATTTGCTTGTTCTTGTTTTTCTAGGAGTTTGAGATGTATCATTAGGTCATTGATTTGGGATCTTTCAATCTTTTTAATATATGCACTCATGGCTATAAACTTTCCTCTCAAGACTGCCTTAGCTGTGTCCCATAGGTTCCGGTAGGTTGTGTTTTCATTTTCATTGACTTCTAGGAACTTTTTAATTTCCTCTTTTATTGCATCGATGATCCATTCTTCATTAAGTAATGAGTTATTTAGTTTCCAGCTGTTTGCATGTTTTTTGTCTTTACTTTTGTTGTTGAGTTCTACTTTTACTGCATTGTGGTCAGATAGTATGCATGGTATTATTTCTATTTTCTTATATTTGCTGAGGCTTGCTTTGTGCCCTAGGATATGATCTATTTTGGAGAAGGTTCCATGGGCTGCTGAGAAGAATGTATATTGTGTAGAGGTTGGATGAAATGTTCTGTAGACATCTACTAGGTCCACTTGATCTATTTCATATTTTAGATCTTGGATTTCTTTATTGAGTTTTTGTTTGAATGACCTATCTATTGATGATAATGGAGTGTTAAAGTCTCCCACAACCACTGTGTTGGCGTTTATATATGCTTTTAGGTCTTTCAGGGTATGTTTGATGAAATTGGGTGCGTTGACTTTGGGTGTGTACAGATTGATGATTATTATTTCCTTTTGGTTTATTTCCCCTTTTATTAGTATGGAATGTCCTTCTTTATCTCGTTTGATCAATGTAGGTTTGAAGTCTACATTGTCAGAGATAAGTATTGCTACTCCTGCTTGTTTTCGGGGGCCATTGTCTTGGTAAATCTTCTTCCAGCCTTTCATCCTAAGCATATGCTTATTTCTTTCGGTGAGATGAGTCTCCTGTAAGCAACAAATTGTTAGATCTTCTTTTTTAATCCATTTTGTCAAATGGTGTCTTTTGATGGGTGAATTAAGTCCATTAACATTAAGTGTTAGTACTGATAGGTATGTGGTGATTCCTGCCATTTAGTTATCTTAGTTGTTTGAAGGTTTGATTGTGTGTACCTAACTTGATGTTACTCTCTACTGGTTTGCTTTTTCTTATCCTGTGGTTTGGTGCTGCCTGCCTTTTCATGGTTAAGTTGGGTGTCACTTTCTGTGTGCAGGATCCCTTGCAGAATCTTTTGTAATGGTGGCTTTGTGGTCACATATTGTTTTAGTTTCTGCTTATCATGGAAGACTTTTATTGCTCCATCTATTTTGAATGATAGCTTTGCTGGGTAGAGTATCCTGGGGTTGAAGTTATTTTCATTCAGTGCCTGGAAGATCTCACCCCACGCTCTTCTTGCTTTTAATGTTTCTCTTGAGAAGTCTGCTGTGATTTTGATGGGTTTACCTTTGTATGTTACTTGTTTTTTCTCTCTTACAGCCTTCAATATTCTTTCCTTAGTTTCTGAACTTGTTGTTTTAATGATGATATGTCGTGGAGTAGTTCTATTTTGATCTGGTCTGTTTGGTGTCCTGGAGGCCTCTTGCATCTGTATGGGAATATCTTTCTCTAGATTTGGGAAATTTTCTGTTATTATTTTGTTGAATATATTATGCATTCCCTTTGCTCGCACCTCTTCTCCTTCTTTGATGAAAGGCAAGATGTTTAACAAAGGCACTTTTGCTTTCACTTGGACCAAGTAAGCTCTCTGCAGCTAAATTGAGCTGGGCAACAAAGTCACTATAAGGCTCATCGGGCCCTTGTCGAATTTTTGCCAGGGAGGTGGTAGCCGAGCCCTTTTGAGGGAGGCGTCTCCAAGCATGTAAGCCAGCTGTTTGAATTTGCGCCAAAAGCCCCACAGGGAGATGTGCTTGTTTAGAGTTGGTGTCATGTGCAGCGTTACCCGCTAATTTGACATAGGTCCAGGATTTAGAAGAGGTTTTAGTCAGATTTTTTTGAGCAGTTTCCCGACAGTGCTCTTTGAAATCTGCATTCCATAGCAGGAAGTCTCCAGCACTGAGAGTAGCTTGGGCTAGAAATTTCCAATCATTGGGGGTAAGCCATTGTGTACTTTGGTTTTCTAGTAAGGCCAACGTATAAGGCGCAGTAGGGCCATATTGGGCACAAGCCTTTTTAAGTTTTTCGAGAAAACGCAGACTTAATTTTTTGTAGGCATTTTGGGTTTCTTCCTGCCTAGAGGTGGGCTCCTCATCCTCTGAACCTTGTTCCTCTCCTGTTTCCTCTTGTTCCTCTCCTGCTTTTTCCTGTTCCTCCTCGTCTGAGTCCCTATCATCATTTTCCCTGTCCTCTGTATGGGAAGGCTCTGCCTCTGTTTGGCTGTGAGTGACCGGAAAGGTGAGAACAGCCCAATCGCGTGGCTTAGCCTTTATTTTAGACTGTTTTGGGCTGGGGCGTATAGACTCTGTGCCCAAAGCTAATGAGTGAAGCTCAAGGTCAAGAGACCTTAATTCTTTTAAAAGTTGGATTTGCTCTCATCTGTGTTGGAGGGACTCGCGTAAGGGGGCTAAGTTAGGTAAAGGAAGTGGAGAGAAAACGTCTGGGGGGGCAGTAGGCCCTTGCAGGGCTGGAGCACAAAAGGCAGGAGGAGTGTATAAAGGGAGGTCCGGCAAGGACGGGTCTTGCTCTGAATGGTAACGGGCAGCTGCTTCCTCAAGGGTAGCCTGTTCTTCAGGAGTTAAGGTGTCATCAGGGTTTAAGACTGGATAAAGGTGGGTGGTTTTTTTATTTTTTGGGTCCTGGGGTGGAACAGGGTTATTAGATTTTGAACTAGATTGTGAAGAATCTATATCAATAGAAATGGAAGGACACCTGGAAGGAGGGCGGGAAGCCGTCTGCATAGCATTTTGCCCGATTTTAACAAGTTTTAAAGTACCACTATCAAAGGGTGCACTTTTGAGAATGTCATTAATCAAGTTCCAATAAGAAAAGGCTGTCACAGGGACCTTTTCAGGGCCAAAAGATTCATAATAGTCTTTTAAACAGTCTCCGACCTGGAGCCATCTTTTACCATCAATGGTTCCTTCGAGAGGAAACCAAGGACATAAATCTCCTATGTAACAAAAGAATGACCTCAAGTCTTTTTTCTTAACACGCGCCCCTTGCGTCTTGAGGGCCTCCTTGAGGCCTGAAAGAAACAAATCATGTGATGATACTGCTTGTCCCATGGTGGGTCACTCACCGTGCGTCGTCCTCACTCTCCTCCTAGATCTGACTCTCGGTCACGTTTGTCGAGGCGATTGCGAACTTTGCTTGGCCAAGTCTTTCCAGAGGACCGCGTTCTCCCCGCAGTCAAAGGAATAGCCAGCCCCACGTTGGGCGCCAGATGTCCCGTCCAGCAGGACACATCAGCGTGGGTAGCGAATCTAGAAAGGGGGAGAATGAAGGGACAAGAGACACGAAGGAGACAGCAAGACAGGAAATCTGATCAAGCTGCAAAATCTTATTGTTCACACAGGGGTATTTATGTGCTGCGGGACTGAGGAGTATGACGAGGTGCAGGCTGGTTGGCTGGTTCTGCTATAGGACTTCTGATAGGGTGCACGTTCGCGCTGGTGGCAAGGTGAACTCCCGGAAGAGAAGCAGGGACGGCGCCATCTTGTGCTGAAGGAGAAGTTGGGCGGGTGGTGCTTTTGCAGGGTTGTGATGTGACACCGCAGGATATTTGCATAAGCACAGGATGTGCAAAATGTTCTGAGAAGGTGTTCCAGGAAGATAAGTAACCGTAAATGTTCCAGGGCAAGGTCAAGATAAAATGGCTCACAAAGGAAGCCTTGTCTCTGACAGGGGACCACTGTGCTCACCCTGCCTTTGCCACTGCTGACGTCACTGGGATGTGCTGTGTTAACTTGATGTGGACACAGGAACTTGTGCACACCCCGCAGGCAGGACTGACCCTCATTTCTTTAATTAAGGAAGTGAAGATGTGAGAATGACCCACTGATGAAGTTCTTCAAAGTTACGCCATGCTGATGAAACCAAGGAGCTCTCTGGTGAGCATATTCTGCTCTCTACTTCTTTGTGATCAATTATGACATGCAATATTTGTCTTTCTGTGCCTGACTTATTTTGGCTAACACAATGTGCTCCAATTTCACCCAAATTCCCTCAAGTGACCAGATTTCATGCTTTTTTAATGGCTGAATGGCATTATATATATATATATATATATATATAATACATTATTATATATTTTTAATCCATCCATCCATCAAAGGAAAACTGAAATCTTGGTTCAGCCCATATCTTGCCTATTGTGAATAGTGCTGTAATAAACAGGGGCATGCAGGTGTCTTTTTGACACAATGATTTCACTTTCTTTGGCTGTATTCTCAGAGGTGGGATTTCCAGACTGTGTGGCAGTTCTGTTTTCAGTTTTTTGAGAAATCACCATCTTGTGTTCCACAGTCGCTGTACTAATGTACATTCCCACCAACAAAGTGTCCCCTTTCTCCACATCCTTGCCAGCATTTATTTTTTGTCCTTTTGATAATACCCATTCTAACCAGAGTGAGATGACATCTTACTGCAGTTCTGGTCCCATTTCCTCATGAGTCGTCATGTTGATCACTTCCCATATTTGTTGACTATTTGTGTATCTCCTTTTGAGAAATAGCCACTTGGAAATCAGATTATGTGTCCTGTTTTTTGCTGTTGAGTTTTTGGAGTTCCTTATATATTTTGGATATTAACCTTTGCCAAATGAATAGTTCACAAATATTTCTGTCAATGTCTTCTTTCATTCCATTTTGCTTTAATAAGATACAACAATTAACTGAAGTCAGTTTGATTTTCTTGTATTTGTTAAGACTTGCTTGCAACATAAATGTGATCTGTTTTGGAGAAATCCCACGTGCTGATGAGAAGAATGTGCACTCTTTAGCTGTTGGATGGCATGTTCTTTAAATGACTATTGGCTCACTTGGTTTGTAATGGAACTTAGCTCCAATGTTTTTTGGCTTTGTTGTCTGTAGGACCTGTCCACTGATGAAATTGGGGCATAGAATACATGTTTTGGGTCACGCTGCCTCAGTAGATAATTTACTAACTGCATTCACTTGTGTTACTAAGAATATTGATTCCAGATAAATTAGTTAATTGGTAATTTTATTCCTATTAATTGTATAGAAGTTCACATCGCAAAGAACAGTTTTACCAAGTAAAACAAGTAGTCTGCACTTGTATTCATGGAAATGTTTAAACACTAAAGACAGAAACACAAATAGTGCCCGTGGTTGACAGCTGAAAATCCTGACCATCTGTAAGATCCCAAATATTTTGACTTATGTACATACAATATTATTCCATACTTCATAGCAAAGAGGAACTTAAAGCCTGCTGTGTCCATCAGAAGCCTTTTATCAGTGAGAGAAGTACAACTCAAGGGAATGTGAACCGAACCCGAATTGTTGGCTTAGCTTCTTAATTGGTGGACTAGCTGGCTGGCTCAAGGTTGCCTCAATCCAGGACGAGCGATCTCAACAGGTAACTCTCTCTGCCCCTGGTTCCTCTCACACATCTGTGCTTACCTCACCTCTGCTTCTCTTCCACACATGCTGACTTCATTTGTTCTTTCTTCCTGAGAAGGGGGCTTTCAGCACGTGTGCAGGGAGGTAACTCTGGCAGCTGGAAGTTTGCACCAATGCTAGTTAAGCCACCTCAGAGGCAGCAGGGTTTCTTTTACTTACTTCAGCGTGTAAGGAGGTTACGGGGTCTGTGGCCCCGTAATTGGTGGATCTGCCAGAATCGCACAGTTGGAAGGAAAAGGAGGAGGGAGGAAAGGGGGAGACAGGGTTTGGGCAACATGTCACAAATATGAACCGAAGCGAGAAGTGTGGGGTCCGTTACACCTCAGCACACTGTGGGCTCACCTTGTTATCCTCAAACCTGAATCTCATGGAGTTTTCAACTTCTTCTTTTACACAGGGACCCTGCCTTTTGGCAATTTTTCTGGATATTGAATGGAAAAACAACTAAATGTACATAAACCATTTCACCACCGATCAGGAGCTACAAAAATATGCATTGTGAGGTGACATAGGTTAGTGATGTGTTAATTTCTTCTGTTACAAACACTTGTTGTGCAGCTCAGAGACTAATAAGAAAAGAAAGAGGTGGCCATTTTGGGTTTTTTCAAGTTCCTGTGTATTAAGACTTCTCTGAGTGTCCACATTAACCACCACCCTGAAGATTTTTGTTATTCAGATCATATATAAAGGTGGACATTTTAATGTAAGTAATGCCTATGTCTTTCTATGTAAGACCCCATTAAGGAAATGGATTAACTTTATATGTTAGAAACCCTGCTTTTTAAATCCTAATGGAGCATTCTATGTAGCTTCTGATTCTTGAAATTAATTGCTGTCACAAAGGATGTGAAATGTTTTTTTATGTGAAGGAGAGTTTTACTAAATCTCCGTGAGTGCCTTCTATGTTCCAGACACTATTTTAGATACTGGAGGTGGAGCATGAATGAAGACAGTGGCAAAAACCTTTCCTCATGGATCTCTGTTATTCAATTAAAGAACACAGACTCAACTGTGAAGGTCAGACTCTGGGGCAAGCACAAGTACAGTAATGGCATCAGGCAACAGAAAGCACGCTACGAATTAGGATAGCAACATTTTCTCACGAGTCCAGCACGAATCAGCCAGGAGTCCAGAATGACTACTGTAAATGATGCATTAAATGATTTTCAGTTCCAATTAAACCAATGTTACTTTAGGGGATGATGTGGTTAATTCTGTAATAAAGGAGAAGGAGATGTGAAACTTTGCATCGCATAAAAACCAGAATTAAAGCATTTTTCCCTAATCTTTGGGCCTTACTTCCCAGTAATCTATCTCTTGATTAAAAATTACTTGGTTCTAAGAGTTGTCGATTCTTTACTCTTTCTTGCTTCCTTCTCTTCTGTCTTTTTTTTTCTGTCAACTGGCACAAAATCAGACAGGTGTGAAAGAGACTGTAAAAGAAATCTTCTCCAGACTTCGATTCAGTTCAGAAAGCTCTTGGTCTATCTCATTGCTGGAGAATGTTACCCAGTTTTCATTTGAACTCTAATGTCATAAGTGCAATGTCTTTTAAAGAATGCATTGTTAGAAAGCAGTTTTCTATATTCAGTTGGGATTGAAAGTTGCTTGTATATAATTGCTAGATATTGTTCCTAATTTTGCCTTTTCTGTTAACAAATCCAAACTTAATTTTCCACCTGTCTGATAAGTTGGCCTAGAACCCAATCACAGGGCCACGTCTAGCTGTAAGGGAGTCTTGGAAATACACCTGGAGCCAGGTGAACCCAGTGGTTTCTACACTTAGAAACAGGAAAAAAGAGAGTTTGATGGGTAATCAACAAACAGTAGATCTGCATGTAAAGTGACGTCTGAGCATCGTGCTCCATGTGCTTTTTTTTAAAAGCATATATTAGCTGTACAAAGGGGTTTGGTCATGGTATTTCCATATAAGCATATAATGTAGTTTGATCATATTTACCCCCCTATTTCTCTTTGTGAAAAGAAATTGTACTGTGTTTCATTATGCTATTTTCATACAAGCATAGAGTGGACGTTGATTTTCTTCATCCCCCTCTCCTTTCCCCTGGTCTCCCTCCCTCCCCCTCCTGAGCAGTCTCCCCTGTCATTCATGACGCTTGTGTTTTTAGGTCTAGATTCCATGTGAGAAAAAACACGACAGTTGTGTCTTTCTGAATCTGCTTGGCTCTCCAGTTCATTCATTTTCCTTAAAACAGCAAGATTCACAGTAAGCTACATGATATATGAGAATATCCTGCCAATGTTGATACAACGTTGTCATATTAATATCATAGATGCACAATGCATTGCAATTGACAAGAAAGAAAATTATGTACAAAGTCAACTCCAGAATGTGTGAATGTCATGATATTCGTGGAAATTAATGAGTATTTTCAAATTGTGGTGATCTATGCACCTTTGTCATTGTCTGTCAACAAAGGTGAGTTCAGTGTAATTGGGATGGAGAAAACGCCATCCCTCACTAAAACAACATGTGGGTCTCTGGGGACACAGGATAAAAGTGTGATGTGAGGGTGGGAGAACCAGCAATGTAATTCTTCAATTTTCCCTTTTGGGAATTTTGAGTTAGGATGAACCAGAGTTGACAAATTTATGCCCGCTTTCACTAACAAGAATTTAGTTGTTTTGCATAGGAAAATATATCAGCAGCTGGCATTCTTTTAATGTAAGACTGAGGGAGTCAACATAGATTTTCCCACAAGGGATGTGACAAACATTGGAGTCAAATGGATGCAAGTTCCAATCCAGGTCTGTGGCTTCCTTGTCATGTGAGCAGTAAGTCTTCGTATTGCGTAGCTTACTAAACTTTGCAGGGCTTAGTGTCCTTATCTGTGAGTTAGAGAAATAAAAATATTCACTTCGAAGGTTTTGAAGATGGTGCAATGAGGTGACATTTGGAGATGGTGACACTCACTAACGTCAGGGTCTAGTATATTGCTTATGGGATCATGGACCCTCGAGGGGTAGTGAGGAGTAAACACTGATGAAAATACCTGCAAATGACAAGGAACAGCATTTCAGAACTCACGTGGCCTGTTTGAAGAACAATGAAAATACAACCAAGAAAATCCGTGTTTACGAGGTGCTTCCCAAACACCGGTGTGCAGAGGGGTGGGAGGTCTGGAGGGAAAAGTATTGGGCAGGAGGAAGGGGAGCGTAGAGTGGTGAAGACAAAAGGGCCCCTATCTGAGGTGGAATGGACCTAGTTTTTCTCAAGCTGACATCAGAGGCACCAGGCACATCCCCAGCAATAGGCTCCACACACCCTGATGGTTTTGACTATTTGTGGTATCCTGGGAAACTGTGGGAAAAACAGACCAGGGCTGCTCTGCAGTGGTCATAGTGGCTGCAACTCAAGATGGCCGCCCTCAAGTCAAGCTGAACCCTGTAACCAGTTTTAAGAGAAGTGCAGTTCACAATAGCCAAGCTGTGGAAACACCCAGGTGCCCTACAACTGATAAATGGATCAGGAAATTGTGGTGCATATGCACAATGGAGTATTTATTCCTCAGCCATAGGAATAATGACATGTGGTTTGAAGGTAAATGGATGCAATCAGAGGACATCGTGTTAAGTTAGCCAGGCGCAGAAAGACAAAGGCCATGGTTTTTCTCTCCTGTGTGGAAGACAGATCCAAAAGATAAACATATACACAAAAATGAGCATGATCATATACAAAGAAGTAATTAAGTGGCAAGAAATCAGAAACCACTAAGGTAATTATGTGACTTGATCATTACTGCTTGTAAAACCTCATCCTAAGCCATCTCTGAATCTGATTTTTAACAGGAAAACTATACTTTTCTCAAGTGTGTTTCTAGATCTTTACGTATTTTCTACCTGATTTTATTCCTTTCTTTTTTTCTGGTGCACCAATTACACCTTCGTTCCAGTTTCGTTCCCAGATGTCTTGTCTGCCCTCTCCACTGCATTGTACGCCTTTGGCCTTTTCAGCCACTCAGTTTTCTGAGATCTCCATCTGGGGCACGAGGCCTGCACCCTTCATGATGCTCCCTGGGTGTTCACTGCTGGACTCAGCATTTTTGAATGGAACGCTCAGCTTCTGGGGCTAGCGTCCCTGTTTTTAACATTGCACCATGATTTCCTAAATCAGACAGACGAGTTTTTCTGTCTTTGGTTCTTCCATCTCTCTTGGCCTCAGTACATGGGCACTTGCTGGGTTTCATGACTTTCTGGAGTGTTATTGTGAGGCACTGTGAACCAAATAGTGAACCTGCCCATTAGAGCCCAGGTCCCCATCATTCAGGGCGTGGTCCCCACCTGTGGCACTGCCGAGAGGAGGTGGAACCTTCAGGAAGCTAGGACATTGGGGTGTGCCCTTGAAGGGGCTGCTGGGACCCCCGCCCCTCCTCTCTTCTCCTCTCTCTTTTTCTCCCTCTCTTCCTTCATGAGGTGAGCAGTTTTACTGCACCACTCTCTGCTCTGATCCTTGACACAGGCTGCAAAGCCGAGAGCCACTGACCAAGAGTGGAACCAGCTGAAACCATGAGCCCAGATGAGCGTTTCCTTCTTTTTAAGTGGATTATCTCCGGTGTTTCGTTACACTCAGTCACTACCATGGACCAACACGGGAGGAAATGAGGAACCATCTTCAAAGGGTGCTAATTAAACATGAATGGCCTCAGCTAATATTTAATTTGCCCAACACCCCTGTTGTAACTCACTTAAAACACCACAGAAAGGAAGGGATTTAAGGGCACCCTGGTTTTGTTTGTGGCCCCAGGTAATAAGCAGTGCTGTCTTCTGTCACCTCCCTCTTTTTACACCCATGGACCATAATTTTAAAGCTGCTTTTGTAAGCCAGGCCTTCTGGCATCTCAAGGTCAAGCTCTGGTCATTTGTTTCTTTGGTCCCCCTTCTGTCGCTTGGTGGACTGATTACAATACAGCAAGGCCCATTTACACAATATCTTCTTTAAAAAAATAAAGAAAAGGGATTTTTTGCATCTCGCCTTACTGACAAGTTTGCAAATTGCCAATCTCTGCCCAATTCTCTCCCTCCCAATTTTTCATGGTGGTAATTAAGGACCATAAATTTTACTTTATCATTTGTGTGGGGAATAGCAGCATAAATCATAGTAATAGCACCGTTTATTTCAGTAATGCCAGCCCACCTGCAAATCACTTGTAAATTGGTTCCATGCATGTACCTCTATCAAATTAATCAAAAACCACCTGCAAGCATTGCCCACGCCTATTTCAGAGGCTTAGTCACGGCAAGGAAGAAAGGCCATGGCGACCTTTCCATTTTCACTTATCTGTGAATTCTGAATGGCTCCTGCGTGCATTTTCAGTTTGAACCCTGGCTAACATCTTGTGGGCATTTTGCATAGTGGTTTTTTTTTGACTCACAGTCTGAGACTTGTGTCCCCAGTAACACGCCTGCCAGACGGTCCTACTGTGCTCCACATGTAGTCATCACCATTTCCACCAAACATAAATTATACAGATTTGAGATTTTTGTAAGAAGTAACACTTTTGTGTCAAGGACCAGTTTACTGAATGAGCATGGTAGTTTTCAATATTGGGAGGTCAGGCCATCGTCCCTCAGGTTTTTTTTCTTATACCCAGGAAGCTGATTGCACTGTGACATTCAGACTATGAAGGAAAGAAGATTTTTTTTTTTTTGTGGTACTAAGACTTGACCTCAGGGCCTACACTTTGAGCCACTCCACCAGAACTTTTTTGTGATGGATTTTTTTGAGATAGGGGCTCAGGAACCATTTGCCCAGGCTGGCTTTGAATCTTGATCCTCCTGATCTCTGCCTCCTGAGTAGCTAGGATTACAGGTGTGAGCCACAGCGCCCAGCTCAATCTTTTCTTATTTACTGTCCTAAATGTAGTGTGTGACCCCAGAGCAACAGCTAAGATGAGTCCAGCTGGTGGCAGGGTTAGCTCTGTCTGGTGTGATAAGCTTGTCTAGGAACTTCCTGACAAAAAACTACACGCTCCCATCTTGTCTCTTTATGGCTCCTTGTCCAAGAGGAGGAAGGAGAGTTTAAATCTTATAACGGCTTGCCCTTAGTCTTAGCTGAGTCAAATATTTTTAGGGGAAAAAATAAATGCCACCTTCAGTTAATTTTGTATCTGGAAGTAACGCTGAGGCAGAACGACGTCCTAGGGTTCAGAGAATAAAAATGTAACGAGTGCACCGTGGACCTTTCTGTTTTTGTGTGGACCCCCATTTCCGTCTCCCGGCTATAACCTTGCCCTTGAGAAGTCATTATCCAGTCGTGCATACCCTGTGTTGGTGGGTCTGGCCATCGCAGTCTTGGGGTCAGCCTGAGAAGATGGACATTCACAGACGGGCACAGCACACAGCCTCTAAATTCACTGTGGTCACAGCCACTTTCAGTCTCTGGGGATTTCCTGCCGAAATTTCTCCACTGTTCAGCTGCCGATGTTGAAGACATCACACCTGGAACTTTGCAGAAGTCTGTGAGTCACATCTAGCCCTGTCCCTGTCCCTCCTCCCAGAAGTGCTCATCAGTGCGAGCAAGGGCGTCTTTGAAGAGTTTCTCTTGTTAGGAAAAGAAGACTCGAGTCAAGAGGCTGCCTCGAGCGTCGCCGTTCTCTGAAGACACGTTTATCTCTCTGCAGCAAAATCAGAGGGTCCCCAGCAAGCAGTGCTTTTTGACACACGGTTGGGGTCACTCCCGTGTGACAGGATTGAGACCCAAGCCAACACGGGGCCCTCCCGGAGGAAAGATGAGGAAGCAATGGACTGACTGACATGTCGGGATGTCAAGGACGGTTTCCTAAGAGCCTTTGCTCTTGTGAACGGTTGCAAAAGGTAAATGGAGACCCGCTTGCGGCCAGGTCCACTTGTGAACGGGAGGCAGGCGTTTGGAATAGGAGAGACTAAAGTAGGTCCTTGTGGGCTCGTACGGCAGCCGTGCACCTCACCTGTCAGTGCCGGAGAGGGAAGTGAGGATTACCTCAGCCATGCAGAAGCTTCTCAGCCTATTTGCTCTAGTTTAAAATATTTTAGTGTTACTTCTTCAATAAAGCAAAAGGCTAACCCCTGAAATTAAAACAAAAGTTAAAAGCCACCATGTTTTATTTTCGACAAACCTGTGATAACCAAGGTCTCAAAGTAGGTGGAGTAAACGATCTTTCTGACGACTCTTCTCTCCTCTGTTCTCTTCTGAAAGAAATCACTTCCCAGCATCAACAAGCATGAGACATTTCTAGCTAAAGACCTTTTCCCCTCAAGGCCCTGAAAAGAGAAAGGTGTCAGCAGTCCGTGCTCCCAACCAGGAATACGGGAAAGTGCAGGGCCTGACTGTGAAGAAACGGAGAGGAACTCAAGTGAGGAAACCTCAAATAAAGGATTATCCCAATTTCCAGTAAGAAATCATCCAGGAGCAGCTGAAGCAGGTGGGCAGGTTTGGAACTGCAGGGAAATGGCAGCTGAGACCAGAAGTCCCAACTGGACATGGGTTTGCCAAGTGGCTGCCAGACCACAGCCCTGGATATCTGCCTTGGTCTCTTCCTGGGCCCTGGAGAAGCTCATTCAGAGAGCAGCTGTCATAAACCAGTGATACCTGCCATTATAATAAGTTTGATACTGCGGTTTTTACAGCTCTACTCACTTTTGTATTTGAATGTGTACTCTGTGAAAGGGAAATGAAGCAAGCTGAGGTCTGTGAGTCAACTGTTTGTTGAGTGAATGCCAACTGTGTTAACATCCCTGATGAGTAGTGGAGGGGACAGAAACAAAGGGAGAATGAACACCACCGTGTAGGAGTTGAGCGATTTGCTGAATTCCTAAAACAGTCCACATGATAGAAGTGTAGGGTCTAAATACAGTAAAAGTCGGGTCACAGTTTTGCTTTAATGTTGGAAAGATATGTGTGCTTAAGTCTCAAGCAGACTGCTACCGTAAGGTGGTGTGTCACTACATTTAAGTGTTTACTCGGAGAACCGGAGGGCAGAACAGGTCCTGTTGGTACCAGTGGGAGGAGGAAGACATAGGAAAGGATGTAGGAGGGAAAGTATGGTGGAATATTATGCACTCATGTATGAAAATGGAAAAATGAGACCTGTTGAAACTATTCTAGGAATGGGGGGGCGGAATAAAGGAAAATGATGGAGGGGTGAATTCAACTATGACATATTATAAGACCTTTTGTTCATGTCAAGGTGTACAAAATAGTGCAATAGTAATATAAGGAAAATGCATTTTAATAACAACAAAAGTCATTGAAATACACTCATTCATTCATTCATCAGCCGTTCATTGAGTGCCTGTTGTGGGCCTGGCTCCTGGCTCAGGGTTAGGGACGGAATTCAGAGTGGGAAATCAAGTGGGGTTTGCTCTGTAGGACCTTCAGTGTAGTGAGACACACTCACGGCTTCAAATGTCTTGTTAATGTAGTTAGTGTTTCCTGAGTCCCTTAAGACACGACCTCTTCACAGTTACTGAAAGCGTTTTCTTCATGCTTTGGAAATCTCCACTTCTATTTTGTGAAACAAAAATCAGAGAAAACAAAACAAAGCAGAAAAGGGAAGCCTCACTGAGAGAAAAGAACACACATCTTCCTTCTGCGTAAAGAAAGGACTGCTCATTTCTACCGGGGTGGCTTTTGAATGAGATGTCTATGGAGGTAACTGTCACCGGTGACATCATCATGATGCTGATGACCTAACATATTTCACACTTGAACTGTAGACAGGCGACTCCAGAGGACAGTGTGGCACCCATTTACCTGAAAGGAATGTCCTCTCTACACGTCACCAGCTGTTGGGGAGGGCGCGGTCACCACGACGGTCACCTCTTCTCCATCCTGGCCGAGCTGCCCGCATCGGGGGCGGTGCTGGCTGTCAGTTGGAGGTCACGGGCTAAGTCGCTCAGTAAGGGTCTTCTGAGTGTCTCTCACGGGTGGGGTTTTGTCCCCTTGGTGGTGTTCTGGGCAGGAACTCGACAGTGAGCTCTGTCCTTCTTTTCCCGGGAAACCTAGACTAACGGAGCACAAGGTGCAGGTGGAGCATCGCAGAGATTGTCTCCACAACGTGGACGCGCGGAGAGCCCGTGTTGACTGTAAACAGATGCCTACTGTGCACCTGCCACCCGCAAGCCTCTGGGCTCTCGGAGGCACGCCGAGAACCTGATTCATGAGTACCTGGGGTGAGTCTGCGTTCCGACGCATTTTGAAAACTGGCCACTTGGATCAATTCCTTTGGAATGTAAACGATCTCGGCTGGGTTTGATAAGAACCGCGCCGTGGAGGATTCGGCAGTGAGTGCTCCACGAGGACACTGCCACCACGAGCTGCTGGCTGGCAGGAAGCCACCGTGAACTCCATCGGCAACCCGGGCACTGCACGCCTCTCCTCTGTTTTTGCTAGAATGAAAACTCAACTCACATTACAAAGCAACTCTGTTCTACTTAAATGCTCAAATAAGAACTCCCTTGAAGTTAAAGAATGATTATTCACTCTAAGGGAGATTTCTGAGGGCTGGTTTTTCTTTGAGACAGTGTCTTGTTAAGTGACCTTGGCAGGCCTCAAACTCATGACTGCACCTCAGCCTTCCGAGTGCTGGGATTACAGACATTCACCACCGTGCCTGGCTGAGGGGAGGAGATTTTAGTGTGGCTCTTGAATCATGTTTAATTGTTATTAGAAAAAAAGATTAAATAACAGGTGCAATTTAGTAGGCAAAACCGGAGGAGTTTGAGAGGGTGGGCAAGGGGCCGGTGACGTTGGAGTTAGGAAAGACAAGGGTGTTCTCCTTTATGACAAATGGCACATGTCCCCTCCTGAAGTTGTTCTATGTAGTTTTTGCTCCCCTCCTCCAAGCAAGATTTAATGAACATGGCAGCAAAATATCCACACTTGGGGAATAGCTCCCTTATCTAGGACTGGTGTGCCCAGTTTTTCTCCCAGGACCTGGTCTACTGCACAGTATAAGAGGAAGGGCTTTGGGTCACTTTGGGAAACAAGAGGGGTGTCCTTGTGAAAATTAAGGGTGTTAAATGAACCACAGTTATTGATGAAATAACTGTGACTAGATATTCCAGTGACATTCATTTATCCATCTGTTACATGGCACATTGCTCCTTCACTCATCCAGTGAGTACTTAGTGTGCTAGACAGTCGGATGGACATGCCAGCGTACAGGCAGCCATGATCCCCATCCTTAAAGAACTATATTCTTCTCAGGCAGCAAGGAACAGCAGATGACACACGCAAAGTCACTGTGCTGTGTGATTTCCCGCTATTGCCCAAGGCGTAACGATGAATGGGGTTCTCTGCAGTGCTTTCAGCAAATCAGAGAAGCGACCTGTTCTCTTAGTACTGGGAAGGAAGTTAGGCTCCCAGCTGAGGTGTGTATGGACCCTCCAGCTGCCATCTGTGGACGTGGCTAGAACACAAGCTCCACAAGGCAAGGACTTTGCTCTTGGTGACCACAAAGGCTCAGTTCCTTCCTGAATGGCAACCCAGAGCTTGATTGAGTCAGGAATTAATTTATTTCTCTCGATACAGAAGCAAGTGGAGCAGAGAGCATCACTGATGTCTTTTTTAGACCCCAAAGTTGTTGGAGCCCGATGTGCTCTGACCTTTTGGGTGTCAGACGATATGGCTTGTTTCTTGTAACTCAGAACGAGCCAAGCACTGCAGGCCATACGGGGAACACTTCTGAACGCAGCTTTGGAAGGAGGCCAGACGAGTTACACGGGTTTGTCCTGGCAGCCGGATAATATGTGGGATTCTAATTATTATTATATAAAGTTCTCTTTCTTAAAAAATATTCTAAAAGGGAGCCACTTTTGGCAGCTCTCAGGATTGATTCCAGGGCAAGCTTTGAAAATTCCTGCGATTTCCTTCTCCAGATGCAAAATGAAGTTTGGGTTGAGAAGCCAGTTCTCTCAGAGACACAGATGCTAGCTCCAGGTTGCTTCCCAGAGGCTGTAAAACACCCAGTGGCCAAGTTCCCTGAACGGATTTTAAAATTAAATCGTCCGATCTCTGGGGGAGTAGGGTTGGCAGGGCTGCTTTGGGAACAGGATGAATGTCTATGGAGAGACATCGTGAATACACGGGGTGTCCCAAAATAACTGTTCAGTGTACAGATAGGATCTAAGTCCTCCCCCTTTTATGCCTTATTCCGTAATAAAATAATGAAGTTCTAAGCAGCTTCAAAAATGTAAGAAGTTATATCAGCAAAAATTGCCAAAAGATTACAAAACTGATAAAATAGTAAATTAAGTTTTGATGAGTGAGTGAATAAAACCAATATAACAAACATGGTTAGCTTCTGAAAGCCTGAGAAAAAAAACTTTAAGCCTCCAGGTCATGTGGCTTAGGTCACCTCCCCCAGGCTGAGGTGGCTCTTCAGGTGTCCATGCCCCCGTGCCTGCAAGGGTCAGCATGGACCCTGAGGACAGTCAGGTGAGGGTGGCTGAGTGGCCACAGGAGCTCATCCCCCAGCACCCAGCAAGAGAGCGGTGACCACGTGGTCACTTGAAAAATCAGTCACTGGCAGGGACTGAAGCTAAGATTCTGTTTTCTCATTGCAGACCACACACTTGAGCTTTTAAACTTGACATAACTGTAAATGGGACAACTTGTCAGAGACATTGTCTTAGTCTTGCCAGGTGGCTGAGAATCTCACCAGTTTTTCTTCTGTCTTTCAGTGGCAGCCGCTTGGTGGTCAGCTCCTCCTTCAGACACTGCACATTTTTGGGGGAGGCTACTTTAAAAATTCACCATTTTTTACAGTGTCTCAAAAATTTAAGAGTTTTGTACATATATACACAATATATATGTACAGTATACACTGTACACACACGTAGGATTTGTGCTGTTTAGCAAGGTGGGAATTCCCCAGCATCTCAACCACTCACCTTGACCCTCAGCTCATCGGACTTGGACCCTCTGGGCTGTGTGAGCTCCCTGTGCAGGGCTCGGGCTTCTGTCTGCCCTCGTGCATGTAGGAGACGCTGCTGCTGGAAAGACTCACGGACTTTGATAATCCGTGTGGAAAACTCATCTGGCGAGACCGGCATGTGACAGCACCTCCCATGCAGCCCTGCTGTGGCTCCATCAGTGGGCTTCATGTGATCAGGTGCTCAGAACCTTAGATCTGGATCCCTGTCTGAAAATGTGGATCTCAACAAACGGCTTACATCAACTTTTTAAGTGTGTCAAATTAAATACAAATTGTATAATCCATGAATCATACAAATTATGCATGTTTACAATTGTTAGTTAACATTGAAAATGGTTTCTTATTTCTCAGTGAATTGTGGTATGACCTACGTACACACTCTTACCTAAGAAAAATTGTTAACTAAATATAACATTTGTATAAATATTTTTAAATAATATAGTGGATGTATTTGTGTACAAGTCCTAAAGTAATTAAGGCACATTTTTCTTCAAATTTTTCTTTGTATTTAATAAATAAAAATATGGCCATGAAGCTGTGGAAACAGTTCAGGTGCCCTACAACTGATGAATGGATTAAGAATATTAAGGATATACAGCTGGGTGCTGGTGGCTCATGTCTGTAATCCCAGCTACTCAAGAGGCAGAGATCAGGAGGATCATGGTTCAAAGTCAGCCTGAGCAAACAGTTCTTGAGACCCTATCTTGAAGAAAAAACCATCACAAAAAAGGACTGGTGGAGTGGCTCAAGGTTTAGGCCCAGAGTTCAAGCCCCAGTACCACACACACAAAGAATATATATATACACACATACATATGAATATTATTCAGCCATACACAAGAAGGAAATTTTGGCGTTTGCAGTAAAAGGATAGAACTGGAGAGCATCACATTAAGGTAAGTTCGCCAGGTTCAGAAAGACAAAGGTCACATGCTCTCATGCATGGAAGATAGGTCCAAATGCAGACACATGCATTATTGAATATACAGAAGCTGTTTTCAATCATGGGATGTTAGAGGAGACTAAAGGATGGGAGGAAGACAACAGAGCATCAGCTTGTTCCACGTCAACTGCTCCTTCCAGGCAAATTTTCTGTGACCTGAAGTAGATCTTTGGAGAATCAGAGAGCACCAGGGTTTCTGTTAAATGCCTGGGATGTGTTCCATGGCGTTGAGAGGCGACCTGGAAGGTGAGCAATGGCAGACTCTGTCCTGGGGATCTCCATGCTGTGCGGGGCACAAAGCAGACATCGCAGCCTCCACTCAGTGGGGCACTGTGATCTGTCATCTAACTTCTAATGTGACCCTGGCAGCCCAGCGTGCAGCCATCTGTCAGAATAAATCTCACTGAGCCTGACCGACCCCAGGCAACACTGGTGTGTGGGGCGGGGTTGACCAGTTGGCCAGGTAGACAGGCCCTCCGAGGGTGCAGGGCCTCGTGTGTCAGAGGTGCACCTTGCTGTCATTCTCAGCCATCAGCACTTTAAGTGGCTTTCCTCAACCACTCTGCTCCTGGAGGCAACACGGTCATTTATGAAGCCAGGTTCAAAGACGGTGTTTATTTCCACATTGGTCTCGAATCAGGATGGCCAAAACGTAAGTGGATATCATCACCAAGCAAGACCACACACAGCTGTCACACGAGGGGCCTGGGTGACCCTGGCGGAGAAGGAGGATCTCATCACGAGGCATCGCAGTCTTCTTGTCCGTCTCTGAAAACAGTGTGGGTTGTTTAGAAAAACAACTTGTCTACACCACGCACTTTGACTCTAATCTTACAGCAGCATCGTTAGCATGTGTGGGGACCATGAAACAGTCATATTCTCAAAAAATGAATAAGCCATGACAATACCACACATGCACACGTGCAGATGCATACACGAACACGCACGCACATACACATGGGCACCCATGCACGTGCACACAGACACACACACACACGCACACACACGCATTCATTCACCTATTGGATTAGCAGTATTGGGATTTGAACACAGGCCTTGCACTTGCTAGACAGGTGCTCTCTACCCCTCGAGCCACTCCCTAGCTCTTTTTTTTGATATAGTTGTTTTCACAAGGGTCTCATGTTTTTGCTTAGGGCTGGTCTTGGACTGTTATCTTCCTCTGCTTCCCATGTAGCTGAGATTACAAGCACGTACTACCACCCAAACTTGTTTGTTGAGATGGGTACTTTCAAACTTTTTGCCTGGGTGGGCCTTGAATCATGATCTTTCAGATCTCTACCTCCAAAGTAGCTGGGATTACAGCTATGTACCACCTAGCCTGGCCCTACACAAGTATATGGGATAAGAACTGCATATGGAAACTTAAATGAAGTACTTGAAAGAATGGGAATAAAACATGAGTTACAGCTGGGTGCAGTGGCTCACTCCTGTAATCCTAGCTACTTGGGAGGCTGAGATCAGGAGTATCATGGTTTGAGGCCAGCCTGGGAAAATATTTCAAGTGACAACATTTCCAAAATAACTAGAGCAAAATGGACCAGCTCAAGCAGTTGCACTCCTACTTTGCAAGTACAAAACCCTGAGTTCAAACTTCAGTCCCACAAAAATAATTACATTGTTTGAACACATACAATGGAAAGCTAGTTCTCTTCTAAGTCTTAAACCAACCAACACTTCTGTTTTAAGTTTGAAAGTACACTATAGTTAAAACACGGAGCAGGTAAGTTGAATGTGAAGTCCCTTGCACACCATCACATTCCCAGCTGAGGAGAAGTGATATTTCCACTCTCAGGTGTGGTAATGTCTGCGAGAGGTCGTCAGCCTCACATGGGTTTCTCTGGGTCGCCTGTCTCACCGTCAGTAAGGAGGACTTTGGGAACTTCCAGTGGAAGCAAGTGTGAAGTTTTCTGTGCTGAGTATTATTATCTAAGTGACTCTGGGTTAATTTAGCACTCAGGTCTGTTCTTTGAGCCATAAGCCAGGCTGTCAGGGAAACTTAATTCCACTTTAAGTGGGATGCAAATGAGTTGTGACATGAAATCATTTCTCGTGAAAGGTTCATTTCTTACATTAACTTGCACAATGCTCACTCCCAAGTCTCGCGCTCTTTACAATATTCCTGGGATTATTTTTTTTTAAGCATAGCTAAATGCAAGTAGGGCTTTAGCAGGCTCTTGTGTGACTTTGAATGAATAACTTCTTTAGCATTCCTACACATAATGGGAGAAAGAAATTTAAGAAGCCAAAGGTCAGAAGCTAAGGAATTTTCTCTGAAGGTCCTTACAGATTTTTCTGCATGTTAGTTAGGGGAGGAAATATATAAATTAGTCATGCTTATCTGATAAGGCATTGGGATAGGTATAGAAAAACATTGGATCCCATTTTGAGGAAGCAGCTAAGTGGCCCTAGAATCCCAAAAGGAGCAACTGTTCATCTTGTGTTGAACTCTCTATACCCTGATTGATGAGAGAGCTCTAGGAGAAATTAGTTGTTTCTTTTTAATGTAATCAGTCACCTCAATCAAACAAGTGCTTGACAGCTCTTCTCAGGCAGGGAGAGCAGCAGTGAATTTTTATTGGGCACTTACTGTGCTCTTAGCAAAGTTTTAAGTACTCATATGAGCTCATTCAACCCCCAGAGGAACCCCACAGTGAGGCACTGTACCCCTATTTGTACACTCAGAGCCATCGAGGGCTGAGGTAAGGTGCCTGAAGTCACCCAGCAGATGTGACAGCCAGGATGCAGTCACCTCAGGTTAGCTCTGAAGCCCACCTTGTAACTACTGTATTTTATTCCCTACCTCAGCGAAGAGACTGTTGTATTCAGTGTAGTAGAAAAGTAACCTTGGTGAGCGAACGGTGAAAGCCAGGGAGATAGCAGTGGAGGACAGATCTTCACTATCCTAACTGAGGAGCACGGTGTCTTAGCTCCAGCACTCCACATCTTGCCTTTTGAGCAAATTCCTAGAGATCAGAGCTGCTGGTTCACTGTGCACACTGGATGCTAAATGCTGTTTAGTTTTGATTCACAAATTGTCTTCACAGGTAGCTCATGGCATTTATTAAAAGTGTAAGCAGATCAGCTATGAAAATGTAAAGTATATTTTCTAGGTACTAAATTATGGAGAAAGTTGAAATCACAAAATGTACTAAAATTTAATACACAGAAACTGTAGTTCTTTGTGATTTTGGTATTTGAAAGAATTATACAACAATTTAAATCTGAATTTACCTTCTTATTTAATAACATGATCCTCTACTTTTAAAATTTTAGTTCATGAGACTCCAAGTCCAAAATAACCAGAGCAAAATGGACTGGAGGTGTGGCTCAAACAGTAGAGTGCCTGCTTTGCAAGTTCAAAGCCCTGAGTTCTAATCCCAGTCCTATAAAAAAAAAAGCTATGTCAACAGAGGGTGCAAAAGAGGTGGCATGACAGGGAGCATCTCCTGTCTCCAATGGGTTCTGGATCAGTACTGACTTCTATGGCATGACTCCTCTCCCAGGTGGCGGAGACAGCAAGGTGCCCTCCACCCCTGCCATGTTCCTGCTCCTGGCCCTCACCCAGCAGCCACCTCACCGTGACCACCATGCATCCTGGCTGATGTGTGTGTGACTGTGTATGAAGATGACAAAGATGCTAGCCTATGATACTTAGTCTAAGCCTTCCTGTTTGTAGGGACTCAGAGAGGGCTTCCTGTGTGTTGCCACAATTTTTATGTAGCACGTAACACTTTGAAAGATAAATGATGCCAAGGAACCCAACGAGTCCACAAGAATACCCTCAAAGAAGAAATTCTGCAAATAATCACTGAGAATTTCATGGAGATGTTACTAGATGTGGTTAGTCAAGATGTACATGAGGAACTCAAGAAATTTCAAGACACCAAAAATAAAGAATATGAGAAGACACAGAAAGAAATCAATGAACTCAAAGGAGTCCTAAATAAACACCAAAGTGAAACATAGAACACTATAAATAGAGAGATAAATGAATTGAAGACAAAAATTGACAATATTAAAGAGACAGTGACCCATGATATGGAAAACCTTAGAAAAAAGAATGAAACAGAAACACAAAACCCAGTGGAAGATCACTCCAGCAGACTAGAACAAGTGGAAGACAAAATCTCAGAACTTGAAGATAAAATGGAAATTAAAGGAAAAACTGAAGAGCTATTAGTCAAACAACTCAAGTTCTGAGAAAGGAATATGCAAGAACTCACCGACTCCATCAAAAGACCAAACCTGAGAACATGGGCATTGAAAAGAAGAAGAGGTCCAAGCAAAAGATATTCATAATATATCCAGTAATATAATATCAGAAAATTTCCCAAATCTAGAGAAAGTTATGTCCACTCAGGTACAGGAATCCTCCAGGACACCAAGCAGACTTGACCAAAATAGAACTACCCTACAACATAGTATCATTAAAACAACAAGCACAGAGAATAGGGAAAGAATATCGAAGGCTCTAAGAGAAAAAAACAAATAACATACAAAGGCGAACCCATCAAAATCACAGCAGATTTCTCAATGGAAACCTTCAAAGCAAGAAGGGCATGGAGTGAGGTCTTCTGGGTACTGAATGAAAATAACTTCAACCCTAGGATACTGTATCCAGCAAAACTATCATTCAAAATAGATGGAGCAAAAACCGTCTTCCATGATAAGAAGAAACTAAAACAATATATGATCACCAAGCCACCACTACAAAAGATTCTCCAAGGAATTCTGCACATAGAAGATGAAAGCAAACAAAGCCATGAGAGGATGGGCAGTAGCAAACCACAGGAGAAGAAAAGACAAGGAATCAGAGAGTAACATTGATTCAGCTGCACACAATCAAACCCTTAAACAGCAAAAACAACTGAATGACAGGAATCACCACATACCTATCAGTACTAATGCAGAATGTTAATGGACTTAACTACTCCATCAAAAGACACCTTTTGGCAAACTGGATTAAAAAGGAAGATCCAAAAACACTCTGTTGTTTACAGGAGACCCATCTCATTGACAGAAACAAACACTGGCTAAGGATGAAAGGCTGGAAGAAGATTTACCAAGCCAATGGTCCCCGAAAACAGGCAGAAGTAGCAATACTTATCTCTGACAAAGTAGACTTCAAACCTACATTGATCAAATGAGATAAAGAAGGACATTCCATACTAATAAAAGGGGAAATAGACCAAAAGGAAATAATAATCATCAGTCTGTATGCACCCAATGTCAGTGCACCCAATTTCATCAAACATACTTTAAAGAACCTAAAAGCACATATAGCCTCCAACACAGTGGTAGTGGGAGACTTTAATACCCCCCATCACCAATAGATAGGTCATCCAAACAAAAAATCAATTAAGAAATTCTAGAACTAATTCACACCATAGATCAAATGGAACTTGATGATGTCTACAGGATATTTCATCCAACTTCTGCACAATACACATTCTTCTCAGCAGCCCATGGAACCTTCTCCAAAATTGATCATATCTTAGGGCACAAAACAAGCCTCAAGTAAGAAAATAGAAACAATCGCATGTATTCTATCTGATCACAATGCATTAAAACTAGAACTCAACAACAAAAACAACAGCAGAAAATATGCAAACAATTGGAAGCTAAACAACACATTGCTCAAAAATCAATGGGTCATTGATGAAATAAAACAGGAAATTAAAAGGTTCCTGGAAGTTACTGAAAATGAAAACATGACCTACTGGAACCTATGGGACACAGCAAAGGCAGGCCTAAGAGGAAAGTTTATAGCCATGAGTGCATATATTAAAAAGACAGAAAGATCTCAAATCAATGACATAATGCTACATCTCAAACTCCTACAAAAACATAAACAAGCAAAACCCAAAATAAGCAGAAGGAGAGAAATAATAAAAAAAAGGGCCAAAATTAATGAAATAGAAACAACAACAACAAAAAAACCATACAAAGAATCAATGAAACAAAAAGCTGGTTCTTTGAAAAAATAAACAAGATTAATAGACCCCTGGCAAATCTGACTAAAATGAGGGGAGAAAAAACCCTAATCAATGTAAAAGGGGAGATATGCAAATGCAAAAGGGGAAATAACAATAAACACAATGGAAGTCCAGGAATCATCAGAGACTACTTTGAGAACCTATATTCCAATAAATTTCAAAATCTTGAAGAAATGGACAAATTTCTATATTCTTATGACTGTCCAAAATTGAACCAAGAAGATATTAACCACCTGAAAAAAATCTATAACACAAAATGAAATTGAAGCAGCAATTTTCTTTTTTTTTTTCCCAAAAAAGAAAAGCCTAGGACCTGATGGATTCTCTGCTGAATTCTATCAGACCTTTAAAGAAGAACTGATACCTCCAAAAAGGAGAACTATAGGCCAATCTCCTTAATGAACATTGATGCAAAAATCCTCAACAAAATAATGGCAAACCAAATTCAACAACATATCAGAAAGATCATTCACCATGACTAAGTCAGCTTCATTCCAGGGATGCAGGGGTGGTTCAACATATGAAAATCAATAAATATAATAAATCACATTAACAGAAGCAAAGACAAAACCACTTGATCATCTCAATAGATGCAGAAAAAACCTTCAATAAGATCCAACATTACTTCATGAAAAAGGCTCTAAGAAAATTAGGAATAGAATGAAAGTACCTCAAAATTGTAAAGGCTATATATGACAAACTTACAGCCAACATCATAATTAATGTTGAAAAACTGAAACCATTTTCCCTAAAATCAGGAATGAGACAAGGGTGCCCACTATCCACACTCCTATTCAACATGGAATTCCTAGCCAGAGCAATAAGGCAAGAAGGAGAAATAAAAGGAATACAAATAAGTAAAGAAACTGTCAAAATATCCTTATTTGCAGATGATATGATCCTATATCTTAAAGACCCAAAAAACTCTACCCCAAAACTCCTAGACACCATAAACAACTATAACAAGGTGGCAGGATACAAAATCAGCTTAGAAAAATCATTAGCATTTCTAGTCACCAATAACTGACAAACTGAGAAAGCATGTATGGAAACAATGCCATTCACAGTAGCCTCAAAAAAAAAAATCAAATACCGAGGAGTAAACATGACAAAGGATGTGAATGACCTCTACAAGGAGAACTACAAACCTCTGAAGAAAGAGATCAAGGAAGGCTATAGAAGATGGAAAGATTTCCTGTGCTCATGGATTGGTAGAATCAACATAGTGAAAATGGCTGTACTACCAAAAGCAATCTACATGTTTAAAGCAATTCCCATCAAAATCCCAATGACATTCATCACAGAGATTGAAAAATCTACCCTAAAGTTCATTTGGAAACACAAGAGACCACGAATAGCCAAGGCAATACTCAGCAAAAAGAGCAATGCTGGAGGTATCACAATACCTGACTACTTGACTTCAAGCTATATTACAAAGCAATAGCAATAAAAACAGCACGGTACCAGCACAAAAACAGACATGAAGACCAGTGGAACAGAATAGAGGACCCAGATATGAATCCACATAGCTATGCCCACCTTATTTTTGACAAAGGTGCCAAAAATATACAATGAGAAAAGACAGCCTCTTCAACAAATGTTGCTGGGAAAAGTGGTTATTTGCCTGCAGAAAACTGAAACTAGATCCATGCTTATCACCCTGTACTAGTAACAACTCAAAATGGATCAAGAACATTAATAAAAAACCTGAAACTCTGAAGTTAGTACAGTAAAGAGCATGGATACTCTTAGAAGCAATAGGTATAGCCAAGAACTTCCTCAGTAGAACCCTAGCAGCTCAGAAACTAAGACAAAGGATGGAAAAATGGGACTACATAAAATTAAAAAGCTTCTGCACAACAAAAGAAATGGTCTCTAAACTGAGGAGAACACCCACAGAGTGTGAGAAAGTATTTTCAGGCTATACATCAGACACAGGACTGATGTAAGGGAGCTCAAAAAACTAAACTCTCCCCAAATCAATGAACCAATAAAGAAATGGGCAACTGAACTATACAGAACTTTATCAAAAGAAGAAATTCAAATGGTCAAAAACACATGAAAAAATGCTCACCATCTTTAGCCATAAAGGAAATGCAAATCAAAACCACACTAAGATTCCACCTCACCCCTGTTAGAATAGCCGTCATCAAAAATACCACCAACAATAGGTGTTGGTGAGGTTGTGGGGAAAAAGGAACCCTCCATACATTGCTGGTGGGAATTCAAGCTAGTGCAACCACTATGGAAAACAGTATAGAGGCTTCTTAAAAATCTAAACATAGATCTGCCATATGATCCAGCAATCCCACTCTTGGGGATATACCCAAAGCAATGTGACACAGGTTACTCCAGAGGCACCTGCACACCCACGTTTATTTCAGCATTATTCACAATAGCCAAGTTATGGAAACAGCCAAGATGCCCCACCACTGATGAATGGATTAAGAAAATGTGGTATTTATACACAATGGAATTCTACCCAGCCATGAAGAAGAGTGAAATCTTGTCATTCGCAAGACAATGACAAGATGGAACTGGAGAACATCATTCTGAATGAGGTCAGCCAGGCTCAGAAGACCAAAAGTCGTATGTTCTCCCTCATATGTGGACTTTTGATCTAGGGCAAATACAGCAATGTGGTTGGACTTGGGTCACATGTTAAGGGGAGAGCATGTGGGAGGAATGGGGATAGGTAGGAAGCCCAAAACATGAAAGTGTTTCATGTCCCCACTGCAGAGGAGCTAATACAGTAACCTTAAAGTGACAGAGGTTGATATGGGAAGATGACCGGGAAGTACTGAAGAGGTCAGGTAGAGAAGAATCAATTTGGGTTGTAATACACTTGTGCATGGAAGCAATGCTAGGAATCTCTCTGTATAGTTATCCTTATCTCAGCTAGCAAAAACACTTTGTCTTTCTTATTATTGCTCATGTCTTTTCTTCAACAAAATTGGAGAAAAGGGCAGAATAGGTTCGCCTAGAAGTGAGGGGGGTGGGGGGGAAAGAAAAGGGGTGGGGGGCCTGCGGGAGAAATGGCCCAAACAATGTATGCACCTATGAATAAATGAATGAAAGAAAAAAATCAAACAAAGACAACAGACATTCAAGAACTCTTGCAGGATGGATGGAGTTTGGTAGCTACACTTGAGGTGGTAAGGCCACGTGCACAGGTTGAAGCAGAAGCAGATGATGTAGGTATAGAAGGTGCTTTTTGGTTGCTAAGTCTGTTTTGAATGACTATACCAGAACACCTGGGAAGGCTACTTTATAAAGAAAAGAAGTTAATGTAGCTCATAGTTATTAGGGAGGTTCTAGTTCAAGGAGCCACTCCTGGAGATGGCCTTTCCGGCAAAATGCTGAGGTAGTGCAGGAGTCACTTGGTAGGAGACAGGGTGCACGAGTGTCTGCATGTCTGTCCTTTCTCTTCTTGTAAAGCCACTAGCATTCAACCTCAGGGGCTCCACACTGATGACCAATATCTAATCTGACTCCCTTCCAAATACCCACTCCACACGCCATGGTCAGCATCCTTCAGCCCTTCAATTTCAACACTTACCCCTGGGGGACACTCCAACTGACCCAGGCTCAGAGGAGACACTTGGAAATGACTTATCTAAAGTCTTGAATTCTTGTTGACCATGACTCAACAGTCCAATGGAGCCCAGGAAAATGTTAGGGGAGTTGAATTGAGTAAGATGATATCAACATTGATATAAATCTAAATAATCCATGAATTAAATGAAATTCAGCCAAACGCCTTTGAAAACAACCAAATTCTTTGTATTTAACCTCTGGCTAGAAGAGCTTAAGAAAGATCTAAGAGTCAGCTAACACCACCTTGAATGTGTCATTAATATAAGGATTTCTCACTGAGTCATATACAGCAGATATGATTTAATTTCTCATAATCTTAAAATTTTCCTCTCTGTCATGGAATTAAATATTAAGTGTAACATCCAAAACAACTTACAGTGAAGCAACTTAAAAGACAGTTGTCTAGAAAAGAATAAGTTTTCAAAAACCTAGAAACACTGAATCAAATATAATAATTATCTGCGTAAATGCTCATGAGAGAATTTGGAAAATCCCAAGGGAGAAAATGGTAAGGAAGGAAAATTCCAGAGAAAAGGCAATGTGACACCTACCTTGGGAGGTGGGGTGGGTTGGTTCTATCTCTTAGTTCCAAGAAGTGGAATATAGCAATGCCTGTGGACTCGACTGAGTCAGAGAGTCAGAAGTAGAATAAAAATGACATGAAAATCCACAAAGGGCTGCAATAGCAGAAAATAGTGAACCAGTGAGGTTATCATCAGCCAGCCATAGCCACTGGCTTCTCTTAGCCCGAGCCGGTAGGGGAAGTGACAAATCAGTCTACTTGTTGTTAATTTGGAGCTCACCTTTATACCAGGTGGGTAGTTTATACAGTGAGAAGTTGACGCCAACATGACTGAAGCTGGAAATGCTCTTGAGAATGCCCACAAAAGCCAGGTTTCACAGAAATTAGTACTTTTCAGTGGTGGGCAGGAATTTTTTTCTGAAGGACATTAAAAATATGGATTAGCTTTAGACTTTGTTAAATCAATTGCTATTCACACACGGAAGCAAAAATGAATCCACAGATTATCATGTTAACAAAAATCAACCCCAGGCAGATTAAAGACCTGAATGTGAAAAGTGCAACTGGTTCCTTTCAGAAGAAAATACAGAAATAGTTAGACTTTATGCCAGGAACGAGTTTCTTAAATGAGACCCACACACCATCAAAAAGGTTATTTAAGAAACTCCCTGAGTCAGGAGACACTGAAGTGTTGTTGGTGAGAGCAGAAATTCATGCTGAGCAAGAGAAGCCAAGCTGAAGAGGACAAATATCACATGTTCTCACCCATTTGTGGAACCTAGACCTAAGGTAATGGTGATGGTGAGATGGGACAGGAATGTATATGGGGGACTTACTGGGGAATGTTACGGGGGAGGGAAGGGTATGAGGGGGAAGAGGATGGATATACATAGAGGAGGACAGCAGAATGAAGTCCACAAGCACTGCTTGCAAGGGGCGAATGGGAACATAATGGAGGGGTGAACTTGTCAAGGTACACTGTACACAAGTATGGGCTTATCACTGTGAAATCCCCTCATATTAATAATGTATGCTAATGCAAAAATAAAACCAAAAACCAAGCTGTGAGACTCAACTGGAAAAAATTCCATTCCTGTGTATTTCTTCAAGGGACATACTCAGGAGATAAATACAAGAACGCTTCTTGAACCATTGTTTGAAAAATCAGAAACAACTTATTTATGCAAGAACAAATACCAAAATCTTTCCACATTAAGCCTTTAGAGTAGAGTAATTAACTTTACTATCACCAATTACCATTGTGGAGAATCTAAAAAGAAAGCCTGTGCGTGCACACACACACACACATTCACGTGTGTGTGCACAGTACATTATTTGATAGAGGTAGAAACACGCAAACAGTACTCACTGTGTGTACACACAGAATCACATGGTAAAACACAGTGATGGGTTGAACTGTAATCCAGACAGACACAATACCAAAGACCACAATCCCAAACATTCAAACCCTGAATAAAAATCCTAAACTCTAAAATCCAGAAGGATCAAAATTCTGAAGATACAACTCTGAAAAATTTCAGAGAAAATTCCTTAAGAGACATTTACTTACATTTTAGAAGAGAGTTTATTTGAGAGACATAAAAACACAGCAGACACTTCATCAACTACTTTGAGTTACTCAATAAATATGGCAACAACAACTCACACATTTTTGAAAGCATAACCACTCGGGTTTACTAATAGCAGGAGCACAGGTGTAACAATTGTGAACAGGCAACGTATTCATAAAGAAACAGGTCTCAAAGCAGACAGTATGGACAGTATCACTACAATTGTTAGCTGTGTGCACCATTGTTTTGAAGGTGGTCAAAAACAGCACCACGATGGACGACCTGATCCTTCTGTGTGTCTCTGTGGTCCTGTCCACAGAGACAGTGTTGTCCTTTCCTCAAAAATGTCCTTAGTCAGACAAGAAAAAGAATTCAACAAGCTCAGAACTGAACCCAAAACACTTCTTCCTAAAAATTAGTTGTCCTATTAATGGGATTCCCTGTGGTGTTTGGTGCATGCACTGAACAGTCAGCTTCCACTTAGTCTCCAGGAATCACTCTTCTGCACTAAGGTTAACTTTTTAAAGAAACATCTACAGATAAAAGAGAGCTTGTTTTTCTGTGTCTGGCTTTTTTTAGTAAGTCCTCCAAGCCCATTCATTTTGCTGTAAGTGACAGGATTTCACTATTTTTGACTAGATAACACTTTACTCTATTTGTGACATTTTCTCCATTAATGAGTGTTAGGGTTGTTTCCATAATTTAGCTATTGTGAGCAGCGTCACAATAAAATGGGTGTGCAGGTGCCTCATTGGCGTGCTGATTTGATTTCCTTTTGGTATTTCCAGGAGGGATAACTGAACTCACATGGCAGATCTGGTTTTGGTTTTTTGAGGAAATTCCATTGTGTTCTGTACAATGGTTACACTAATTTGCACTCCCACACACAGCGCTGAGAATTCCTTCCTGTCTCCTTTCTCACTTAGCATTTGTCATTTCTTGTCTTGTTGACAATTCTAATTGGAGTGAGGTGACAGCTCACTAATCATCAAGGAAATACAGATCAAAACCACACTGAGTTATCACCTCATTCCAGTTAAAATAGCTATTATCAAAGAGAAAAAAAAAAAACCCAGCAAATGCTGTTTGTGGGATATAAATTAGAGCTCCCTTGTGCAGGATGTATGGAGGTTCCTCAGAACTAAAAATCTATCTGCCATGTTGTTATGCTCAACTGTTGAATGCTTGGTTCCAAACTGGTGGGAGTTTTGGGAGCTGGGCCATGCTGGAGGGCATGCTTTGAAGGTTATAGCTGGTCCCCAGTCCTGCCTGGCTCTCTTTTTCCTGTCTGTCATGAGGTGTCAGTCTCCTGCACATGCCCACCATGCCTACCATGATCTTCTTCCCAGGCATCCATGGACAGAACTCTCTGAACCATGAGCCCAAATGAATCTTCTTTTAAGTTGTTTCTGTCAGGTATTTGGTCACAGCAACACTAAGGCAGACTAATGCATACCCAAGAAATCTCCTGCACACTCATGTTTATTGTGACAATATTCACAACAGCTAAGTTCCGGAATCAGCCTAGGTGATGGAGGAGTGGAGAAAGAAAATGTGGTATATATGTATTAAGTGAATTTTTTTCCATTGGCACTTGGGTTTGAACTCAGCACTTCCTGCTTGAGAGGCAGGCACTGTATCACTGAGTTGCAACTCTAGCCTCCTTTTGCTCTGGTTATTTTTAAGGTAAGGTGTTGCTTTCTCTCCAGGTGAGCCTGGCCCTGCTGGAGGGGGAATTCCAAGATGGCAGCTAGAGGGAGGAAGCAGAAAGTGTGCCTCCTATAGTGAAATCTTGGAGAGACGCTGGAGACACACCTTGCAGGCAAAACCACTGAGAAGAAGCAAAACTTTGACCCCTCCACACTTCCAGCCTGCGCAGAGAATCTCCACTTCATGTTAAAGGGAGAAACCAGGAGGGCCCCCGAGCCGCCAGTCGCCCGCGCCCAGATGGCTTGGGAAGACGTGGACAAGCTTACTGTCGATTAGTACACTAATGCTCCCTGTTTATATTTTGAAACTTTTTGTTTGAGTCTTTGTTTTGTTTTTTCCTACTTGTCTGTTTATTTGTTTTCCCCTTTTTCTTTAACTTCTTTGCTTTCCATCTCTTCTCACCCTTCCATTCTAAATATTACCATTGTTATTATTACAAGCTAGAAAATACTTAATTGCACACAGTACAGGGACAGTAACAACACCGAGGGCAATAATGGGAAGACAGAAAAAACAGGGAAACCAGTTTCCCCACAGCAAAAAATTAGTACAGGAACCAGAGGGAAATGAAGAAAACAGATACTCAGATCCAGACTCCAACAAAATGAAGATAAACTATACCAAAGGACCCAATGAAGCCCACAAGAATAATTTAAAAGAAGACATACTACAGGTACTCAATGAGAATTTTATAGACATGATACTGGATAGGGTCAACCAAAATGTACAGGAGACACTCAAGAAATTCCAAGACAACAAAAATAGAGAATTTGAAAAAGCAAAAGAAGAAATAAAGGAAACCATAGAAGCACTGTATAAACACCAAAGTGAAACAGAGAACACAATTAATAAAGAGATAAATGGACTCAGGACAAAAATAGACAACATTAAAGAGGAAAACAGCCAGGATATGGAAAACCTCAGAAAAAAGAACGAAACAGAACTGCAAAACAAAACGGAAGGCCAATCCAGCAGAACAGAACAAACAGAAGACAGAATCTCAGAACTTGAAGATGAAATGGTAATTAAAGGAAAAACTGAAGAACTATTAATTAAACAACTCAAGACCTGTGAAAAGAAAATGCAAGAACTCACCAACTCCATCAAAAGACCAAACTTGAGAATCATGGGCATCGAAGAAGGAGAAGAGGTGCAAGCAAAGGGAATGCGTAATATATTCAACAAAATAATAACGGAAAATTTCCCAAATCTAGAGAAAGATATTCCCATACAAATGCAAGAGGCCTCCAGGACACCAAACAGACCAGATCAAAATAGAACTACTCCACGACATATCATCATTAAAACAACAAGTTCAGAAACTAAGGAAAGAATATTGAAGGCTGCAAGAGAGAAAAAACAAGTAACATACAAAGGTAAACCCATCAAAATCACAGCAGACTTCTCAACAGAAACATTAAAAGCAAGAAGAGCGTGGGGTGAGATCTTCCGGGCACTGAATGAAAATAACTTCAACCCCAGGATACTCTACCCAGCAAAGTTATCATTCAAAATAGATGGAGCAATAAAAGTCTTCCATGATAAGCAGAAACTAAAACAATATGTGACCACAAAGCCACCACTACAAAAGATTCTGCAAGGGATTCTGCACACAGAAAGTGACACCCAACTTAACCATGAAAAGACAGGCAGCCACAAACCACAGGAAAAGAAAAAGCAAATCAGTAGAGAGTAATATCAAGTTAGGTACACACAATCAAACCTTCAAACAACCAAGACAACTAAATGGCAGGAATCACCACATACCTATCAGTACTAACACTTAATGTTAATGGACTTAATTCACCCATCAAAAGGCACTGCTTGATGGAATGAATTAAAAAGGAAGATCCAACAATTTGTTGCTTACAGGAGACCTATCTCACTGACAAAGAATTAATGAAACAAAAAGTTGGCTCTTTCAAAAAATTAACAAGATCGATAGACCCTTGGCAAACCTGACTAAAATGAGGAGAGAAAAAACCCAAATTAGTAGAATTAGGAATGCAAAAGGGGAGATAACAACAAACACCATGGAAGTCCAGGAAATCATCAGAGACTACTTTGAGAACCTATATTCAAATAAATTTGAAAATTTTAAAGAAATGGACAGATTTCTAGATACATATGATCATCCAAAACTGAACCAAGAGGACATTAATCACCTGAATAGATCTATAACACAAAATGAAATTGAAGCAGCAATCAAGAGTCTCCCCAAAAAGAAAAGTCCAGTCCTGATGGATTCTCTGCTGAATTTTATCAGACCTTTAAAGAAGAACTGATACCAACCCTCCTTAAACTGTTCCACGAAATAGAAAGGGAAGGAAAACTGCCAAACACATTTTATGAAGCCAGTATTACACTTATCCCCAAACCAGGCAAAGACACCTCCAAAAAGGAGAACTATAGGCCAATCTCCTCAATGAACATTGATGCAAAAATCCTCAACAAAATAATGGCAAACCAAATTCAACAACACATCAAAAAGATTTTTCACCACGACCAAGTAGGCTTCATCCCAGGGATGCAGGGGTGGTTCAACATCCGAAAATCAATAAACGTAATAAACCACATTAACAGAAGCAAAGACAAAAACCACTTGATCATCTCAATAGATGCAGAAAAAGCCTTTGATAAGATCCAACATCATTTCATGATAAAAGCTCTAAGAAAACTAGGAATAGAAGGAAAGTTCCTCAACATTATAAAAGCTATATATGACAAACCTACAGCCAGCATTATACTTAACGGAGAAAAATTAAACCATTCCCTCTAAAATCAGGAACCAGACAAGGATGCCCACTATCTCCACTCCTATTCAACATAGTACTGGAATTCCTAGCCAGAGCAATTAGGCAAGAAGAAGGAATAAAAGGAATACAAATAGGTAAAGAAACTGTCAAAATATCCCTATTTGCAGAACGACATGATCCTATACCTTAAAGACCCAAAAAACTCTACTCAGAAGCTTCTAGACATCATCAATAGCTATAGCAAGGTAGCAGGATATAAAATCAACATAGAAAAATCATTAGCATTTCTATACACTAACAATGAGCAAACGGAAAAAGAATGTATGAAAACAATTCCATTTACAATAGCCTCAAAAAAAATCAAATACCTAGGTGTAAACCTAACAAAAGATGTGAACGACCTCTACAAGGAAAACTATACACTTCTGAAGAAAGAGATTGAGGAAGACTATAGAAAGTGGAGAGATCTCCCATGCTCATGGATTGGTAGAATCAACATAGTAAAAACGTTGATACTCCCCAAAGTAATCTACATGTTTAATGCAATGCCCATCAAAATTCCAATGACATTCATTAAAGAGATTGAAAAATCTACTGTTAAATTTATATGGAAACACAAGAGGCCACGAATAGCCAAGGCAATACTCAGTCAAAAGAACAATGCAGGAGGTATCACAATACCTGACTTCAAACTATATTACAAAGCAATAACAATAAAAACAGCATGGCACTGGCACAAAAACAGACATGAAGACCAGTGGAACAGAATAGAGGATCCAGATATGAAGCCACACAACTATAACCAACTTGTCTTTGACAAAAGAACTAAAAATATACGATGGAGAAATAGCAGCCTCTTCAACAAAAACTGCTGGGAAAACTGGTTAGCAGTCTGCAAAAAACTGAAACTAGATCCATGTATATCACCCTATACCAAGATTAACTCCAAATGGATCAAGGATCTTAATATCAGACCCCAAACTCTTAAGTTGATACAAGAAAGAGTAGGAAATACTCTGGAGTTAGTAGGTATAGGTAAGAACTTTCTCAATGAAACCCCAGCAGCACAGCAACTAAGAGATAGCATAGATAAATGGGACCTCATAAAACTAAAAAGCTTCTGTTCATCAAAAGAAATGGTCTCTAAACTGAAGAGAACACCCACAGAGTGGGAGAAAATATTTGCCAATTATACATCAGACAAAGGACTGATAACCAGAATATACAGGGAACTTAAAAAACTAAATTCTCCCAAAACTAATGAACCAGTAAAGAAATGGACAAGTGAACTAAACAGAACTTTCTCAAAAGAAGAAATCCAAATGGCCAGAAAACACATGAAAAAATGCTCACCATCTCTAGCAATAGAGGAAATGCAAATTAAAACCACACTGAGATTCCACCTCACCCCTGTTAGAATAGCCATCATCAGCAACACCACCAACAACAGGTGTTGGCGAGGATGCGGGGAAAAAGGAACCCTCTTACACTGTTGGTGGGAATGTAAACTAGTACAACCACTCTGGAAAAAAATTTGGAGGCTACTTAAAAAGCTAGATATTGATCCACCATTTGATCCAGCAATACCACTCTTGGGGATATACCCAAAAGACTGTGACCCAGGTTACTCCAGAGGCACCTGCACATCCATGTTTATTGCGGCACTATTCACAATAGCCAAGTTATGGAAACAGCCAAGATGCTCCAGCACTGACGAATGGATTAAGAAAATGTGGTATTTATACACAATGGAATTCTACCCAGCCATGAAGAAGAGTGAAATCTTGTCATTCGCAAGACAATGACAAGATAGAACTGGAGAACATCATTCTGAATGAGGTCAGCCAGGCTCAGAAGACCAAAAGTTGTATGTTCTCCCTCATATGTGGACATTAGATCAAGGGCAAACTCAACAAGGGGATTGGACTTGGATCACAAGATAAAAGCGAGAGCACACAAGGGAGGGGTGAGGATAGGTAAGACACCCAAAAAACTAGCTAGCACTTGTTGTCCTTAACGCAGAAAAACTAAAGCAGATACCTTAAATGCAACTGAGGCCAATAGGAGAAGGGACCAGGAAGTAGAGAAAAGGTGAGATCAAAAAGAATTAACCTAGAAGGTAACACACACGCACAGGAAATCAATGTGAGTCAATGCCCTGTATAGCTATCCTTATCTCAACTAACAAAAACCCTTGCTCCTTCCTATTATTGCTTATACTCTCTCTACAACAAAATTAGAAATAAGGGCAAAATAGTTTCTGCTGGGTATTGAGGGGGGGAGCGGGAGGGGGTGGAATGGGTGGTAAGGGAGGGGGTGGGGGCAGGGGGGAGAAATGACCCAAGCGTTGTATGCACATATGAATAATACAACAATAAATAAAAAGCTTCCTGCTGTAGTTGGGATGACAGGTGTACACAACCATGCCCAGTGTGATTGGTTGAGTTGAGGTCTTGTGAAGGTCTTTTTGTTTTGTTTTTTTGTTTTCTGGGCTGGCCTGGAACTGCAATCCTCTTTATCTCAGCCTCCCATAAAGCTAGGATTACAGGCATGGGTCACTGGTGCTGGACTAATGAAATATTATTTAGTCAAGAAGAACAAAATGCTGTCGTTTACAGCAAAGTGAATGAGCCTGGAGGACAGTGCATTTGCTGAAAAAAGCCAGACGTAGATGGCAGTTTTCTTTCATTGTGGACGTTTGAAAAAAGTTGACCTGAAGATAGATTGGATTACTGGAGACTGGGAGCGCAGAGGAGGCTGGGTAAGAGGAGGCTGGATTGCCCCGTGCAGTACTGACACATCATAGTGAACCCCACTGGCATGCACAACTAATTCATGTCCGTCAGTTTTGTTGAAAAACGCAGTGTGTGGGGGTTCAGGTCTCCAGGCTTGTTGAGTTCTTTTGATTCTCTGACAAAGGAGGTTTTTGAGGCAAGTTGATGCTCTGTGGGAAGGAGCAGTAGTTAAACCACATGGCAGGAAGTGTCTCGTGTCCTTGCCTGCGTTTTCAACTCTGAAACTCTGGAAACCCCTGTGGCATTTGCATTTGGAGGGAGACTGCGGTTGTAAATCTTAGGTAGAGGCTGTCCACTTGCAAGTCTGGTTCTCGTCCAGCTGACTCACGGTGGTCTCTGGAAGGGGCTTCACCGCCACCAAACACTACCGGCCAGGTTGTGGTGTCCTCCCCACCTGCCGTGCACGAGAACTCGCACTCATGCCCTCCCCAGACTCTGGCTGTCTCCCCCTACGTAGCCTTTCTTTCTCAGTGGGAATTCTGGTTTTTCTGGACTTTACTTGCAGGATTCCAATGTTTGGAATTTTCTTTTCGGGGGGAGGTTGTGATCTTTTTTGGATTTGTTTGTGGGGATTTCATCATTTGGAGCTATGGTAGTCAGGACAGTGTCTTTTGAGGTTGTGACTGGCACCAGGAGCCAATTGCCTCTAAACTTAGGAAAATGGGTATTTTGAAGGAGAGCGGGACAGGCGGAGGGAGATGAATGAAGTGTGGTGGATTTGTACTTTTAAAGATGGCTGTATATTTCATAATATTAATTAACACTGCTGAATGACAACCTTGTTAGTGCTACAGTTTCAATATCACATAAAATTATGTGCATCTTCCCTCTCTGCAAAGTTTCCTTTCCCTGTCACTTACCACCTTTACTAGTAGGGAGAACGTAGTTCTCAAATGACTTTTGGAGTTGGTTTACTGATGCCAATTTTACAAATTAGAGGGAAGAGACTTAACTTTTCACTTGTTAGCAGGGCAGGCACTGCCAAAGACTTCTCCTTAGGGTCCTCTTCACAAACTCGGGCCACATGGGTTCATCTCATGTCCAAATTCTTGTCACTGTTTTCTTTTTTTTTGGTGATACTGGGGTTTGAACTCAGGGCCTCACACTTGCTAGGCAGGTGCTCTACCACTTGAGCCACTGCACCAGCCTTGTCACTGTTTTCTTTCTTTACTTTAGAGGCGTGACTTAGTGTGCGGTGTGAACCCAAACGTTGACAGAAATTCTTTTTTCTGGGTCAGTTGCCGCTCACCGTGTCATAGCCTTGCTCTGTGGGAATTTCAGATGCTGTATTTGTAGAGTGTTTCTGCATTTTCTAATTACCAGGCCATATACACGTGTGTGTGCCTGTCTATGGTAATATATACTCAAATAAATCAAAAGAATATCCTGTTTGTGGTAGCTTTTGTCTACGGTCATATTTATATTTTGAACACAGGCAGAACGTGTTTGTGCTTTGTAACCTGACTGGACTCTGAGCTGCGAAAATGGTTTCTAGTCTGTCACGTTCTCTTTCCACATCTGAGCCACTGTTGCCATTTGCTTGGTCACTTGTGTTGTTGTCCTCAACACAGCGGTCTGTTCACTTCCAAGACTGAAGTCCCCAGAGGATTTGATCTCATTCAGGTGACACTGTGTCCATTATGATTTTACATCATTATCTCCAAAACGGGGCTGCTGGTCCAACAGGATGCATGAGCTTTAGGTTCTTTACTGATATTGTCAAAATACACCAGAAAGCGCTTCTGCGTAATGTGTCTGCTAGTGAGGAATATATTCGACCACCTGCCTCCCGAATGCCCCTGACACCACGGGCACTGCAAAACTTGGAAAGTTACCCAGTGATAAGCCCAAATGATTTCCCATTTTGATTTCCAGTTCACTGACACATACGACTGAATGTTTCTGCTTTATTTTATTCACACTAATGTTAAGTGTTTATCCTGTGTTGATCTCAAAGACTTCTTTCCTCCACGTTTTTCACAGATGATACTTACATTTTAATTTTGCTTTCAAATTTCTAGGCAAGCAATGCTAGTGATTTTTTTTTGTAATTTCCTTTTCTTCTTCTTCTTCACTTCCTCGTCGTCCTTCTCCTCCTCCTTCTTATCCTTCTCTTTTTCCTTTTAATGTTTTTTTCGTGTGGCATTGGGGCTTGAATTCAGGGCCTACACCTTGAGCCACTCCACCAGCCCTTTTTTTGTGATGGTTTTTTTTCAAGGGTCTTGAGAGCTATTTGCCCAGGCTGGCTTTGAACCATGATCCTCATGTTTTCTGCCTCCCAAGTAGCTAGGATCACAGGCGTGAGCCACTGGCTCCTAGCTTCCTTCCCCTTTTCATCCTCCTCCTCCTCCTCCTCTTCCTCTTCCTTCTTCTTCTTCTTCTCTCTCTCTCCTTCCCTCCCTCCTTTTCTCTCTCCTCTCTCTCTGATGGGACTGGGGTTTGAGCTCAGGGCCTCATACTTGCTAGGCAGGGTTTGAAATACATTTAATTATCAACAATTTTCACAGTACTCTCTACAATTGTTAGGTCTGTATAAACATGATTTGTATCACTAACATAAAAATCAACAAAACGGTTAGATAAAAATTGTTAAATTGATAAAATCACAGATTAAAATTCCATTGTATTGTGACACTTTGCAAATGAAGGCTAATGTTTTTGGAGATAGGATTTTGAGTTAATCTGTTAGTCTTTTCACTTTGTTTTTTGCCAGATGGCAAAGCCCCAGATACACAAAGTGATTTACTCAGATCCCCTCAGGTGGGAAGTTAAAATCTAATAGTTTTGTTCTTTGATCCAAGGTGTAGACAGCAGTATTTTAGACTTCCCTCTTGGTAGGTTATAAATTTGAAAATAAAAGGCAACCTGAAACCACACTGAGTGTTATCTTTAGCAAAGCGTTCTTCACCTGCACTTTTCCTCATTTACACTTTAGACTAACAAATTTACAAAGGTCGACATGAGAAATGCACTCGGCAAGCAGCTTTTCTCATTCTCAACTACAGCTCTGTCCATCTACAGAGCTCAGGTAGTCAGGGCCCCTCTGTCAGAAAGATGTCCCCATTGCAAAGCACCCTGGGCTCAGCCTCCTAAGGTTCCCACCACCTCCCTACCTGGAAGGGAAAGGAGAACTCACCTGGCCAGCCGTGACCTCAAGTGTGGCCTTTCTTCTCTAGAGAGGAACGTGGAGGGGAAGTTCTTGAGTGTTTTCTTGTCATTGCAGAGCCTTAGTACAACCGCTTCTCTGGTGGCTTCCTGACCCATTACCAGGGAGGGACAATCGCACCTCCCCAAGGGAGAGGGCACCGAACACCAGGAACACAACCACCAGCCTTTGCTCAGTGTCTGGGAAGCCTATTTTCTAGTGATTTTCTCTTTTGCCAAAAATACCAGGCTCTCCACACGGTATGTCTTTCCAATGTTTCAGAAAGCAGACTTTGGGGAAGAATGCGGGTGGCGACGGATTTCCTAAGCCTCTGGTTACTTTGAGACCAGGCTATTTGAAATAGCTTCCTAAATAAAAGCTGCTCTGGCCTGTGACATGCACACCTGTCGCGGTGCAGAACGAGCAGGGCAAGGATCTCTAGACCCGAGGACCTCTCTCTAAATCGCCACTCAAACGCTTGAGGCCCATAATGCACTAAGATGAAAAATCAGCGCATTTGGGGGAAACGCAAGGGTTGAAACCAGTTCGGGAGAAAGAAAGTACCCCAATAAATCACTTGTCGTTGTGGATGACAGAATGCTGTGTTGCTACCAGCGAGAGTAAAGGCTAGAACGCTGCTTGCCCTCTCGATTCTGTCGTGCTGCCGGCAGAGCCAGGGGAGAGTCCCACCGTTCTCGCTGTTTTGGAAACACTTCTTTTTTCTGTAATTGTTTATAATTCCTGACAACTCCCGGGGAACGTCAGCAGCTATAATAAGTAATCAGTTCTCTGCTGAGTGCATGGAGAGCTAGCAATGACAGCAGAGGGGAAATTTCTCTTTTCAGCAGGCGTAAGATGCCCACGGATCGCTCCACAAATTATTTAAAGCACTTTGCATTAACAAGAGGCGTTGCTGAAAGAAAGTTTCTCTTGCTCTGAAAAATGATAGGTTGCAGATGCAAGGGTGCAGAATGTGAGATTTTCCATGTAGACCATTACCTGCAGTCTATCACTCAGTCAACCACGAGTCCTTCTGAACTTATCCCCTCACTGCTCACCACTGCTTAGCACTGTGCCTCACTCCCATGCCCTCTGAAGACTTTTGAAGTCTTTTAAGTCAAAATTTCAGGAACCAAAGGATTCTGCCAGGCTTGCTGCAAGCGCGTCAGTCCCCAGGCCTGCCTCCCACCTCCCTGTCACCCCCGGGGAACCCTCTCCACCTCTGCGCTGAGTCTCCTGCCATTTAGCTGGTGCTTGTAACAAAATGCTCACAGCACTGCACCCAGCTGTTCTGCTTCAAGCACCAACTCTTAGCTCTCTTTTCTTCGTCTCTCCTCCAGGTTCACACGACCCTGTCACTGGTCCAGTGCCTTGTGTTCTATACCTGGGCAGATACTCCGTGGTTACATGATCAAAACTGAAAGTAATGTTTTAAAAGCCAAGTTAGGTAGGAATTCGTGACTGCCTTACTTCCTCTTGGTTTCCCTGGAAATCAGCATCTCATCACTCCCTTGTGCTCCTCTGTCCATTAACCCTTCACCTCCTCCCTCTCCACGTGGATGTCTTGAGGCGTCGCTCACACAGCGTCCCCGGTCTGATGTTCCCCCCACACCCTGGATATGTCCACCACCCTGCTGAGGACACTCTGACCTTCTCTCTTTTGTTGGAGCTCCTGCTTTTGCTCTCCAGGATTGTTTTCATTGTTGGTTTGCTCTTCCATTTTGTTTTTGGTTTTGGTGGCACTGGGGTTTGAACTCAGGGCCTCACACTTGCTAGGCAGGCGCTCTACCACTTGAGCCACTCCGCCAGCTGCTCTCCCATTTTGTACAATGCATCTTCAAGTAGCTTTCACAGAAAGCAAGTTGTTGATAGCTTTATATGTCTAAAATGGGTTTTTATTCCACTGTGACACTTAAAATGTCAGTTAAGTCTTTAATTTTTCTTTTTTTGTAAGACTGAAGATGGAACCCCGGGCCTGAGTCATACTCGGCAAGGGCTCTACTACTGAGCGTCACCCCAGCCCATCGTCATTCTTTCAAGACAAGGTTTCACTCAGTTGCCCAAGTTGGGCTTGAACTTGTGAACCTACCTGGTAGCTGGGATTAATTCTATTGAGGTGTACTTTTATATGGGAAAAGTCTTGCACACGTCTTTAAGGTCCAGTTTGATAATTTTTTACCCGTGTGCATATTTCTACACATCTCCAACTTGATCCACTAGCACCGTCCATCAGTCAAAAATCTTCCTAAGACCCATGTCATTTAACACACACTCTTGAGGAGCCCCCCGAACCTCACCACTATGACATGGGTTAATTTTGCCTCTGTGAACGTCCCATAAATGGAGTCATGCATTTTTTTGTGCTTGTTTTTAGTCTTGTGCTTTCTCATGTGCTCAGGAGATTCCTTCAGCGTCTGTCTGCCAGTTTTTGTTTCTTATTGTTGTTCAATATTACATGCTTTGATTACAGCACTAAGTATCACTTCATTTTCCCCTAGACGCTTTTAAGAAAGGTATTTTACACTTGCTATTTATGCGGATGATGATGACCTAACTCAAATGAATTCTTTGCATCCGGCCTACAGTGAGGACAAGGCATATTGCCTCTTCAGATGGACACCCAGGCCCCGGCACCATTTCTTGAGAGGACATCGCGTGTCTCAGAGAAACACGCTAGCACGGAGGTAAACCAGACAGCCACGCGTGCCGTCTTTCCTGTGCTCTGTTCTATTGTGCTGACCCATTCATCCGCCTTCAAATCTTCACACAGTCTTGATTGCCACAGACTTGTAGTGAGTTCTGATGTCTGGAGGTGCAATTCTTTCAACTTAATGATTTTTACGGTTGCCTTGGCTACTCAAATACCTGTGCATGTCACATAAATTTAGAATTCAACCTGGTAACGTCCACCAGAAAGAAAACATGACAAACCCAAACAAGGATTGTGATTGAGATGGTAGAGATCATTTTGTGTAAGAGTTTACTTCTTAACACATGGATTCTTCTAGTCAGAATCACGTAATACTCTACTTTCTCCCAGCGTTGTGCCTACTTGTCAACATAGAGGTCTTGTACAAGACCTGGATTTATTCCATTTTGCAGTTTAATTTGCTCCGGTTGTTTTCATCTCATTTATTTATTATAATTTATTTTAACCAGCACTGGGGTTTGAACTCAAGACCTTGCACTTGCTAGGCAGGTGCTCTACCACTTGAGCCATAGCTCCAGCCTTTTTTGTCTTAGTTATTTTTCAATAGGGTCTTGAGTTTTTGTCCAGGCCACCTGGACCTTGATGCTATGTGTAGCTGGGATGACAGATATGCACCACTGTGCCCAGATTTATTGGTTGAGATGGAATATTGCTAAATTTTTGCCTTAAACCTTGATCCTCCTGATCTCTGCCTCCCACCTAACTAGGATTACAAGCATGAGCCACTGTACCAGCATCATCCCATATTTTTTGATGCTTTTGTGAATGAGTATTAAAAAAATCACTTGTCAATTTCTTATTGCTAGTTATTTTTGTATGTTGAGTTTGTATCTGATGACCCTGCTCAATTTCGCTTATTTAATAAAATAGCTTGTAGAGTATTTCACTTCCTCCATTCCAATATTTTCCTTAAGTCTTCATGTCGAGGCTAGAACCTCACCACCATGGCAAGCACTTCCGTGCTGACAGTGGTGACTGTGTGCTTACCACTAAGCTAATATTAACTGTAGGCTTTACTCTGATGTCCTCCATCAGATTGAGGAAGTTCTTTTTATTGCTGGGTTGCCTACAATTTTTACCATGATGGACATTGAACTTTACTGATTGTTGTCTTAGTCTATTACTGTATTTATATTCATTTTCCCTTTATTTTGTTCAGGTGGCTATATACCTTGATTGTGTTTCCAATGTCAAACCAACCTTGCATTCTGGGAATGTTTCATTCTGGGAAGAAACTCTACTTGGTTCTTGATGTCTTACTTTGTCAATCTGTGGCAGGATTTTTTTTCTTTATTCATTCATATGTGCATACATTTTTTGGGTCGTTTCTCCCCCCCCAGCCCCTCCCCTACCCCTCCACCTCCCCCTTCTTCCAGGCAGAACCTGTTCTGCCCTTTTCTCCAAATTTGCTGAAGAGAAGACATAAGCATAATAAGAAAGACATAGCATTTTTGCTAGTTGAGATAAGGACACCTATACAGAGAGATTCCTAGCATTGCTTCCATGCACATGTGTATTACAACTCGAATTGATTCATCTCTACCTGATCTCTTCACTACTTCCTGATCACCTTCCCATATTGACCTCTGTCACTTTAAGGTTTCTGTATTAGCTCCTCTGCAGTGGGGACATCAAACACTTTCAAGTTTTGGGTTTCCTACCTATCCCCATTCCTCCCGTATGTGCTCTCCCCTTAGCGTGTGACCCAAATCCAACAACATTACTGCCTTTGCCCTGGGAGAACATACGATTTTTGGTTTTCTGACCCTGGCTAACCTCGTTCAGAATGATGCTCTCCAGTTCCATCCATTTACTTGCAAATGATAAAGTTTCATTCTTCTTCATGGCTGCATAAAATTCCATTGTGTACAGATACCACATTTTCTTGATCCATTCGTCAGTGGTGGGGCATCTTGGCTGTTTCCATAACTTGGCTATTGTGAATAGTGCTGCAATAAACATGGGTGTGCAGGTGCCTCTGGAGTAACCTGTGTCACAGTCCTTTGGGTATATCCCCAAGAGTGGGATTGCTGGATCATAGGGCAGGTTTATGTTTAGATTTTTTAAGAAGCCTCCATATTGTTTTCCACAGTGGTTGCACTAGTTTGCATTCCCACCAGCAGTGTAAGAGGGTTCCTTTTTCCCCGCATCCTCGCCAACACCTGTTGTTGGTGGTGTTGCTGATGATGGCTATTCTAACAGGGGTGAGGTGGAATCTTAGTGTGGTTTTGATTTGCATTTCCTTTATGGCTAGAGATGGTGAGCATTTTTTCATGTGTTTTTTGGCCATTTGAATTTCTTCTTTTGAGAAAGTTCTTTTTGATAATCTTTCATTTAGGGTTTTTTAACCTATAAGAAATAATGGTCTGAATTTTTATTTCTTACAATATCTTTGTCAGGTTTGATATTAGGATTACCCTAACTTGATACTTGAATAATACATTAACTAGTTTTATAGCTAGATTATAAAATAATTTTCTTTAAAATCATAACATGTTGCTCCACTGCCTTCTAACATCCAATAAACTCCTGGAGGGATGAGGTTGCTGTGGCCATGTCTGCACATGTCTCTGACATTCTAAAATTTCACTGTGCTCTCTTGTGGCCCTGTTTTTATCCTTGTGAGATTATTTTTTTTTTGAGCTCCAAAGTAACATCCTTCAGTTGGGGGAACTTTGTGAATTTCCAGTGGTGTAATAGATTGAATAATGTCCCAGCTCTCTACCAAAGACGTCCATGTCCTAACCAATGACCCCTGGGACGTTGTAAGGCAGAAGGACATTGCAGGTGAGATCAAGTTCCATGTCTTGAGATAGGAAGACTATCCTGGATTATCTGGGGTCCTGAGGCACAAAGGTCAGTCAAGGTGATATAACAAAGCGGAGATTGGAGTAACGCACTTCGAAAATGGGGGACAGGGACCAGGCACCAAGGAATGGAAGCAGAGTCTACAAGCTGAAGAGGCAAGGAGATGGATTATCCCTTGTGGATTAATGAGGTCAACTCCAGGCTTCTGGATCCAGAACTGCAAGAGGAAAACATGTGTGTTGTTTTTAGACACCAACTTTGTATGATTTTGTTACACGCCCATAGAAAACAAATACATATGTTTCCCCTCTGTTTCCTCTGTGTGTGGAACTTCTGTTTGATTACAACGTTTGGAATCACATTTGCAGCTTTTATCTTTTTTGTAATCTTTTTTTTTTTGTCCAACTTTCTAGAACATGCCCCAAATTTCTCATTAAAGTAATAGTTTGTTTTATTTCTGCTGTCAAATTTTTAATTTCTAGGAATTCACCTCCTTTTTTGTTCTTGGAATGTTCTTTTTAAAAAATGATTTAGTCTTCTTGCTCACGGGGTTGCTGTACTTTAAATTTTCTCATAACAACAGTAATAATTTTATTAGGAGTTTTATCCTCTGTAAAAATCTCTCTCCTTCAAGTTTTACCTCTTTTTACATTTCATAGTAGAAACTTTCTTTTGTGTCTGGTCATACCTCATTTGTGTGCTCAAACTGAAGAGTTGGCCAGTAAAACTTGAACAGAAACATTGAATTAGTGGCCTTCACTCCGACCCTGAGGTACATGGTGCTGCCTGTTTGTCCCAAGTCACTTGAAATGGCAATAAATTGGTCTGGTTCTCGTCTACCTCACTATTGGGCTAAGATCCCAGCACAGTCCCTTCCCCTGACACGCTGTGCTTTACCGTTTGTTCAAGTGTGTCCTGCCTTCCGAAGTCTTATGCTGGCCTCGATTTACTACTGTTCTGCCTGTTCGCTGTTGTCCTTTGATTAAAAATATTTGTGCTTTTATCCTAGTGGGGTTTGTAGCTGGCCTGAAAGCAGATGGAGGTGCTGACCTGCCCTCCTTGAGCACAAGCGCTGGGGCTTCCATTCCTCAGCCTCACCCCGTGCCGTCCCCAATCTACCTGCTCCAGCTTCTCAATTGTGTCCATCCCACAACTTCCCCGTCACCCAGAGTCATGGCTTCCCACGTTTCATCTCCATTTCCTACTTCTTTTCTGGAATTTTAGAGCTTCCCCTGAAGTTGGAGCTCTCAGTCAGCAGGTGGATCTGCTACCATCTCCTCAATCCGAATGTGTTCAGAACTGGTGTCGTGCTCCATAGGCTTAATGAACTTTTCCTACATACGAGCTTGCTGGCTTTTTGTGTTTCCTTTTACTGGCATCACTACCATCTGAGAGTCATTCTTAACCATCTCTTCTTCTTGCCTCCAACATCCAGTTAGTTAAGTGCTGTGTGAATACCTCTTACTGCACCTCACTCATTCCTCGCCCACTACTTAGAGCCCCACGTTAGCTAAGCCTTTCAGCCTTCCTCTGTCCCCAGTGACACGCTAACCTTCTGAGGGAAGGTCAGCACACTCACCTAGTCTGTGCCAGATGAGATATATGGGAAGGTGAGGACACTCTTTGTGTAAATGGAGAAAGCACGGTTTCCTGGGAAATTACAGAACCGTCTGCTAGGTGTTATGAGGGGGAAGTGAGTGTGTGTGACTGGGTGTGAGTGTGTGAGAGAGTGTGATTTAGTGTGAGTGGGATATTCTAGTGCACAGGCTTCTGCCATCCCATGGGTCCCCCTCTCTCTTTCTCACCTTCTAGGTCTGCCCTGTCTGACATGTGGCCTTGAACTGTGGCCTGGCGAGGTACGATCAGATGTGCTGGAAGTGGCAGACACACAGCAGATTTTGAAGAGAGTTGGAGAGAAAAGAAGCTAAAGTATCTCCTTAACAATTTAAAGAATGTTGATTTCATATTGAAAAGACAATGTTTTGGATAAATCGAGTTACATATGGTAAAACTAACTTCATCTCCTTCAGTCCATCTTTAGGGAACGTGGGACCAGGTAGTCCCGCTGGGCAGCTCTGCTGTCTTTCTGGACCGGGGTTTCCTTGTCTGAGAGGAACTCCACCTGCAACTCATTTTTTAGGAGAGTGATTACATTTTATGAAAACAAAAAATTCACATTTGCATTTCTACTTTAGCACTCACTACTTCGTAGTGTGATTGTTTGTGAAAATTCTCTTTTCCCCAACTAGGCTACGATCAAGGAATGAGCCAGGTTAATCTTTCTGTCCCCATAGTTTCCCAGTGGCGAGCATGCAGTGGGGCATCACACACGTTTGTGAATCGCCAAGATTGGGTTCTTTATTTTGTGAGGAGACAGTATCAGCTAGATTTGAAAGCTGCGTTCTCCCCTAGATACACGAACGGAAGCCGGGAAGGAGCTTCAGTCAATAAAGTTAGCAAATAAATCACGGGCTGGAGAAGTGGAAGCTGCCACTTAAGAACGGGGGCAAAGGGCACATCGACACTACTCGGTAGACTGAGTATCGATAGCACGAGTCGTTATGAAATGAGCTCACACCTGATATCATGACCACATCAAGCCATGGAACAAGTCAGCTATGAACGCCACCACTGCAGGGGCCTGGAGCTGAGAGGCCAGGGACTGCAGTGTCCTGGGATTGCTGACCGCACAGTCAAAAGCTTCCAGGCACCTTTTAAAGTCCGACGTCACACAAGGGCAGCCCCCTAATGACAGGAGCCGTGCCTAGGCTGCAGACGAAAAAATTCAAGAGAGACCAAGCAGAAAGTGGCACAGTGAAAAGGATTATACAAATTGAGCCAGATTTCCCCGGTGGTTTAGGTAAAAGGATTAACTTTTAAACTTTTGCAAGTTACATTAACTTTCTAAGTCGCATCCTCAGTAATCTTAAAGATTACTGGAAGATTGTAGGTTTTATAAGAATATATACAAATAAGGGTGAAGAAATACGGGTTTAGACTTTTGACAATTAATCAATTATTATCCTGAAAACCAGAGGTTTCAGATCAGCGTATTTTTCTCCCAGAATAAGGGGTGCAGGTAAGTAGATGGTATTGTGTCGCCCATGGCACAGAGTGTATAGGAGAAGCCAAATTGCTTCCCAGAATGGCTGCTTGGCCTGTGTCCTCCCTTCTCCCTTACGAACGTGCCAGACCTCTAAATAGAAAAGAGCAGCTAAGGCCCCAGTGTCCTCCCCACCTCCACCAGCTTCAGACAATGCTTTGCACATCCTAAGCATGCTAAGCAGGTGGGTAAACACTAACAAAACAACCAGCAGCTCGCAGGGCCTCAGTTTCCATAAATGCCCTGGCAGCCAACACACGTTGGAGTTCATCCAAATCAGTAAATTCACCAGGAACAGAAGTGAAACGTGTGACGCATTATCTTGCCTGTTTTTCACTGTTCCCAAACCATCACAAAGCCAGCCAAGGAATGATCTTCCCAAAAGTTTAGCAAAGTTTTAGGGTGGGCTGAGATCTGAGGAGAGTTTATTGTGACACCATGGTTTAGTGTAACATTAAGTTAAATCCGAGAAGGCAAGGTTTAACGTAATAAGCTTCTCCCACTTCCGAAAAATCGTAGCTGAAGAGATAAATCATCCACAGAACAGCTTCTCTGTTAACTTAGAGGACTGGAGGAAATCACCAATGCTTATTTGCATTCATTTCCCGGAGATGACAAACAAAACCTAAAACCAGAGTGCACCGGGAAAAGACTCCACAGGGCTGGGGCGAAGCTGTGTGCACACATCTCCCCAGTTAGGCAACTGAGTCTCCACTTCGTGTTTTCTCCTTCTGAGCTGAAAATGCACAACGAAGCAGTTAATTCATTGCCTAGCAACTACTAATCTTTCATATTTTTCTTCTGGCTTGACTAGGGCATTTTGTGTGCCTTTTGACTAGACAGTGAATAGGTTATAATAATACCATAATGAAATCCAGGGTATGAGTTGCAGCATAGTTTAAAAATCCTATATTGCATGTATTTGGCTGATAAAAAAGGTAAAGAGAATAAGAAAGGGGAGAGAGAGAGAGAGAGAGAGAGAAAGAGAGAGACAGAGAGACAGAAAGAGAGACAGAGAGAAAGAGAGAAAGAGAAACAGTCAACGGGCAGTTGAAATGATAAGCTGACTTTGTGTAATAATGGCCACCAGAAAAATATCTTAAAATATGGAAATTGTCCAGTGCAGCAAACCCAGCTATCATTTATCATAAGTGAGAGAGCTGAGTGGGAGGGGGAGAGTCACTTTCTTCCCAACGCTTCTCTAACTCGAAAGCCATTTCCCATTAAGGAAAGTTTTTAGTTATTCACAATATTCACTCTCCCTGAAATTAGCAAACTCTTTAATCCTTAAACTTTTTAATTTTCTCTGTTCTAGCTGATCACTTCTGGGTTTCTGATTCTGAACAAGGCCACACTAAACATTTCTCTCAAAGTTTGCATCTGAAGGCTCAGCACAGTGTGCAGAGAGAGCCTGGGAGGAAGCAGGGCCAGGAGGCTCCAGCGTCCTCCCCACCCAGGCCTCCCGCAGCCGTACTCACCCCCTCTTCACAGCCCCTCCAAGTGTTCGGATTTACACAACGTCACACTGCACAGTGTCTACATTTCCAGGGTTGTGCAGTGACTACCAGTCACAAAGCCACCAGCTTGAGGATTAGAAGTGGAAAATAAGATCAAGACACACAATTTTTCAAGATGGAGATTGGGGACAAATAATTACAATTTCAGAATCCAAGGGTGGGGGTGTCTCAGAGGACCCTGATGGCAATCTCAGGCCCTTGCACCTCAGAATAAAGCCTTGGACAGAGACACGAATTGCAAGCAGTAGTACGGTTTTATTGAAAAGAAGAGTAAAGACAGGAAGAAACACCAACAGAGTCTGGCCAGATGGCATTAAAAACCCCGACCTTTGCTTAAAGGGCAATTTATAGGTTGTAAGGGAAATGGTGGGGAGAAATCTGGGTGGTCTTTGCAGAAAAGCCTAGGGTGATTGACAGGTTTGATTGACAGGAGGCTGTTCTATAACTTATTTTTGACTGGGCATGTCGCTACCCACAATGCATCTGTTATAATTGCTTGCACGAGATGGAGTCCACACGTGTGAAGTTCTAAGTGAGGAGGTTGTCTCAGAAGGTCATCTGAGGTAGGTTCCCAAGGCCTCAGTGTGTGCCCTGGCTCCGGGACTTTCCCTTCTGCACAAGCATCTCCTTTATCATGATGTAGCTAGAGGCTATTGAATTAACCACAGAAAGGGTTTCAAGGACATTCCCAACCAGGTGTCTCCTGAAGGGTGCATGCCCCCCTTGGGGTGGGACTTCCATGACATTTTATCTAGTCAGGCTCCATCCCCCCACCTTGGCCAAACTGTACTTCCCTGTTCTCCTGCCTCAAGGAGTCCGGATCTCCATTAAGCTCAAAGTGACTGAACTAGTCAGTGGGCAGCAATGAAGGCGGTGGTCTGAGAAGGACTGTGCTCCAGAAACACAGGTGACATTAGTGTCTGACACCATGTTCCCTGGCTTTCTGTGGAGGACAGGAACACAGTGAAGTCGAGGATTTTGGCTAAATATTAATCTCTGTGACCATGAAAGACAACCTGCATAAAACTGACTTGTGTCCAAGGCCGGTAAAAGACAGAAGCAACTTCATTTTAGTTGCATCTGGAGTATTCTCATGTTTATTTTTTTGCCCTCTCTTTTTATTTTTCAGTTCTATTTTTTTCTGGATGTGCATAGCAAAGACAGAAGACTTGAAGAACATGAGCAAAGACTTTTAACCTCTGATCCAATGAGGTCCTGCCTACACAAGGAGCCTGAGTCAGACACTCTCCATACCTTAATAAATTCAAAAAACACTGCCTAATCTTTGTGGGGGTGCCTTATGATAATTAAATGCAGTGAGATTAAAGCAGATGCTCGTGTTAGAAATCCAGGTGACTGTCCGTTGTCGGTGTGCTGAGATCAGTAAGTGGGAGACACCGGTGTGCCTTACCACCCTGGAGACAGGAGAAGAGGGCTGGGCCTGGGTTAGGAACACATTGCAGGGTTAGTTATCTGGGTAGAAGTTACAGCCTGATCTGAATATGGTGGGCATCGCACCTCCCACCCCCACCTGGCGCTCACTGCCCTTCATTCTCTGCTACCATTTCTGCTGCACCAGTATCTGCTGAGTCTGTCTTACAATCACTCACTTATGAATTTACTGACTTTTCCTGCACCCTGGGATATAAGTTCAACAAGAATAAGGGCTTGTTTTATCTTTATCTCCTGCACAGGTAAATGTTTGCTGAATAAATGAAACAATTTTGTTTGCCTTAGTGAGGATGTTTAGAGTATGGCTCAAATGTATATTTTGAATAAATAAATAGGATTATCTTAATAGTTATTCTGCATAAGCTGTTGTAAGAATACACAGGGAGAGTATGTGATGGCTGAAGATAGCATTGAAGCATAAAATTTTAAGGATATCTTAGTAGAGAATATTAAAGTGAAGTTTTCAAAAGAGACAGGATGTCTCATGGCTGCAAACAATTTTGGGCACACGAAATGACAAATGCTATTTCTAAACAAATAGCTCCAATTATAAAGTAGTTTGCTGGTATTTAACTTTAAACAGAGACCGTGGATTATAGAAACTAAGAATTGAAGTTCACTTATCTGCTTTGACTCTCTTTTTTAACCAAAAGGATCACAGTGCTGGTTTGGTTACTTCATTTGGGTGGCTTTGAGTATAGGAAATGCACATGTAAGAACTCTGTAAAGAAAGAAATATAGTCATTTTCATCAGAATGAATCAGGGCCAAGGTTATAAAAAGAGTGCAAAATGGAAGACGAGTAGCAATGTTTTAAGACAGAAGCTATTCTCTAGGAAGCTAAATCGTAAGTGAATTCTGTCAAATTTAATAAAATAGTTCTTTTTTGATCAAATCATGTTGAGGTATAATTCAGAAGCTGATTGTACTGTATAATAAAACTTGCCAATTAAAATTATAATAATTCTAAGGCAACATAGTTTTTATGTGGCATGGAAAAGTAAAAAATAAAGCAGTATCTTTTGGAGTTCTTTCAGTAACAAATTGTGAATAGGTGAGAGGCAAGCTGAAGCCTTTGGCAAAAGTGTTTATTCTATTTTATAGACAGCTTAGTGAGCTCAGAAGTGCTAAGCTATAAATCCGTACTGAAGTCACAAATACAATCCAACTGCTTTGATTTTCCCAGCAACTTTATAAAAATTTCAGAAGGCTACTTCCATCTCCCTACTCAGCTGCATGCCCTGCAGCTGTATGAGGGTGATTCTGGGCGTACCTTAGACAAATTGTGTCTGTTCATAGGAGGGACAAATTTAGGGGCAAAGCAAGAGGTCAGGCATTGTAGAAATCCATTGTCCATGTGGGAAGAAATGGCACCATGGAGGAGTGAGGTGATGGAGGCTGAGAGGTTGGTTTTGAATAGGACTGGAGCTCCCATAGCTTATTCTTAACAGGTGCCCATCTCATGGTGCACAGTTGGAGAGGATTAAACATGTCTACAAACTTTAGGTACTGGAAGCTAAGCTGATGCTGGGTTCCAAACCTTTTGAGGTCTTAAGAGAGGAAGAGTAAATTTTGCATGTGCAAAGAATACAAATGATCCTAGCCACACAGTCAACTACAACAGATTCTTCTCAGCTGTCCCTTCCAGAGGTGAAGTAGCTTTCCCTGCTTTGACTCTGGACTGGCCTTGTGTCTTTCTCTGACCAACACGAGCAGAAGTATGTATGAGTTGTGAAGCCTGGGGGTCCTACAGTTTCTATCATCACACCCCTGGAAAGCTGCCCAGCATCCACCGTGTAAGGAAGACTTCCTAACATGGTTGAAGATGAAAGACATGGGAAAGGGAACCATGGCATCCCACATCTGAGTGGGGCCACCTTGGATCTGCATCCCAGCTGATCCTGCAGCAAGAGGGAGCAGAATGAATGATACCAGCAGAAAAATCTGCCCAGCCAGCTCAAAAAAACATAAAAAATAATGAATTAGTGCTATCTTAAGCCATAGAGAAATAACTGAAATAGATGGGTCATATGGAATTCTTTTCTTTGCTTGTTTATCCATCCACTTACCCACCCATCTGTCTATCCACTCATCCCAGATGCCTTGAATGTCTATAAGATGCTGGGGAACAAAGGATCCTGACAGACATATTACTCCTTTTCATACCTTATTATGTCCAGGGCATTGCTCTTCAAGTAACAAGAAGGAACACGTCTGAAAATTTCTGTTGATAAGGGTAAGACTAGGTCTTGATGGTGAGAAGGTAGAAGAGCTCCTACTTCCAGTTTGCAGTTTTCTGTTTCCCTGGAACTTAAATTTTTCTTTGGGGAAGTCAGATTCTTTGGGAATAAAGACGAAAAGAAACAAGTACATTAAAAATAACACACACACACACATACACACACACACACACACACACACACACACACACTCCAAAAACCACAATAGTAGGTCCTTTATCTCTAGGAAATAAATTGTTAAAACTTACTGTTTGGGGAGAAAAGACTATAAAGTAATTTGAATGCAGAGACTCTCAATTAAACGTAAGATAAGTATTCTATTTGGGGTTATATAAGTCAAGTATATACTTGATTGATATTGTTACATAAGTCAGGTACTTATTTGAGTGTATTGTTTCTGAAGATCCTTTAGGTCTTGGTGGGGACAGGAATTATTGAGGATAATGAGATTTTTTCTTTATATACATATTCAAAATGCTCCACAAAAAGACATCCCCTGGTTGGTCCTGTTAACACGTATGCACACTGTTCTTCAAGCAATGTCTTGTAGGAGAGTCAGTCAATGTCTGAGCATCACAGGAAGGTCACAGGGTCCTGACCTCCCCTGGGATGAGGAGTCCTGTTAAAAGGTGTGAATCCGGCTGTCTCTATGGGACCACGTGGAACCAATCACCAGGGTAGTAGAGAAGTCACAGGCACAGGCAAACATCTGGGCATGGAGGAACACACTGGGTATTTAGAAAATTGGCCAACTGATAGTCTTCCTCCTGGGTAGTTATTGAACTGAGAGAATTCTTAAATAGCAACCACGAAACAATTCCTCACTAAGGTTTTTTTTCAGTAACAGCAAAAAAACCCAATAAGATACTTTGCCTTACTAAAAAGATTGGCTATACCTAGACCCCAGATTTATTGAGAGGGGAAATCAATTGTTTTGGGGTACATATGCTGGTTCCCTTACAAGATCCATGAGAAGTTTAAGTTCTGTCAAGTTTTGAATAGTCCACAGTGATAATGGTAAGCCATTTGAGAATCTAATTGACTCAGAGAAGCAATCAAGTAAGTATGTCTTTCTCTCATTTGTGGCACTGTCTTTAAAAATATCTGTGTTGTGCATAGTTAGAGGAAAATCAGAAAACCTCTTCAGAGTAAATGCACCTTGCTGACGATGCAAGTTGGTGTATCTATTCAGCTGTTTCATCTATCAGAGAACAATCTTAATTTGATCTTTCAATATTCATGAAAATAGTAAATACATTTTAAGAGTTAGATTATTCTTTTAGAAATAATGACAATATGCCACAGCACTTTAAAAAGAAAAATTGAATGAAAACATTTAAAGAATACAGAAAGAGATCATATATTAGTGACAGTAGAATAAAAATCCATCAGGAACCTAGAAGTGAGCTGTGACTGTTGAATATTGCATCAGACTCTAAGGTTTCTAGGATCAGAAAAAAAAAAGGACAAAGGAATGGGGAAAATATTATAAACAGAGTAAAATAGTAAAATCTAGGGAAATGGCTGGATTAAACATTCTTTAGAAAGACTTACAGATTTTGGATCTCTTAAATCAACTTTTGGCAACTGGAATATAATCTTATTTCTTTGTGACATTTCTGTGGAAAACTTGAAGTGTTGAGCTTCTGGATTTCTGATTAACGTAACAACTCCCCAAAGCGCAGGAAGCAGATTTACAAGCCGCTGTGAGAATCTAGCTTTAGATTTTTCTGTTTAGGGAATCTTTTCAATTTTTTTCCATAGAATGGGTTCCATAGAGTAATTTAGGTGGGCCATATATTAAAAATTCTAAATCTCATCAAATACTTACACAGAATTTGGTTTTATGCAATAAAACATAGAAAAAATGATAACAATAGTTTTCATTACAGGACCTTTGTTACCAATTGGTTTTCTAACCGTGAAAGTATTTCAATAAATATTTTAAGTCCAATTATTGAGAGTAGAGCAGCGATTTCATTGACACAGTCTACATACACCAAATAATGAAAGGATTTTACCTATTGGTTGGAATTATTTTCACTTTAAGCAAATACATGATCTTAGATTTGAGTTTTAGCATTAATAAATACCTGTTGAATAAATAAACAATGTAAAGTGGTGATGCCAGCAAGAGGGCAGACTTGACGTGCCATCTTTACAACAGAGAACCAGAACACAGAAAGGACAAGTATTTCACTGGAGTGTTTGAGCAGAGTGTTGGAGCCCAGGACACACATGACGGAGTCATGAAGCATGACGGTACGTGATGGCTCACAAAGGAGGGGATGCAGCACACAGAACCTGCTGTTCTGTCTCACGATTGACCCGCACAAAGAGAAGCATTACTTGGCAGGGAAAGGAAAGAGGGAGGTTTTGAACTCTCCACTCACGCCATGGACACCTGCAGCATTTGTTGCTGGAGAAGCCAGCAGCTCTCTCTGACCCTGAGCCCAGGTTGGGGCCAATATTTAGTTACTATTTTCCTGCTTTGCCCTGGAGAATGAGCCCAGCCCACAGCACAGTCCTGTGAGCCAGAGAGCACAGCTAGAGGCCCCATCCCGCTGTGGTTCCCTGTGGTAGCCAACTGTCCTTAGCAGCTCCACAAACAACTTGGTGGCCCTGTCCACCCTCCCACAGCGCTGAGAAGAGGTCCCTGGGGGGCAGTGAGGAAGCTCACCTCTCATCCTACAGCCCTAAGAAGAAGCAGGGCCTGACCATTTTCAGAAACAGCCCATCGAGGCACCAGGCAGCAGCCAGGCAGCCCTAACCCACCCACAACCATGGAAAGCAGCCAAGAATCCTGAGCCACTCTTGGTTCTGGAAAACCATTTAGAAACCTGATCTGAGCAAGTGGCCTCCAACTGATCCCACAAAGTTACCTGTGTAGCCCCTGGACACTAGTGGGTAACTATTTGTGCTTTCTGGTGAGGCCCTGCCTCCATGTGGCCTTCAGACAGTGGTAGACAGCAGACACCCTACCCTGCTAGCAAGCGTGCTGTAACACACCCACCTGGGGTCACTAGAACACCCTAACCCTATGCAACTGGTGGAAACAAGTGAAATACAGAAAAGGAAGAAACATGGTCACTTGCCGTTCTTGCTGTCGTAATGAATCATGGCTGAGGTCGTGTGCATCCAGGAACAGCTGCCCAGAGCCATCAGGGAAACTGCCTGACCTGGGAGCTGCATACCAGCTTGCAATCTTACAACCCGTGCAGCTCAGGCCACTGAGACATCATAGACAGCATTTGCTATTGATTACAGACAAAAAACCCTACATGGACACGATGCTAAAACACACGTGTGGATCCACAGACAAAGCAGACTGCCCAACCACCATGCTGGGACACATTGCCAGGGGAAAGGTTTTTGTTTTTCCTTCTGCAAAAGCCATCCTATTAAATTGGTAGAGGCAGCTGGTCCTCCAGATGCATAAATGTCAATATAGAGACCTAAGAAGCATGAAAGGAAAAAATCTTATATCATGCCTTAAAAGAAGGGCAATAGCTAGAGCAATGGACCTCACAGAAAAGGACGTCGATGAGTTGTGTGTGGATGACTTCAGGTGATTTAAAGAAACCTCAATTAGGAGAATACAGATAGACAAGTCAACACAATTAGGGAGACAATTCACAATATTAACGAGAAATTTACCAAAGAGATACAGATCAGAAGAAAAGAAATGTACAGCAATCTTAGAGCTAAAGACCTCTAAAAATGAAATAAAAATACAGCTGAGGCCCTCTACAGCAGAACAGAACAGACAGAAGAAAGACTTTCTGGTTTTTGAAATAACAAGTGGGCACTGGCATGGTTGTTTGTGCTTGTAATCCCAGCTTCGTAGGAGGCAGAGATTGGTAGGTTTTCAGTCTGCGTCCAGCCCTGGCAAAAATGCAGCAACCTATTGAAAAATAACTAAACAAATTAATAACTAAAACAAAATTTAAAAACTGAATAAAAAAGAAATAAACAACCCAGTCAGACCCCTCCCCCCAAAATTGAAAAGAGTGAGGAAACCCTAAAAGACTTACAGAATACCATCAAGTGAGTAAACGTGCTCGTGATGGGGTTCATACGGAATAATGGATGTTGAGTGTGTATATGTACACTAAGGAATATTACTCAGCCATAAAGGAAATCCTATCGCGTGAACGAACACAGAGAACATGTTAAGTGAAATAAGTCAGCCGCAGAAGGACAAAGTCCATGTTAGCACATATATGTAGAAGTTAGAAAGTTGTAGGTTGTGTTTGTCAGCTTTTTGTCACTGTGACAAATACTCAGACAAGCAGCTTGCAGGAGGAAAGATTTATTTTGGCTCACGGTTTCAGCCCAAGGTTGGCTGGGTCCATTGCTGGGGATGCAGAGAGAAGACAGGAAAGGGCCAGGACAAGATAGAGCCCCCGAGGCACACCCAAAGTGACTTTCCAAAGTAGTGTCACCATCTGGGGACCAAGCCTGGAATGCCTGAGCCTTGGGGACATTGTTTTGAAACCTTAGCACAGTGTGATCGACTTTACATAACCGTTTCGGTGAAGGACGTACTCACGATTGTGCCTGAGTTCTGTTTGGCAAGTTACCTTGCCAGGGTTTTCCGGTTTCTAAGCAGATTTTTTGTGTAGAAACAACTTAAGGACCTGAGTCACCCAGTATGAAGCGTCTGCTAATGATTCATTTGGGAGGCTACAGCATTCAAAGTAGATGTTGTTACGATTTCGACATTTTCCAGAGGAAATCATTCAAGTAGGTGGGGTGCGATGGGAGGTAAGATTAAAATATACAGAAAGTCCTCTTGTCAAAAACCCCACAACAACAAAAAACAAACCAGGGAAGGTAAATCCACAAGTACAGAACAGTAATTGAGTGTGAGAAAAGTCACTGAAAGGTAAGCTTTGAGTGTCATGGGTGCGAGCAGGTCCTACACCCGTTACTCTGTGCCTCAAGACAGGATCAGAACAGTCAGCTACAGGTTGTGATGAGAGATGAGTGAGGTTCAAGTTCTTTAAAAACACTTGAAAGCATGGAGCAGTGGTGCACACCTGTAATCCCAGCATTTGGGAGACCAAGTTCCAGGACAGCCTTGGTTCCATAGTAAAACCCTGACTCAAGAAGGAAGAGAAGGAGGGGATGGAGGGGGACAGGGACGAGGAGGAGGGGAAGAAGAACAGTTGGAAATGGCTTTCTGGACAGTTTAAAAAAGACAACATATTATAGACTTTGAAAGGTGACTTAATGGGACTGTTTACTCCTCCTGCCTCTTCTTCTGCACAAAGTTCCCTCGTGAGCCCCCAGAGCTCCTACCTACATGCTTAGCAGAGAAGATGCAACTGGCTGCGGTGGCTGTGCGGAAAGAGGAAGATGCCACCACTGCTGATCTGGCTGGAGACACCATCCGTGCTGTCACTGGTGTGTCCCTTGTGTCCCGTTCTGGCCTGGCTCCCCCCCACCCGACACAGGGTCACGTCTGTGCGGGCCGTCCCACGGAAGGGCAGAGAAGTGTCAGGTCCCTGTGGCTCCGGCTTTACACTTGCTTTACACGGAACTTTGTGCTCTCTACGATTCTTAGGTCTAAATATGTGATTTAGCTTGGTAGACCATGACACTTGTGGTGACGTTTTTGAGAGTCTGAGAAGTTTGGGGAGAAGTCACGTTCAGTCTAGTAAAGTGGGAAGTAGGGTTTGTACAGCGTTTGCACATGCTTATTTCCCACTCTTAGCAGGTGTATGAAATTGTTGATTCACAAAAACGTAGACGGAAGAGAGAATAACCAGAAAGGAACTTAACCAATGAAACCTGTTTCCCACATTGACTTCCCTGCTGGCAGAGTGGCCTGCCTCGCAAGCGTGGGGCCCTGAAAGGAAAAAAAGAATCCAGGTTGACTTCACTATGACACCGTCAATCTTTAAAGGGGTTCTAGGAAATGTCGAGGAAATTCTGGTGCCCTTAGATGTTCCACAGTGAGTCCTGGGACTCTTCACTGGGCACAGAGCCTTGAGGCCCGTCCGAGTGTGTTTCAGGGGACAGACGTCCTGCTTAGCTGTGGGCGAGTTGAGCGGGCATGAATTAAGAGGTGCTCTCGGGCACATGGCAGCATTAAGACATCAGTTTCCTGTAGCAAAGGAGCAGCTGGGGTACTGCACTGTGAGGCTCTGCCCTTTCCCTCGCCTCGTCGTAGTGGGAGAAGGTAATGATCATCAGAGCAGGACACGGGGCGAGCCCGTCACTGCTTAACATGGCTCCACTTCGGGGAGCTGAGCAGCAGCAGAGCTGTGGACGGCGACAGCCACAAGTCTGATTCCAGTGTACACTAACGGACGCTGAGGACATCTGCCTTGTCCATAGCTCAGCTCTACGCTGAAGACAGTGAGAGAAACCTTAAAGCTTCAGACTGCTGTACAAAGCAGATTTGTCAAGGATTTTGACAAACCAACTGAGCAATTTTCAAATTTAGGAGCCATTCATCTTTATTCTTCAAAAATGTTCCTAAGAGTTCTGAAATGGTCCACTTGCTCTCACCTGGGGCTCACCATCATGTAAGTGCCGGACATCCTGGCCTCTCTGCTAATTCCACCTGGTTTTTTTCTGAGTCAAGACATCGTTTTTCAGAGCGTTCTTTAATTGACTCATTTTCCTCTGACAATGTCTCATTATTGTCTTGTGTTTTGTCCCCTTTTATCCCTTATTTTTGCTTAGATTGTGTCAACTGATAGATGTTTTAAAATATTTTTTAAAGTCAGGATTGGGAAAACTAGTCAAATTGTACCACTCATCCAAGGGCTCGGTGACTGAATGTTTATCTTCACACTGACAGTCGTTCAATTTCACCAAGGGAGAACCCTGCTTTAATCTGATGCAAGTGTTATGGGGTTAGAAAAAAATTACTGTAAGAGGTTTACAGTAATCTGTAAACCTCTGCCCTGATCATGGTGTTCAGTTCAGTTCAATACCATTGGAAGCTCATGGTGACACACAATGCCAGGTTCTGCTAGATGCCTGAGGCACTGTCCCCCAGGACAAATGCATCGTGGATGGATTCTTATTTGGGGCATATGCTGTCTAGACTTTACATGCTCAGAATCCCACAAAAATCTACTAAAAAGTGTATTCTTTTGTACTGAGTATTTAGGATATGCCTTTTCTGGAAAATTTAAGTGTTGCTTTGTGGACTTTCTTTGAAGGTTGAAATGCCAAGTCGTATCTATTAGCCTATCCTAAATGTCGATATGTTTTATTCATATATTGAATATTACCTATAAAAGAAGGAGTTATTCAATTATTGTGTTATATATATGCATTATATATATAAAATGCTTTTTTGTTTTTTTTTTGGTGGGACTGGGGTTTGAACTCAGGGCTTTGCACTTGCAAAGCAGGCATTTGAGCCACACCTCCAGTCCATTTTTTTCTGTTATTTTAAAGATAGGGTCTTGCAAACTATTTGCCTAAGCTGGCCTCAAACCTTAATTCTCCTTATCTCAGCCTCCTAGGTAGCTAGGATCACAGATGAGAGCCACCAGCGCCTGGGCCTGTTGCATGGCTTTGATCAGGCACAAATGCTCAAGATCTTGTGTCCTATTTCCCTGTGTTTCGGCATGGGGACTGTCCACTCCATAGGCCAGTCATTGAACTCCAGGGCTCGTGCTGTGTCCCATGGCAGAAGAGACCTTGAACTTTCCCTGAAGCTGAAAGGACTGTCTTCGCCTTTTAACATGAGAGCCATGCCTGTTCTAGCAGTGACCACCCTATAGACAGTGGTTAGTGAATTTAAATCTCAGGACAACCCCAGACCTTGGATGTTTTGTAGGGAAAGCACAAACCCAGCCTGCTTTTAGCTTTCTTCTTATGTTCTTTTATGGGCACTAGAAAGTGGAATTTCAGTGTGCACTGTCTCTTGTAGAGCATTGCTGACTAAGAAAGAATTTGAATTTAGAGTGATCCAATACATGCAACGCAGACCAGTCTCACTGTAAGTTATTTGTATTGCTGCAGTAATAAGACATTCATGACAAACTTGTTCTATTGTCTTTAACAGCATAGAAATTAGAAGTATTATTTTTATGAGGTTTCTTCTGAATTTGGCATTTTAGTAATGAAGCCCTCCATCAGTTTAGTGTCACTTTTATTTTCAAATCAATAACCAGTAGATATTATATCCGTGGTTTAGTATGTCTAAGTAATTGCAAATATTTTGACTCTCTAATTTTTTTTGCCACTTGAAAATCCCAGGAAATTCTGTAGGGCTATAAAAGCCTCCAGATTGGGCCATTCCTGCCATCAGGGTCTCCTGGAGATGGCAGCAGAGTCCACAGAAGCAGTGCTGCCAGGACACACGGTGGCAAGAGGAATGGTGCTGGGGCAGTTCTGGGGACTGACTAAACAAACAGGACAGGGAAGATAAAGAGAGGGCTGGTGTAGGTACTGATCTGATTTTTAATTATGTTGGGTGTCTTCTAGAAAATCCTCTGCCTTTGATTCCCCACCTGGGGTCAAGTCCGAGTCTCCTCTGTTTCCCTGTTCATTTGGTGCCCCTGTTTCTTTTCTGGTGAAAGTACTGAGAGACCCCCAAACAGAACAGAATGTCTTTGGAAGCCCTCATTCTGTGTCCAATCCACAGTATTTGTTGCCCTCGCTTCGTTTTCAGCTAGCTGTTTCTGAGCTTGCTGCAGCCTGCATTTCGTCCCTCTGCGTGGTCAGATTCTCCCAAGCTTTAGCGGGGTGATTAACTGGTGGGGCGAGGCCCAGGCTAATTAACAGATTGCCCAGGACATCACATTAGGCGTTCAGAAGCTCTCTTGATTCCGAAGTATGCAATAACGCCCGGCAGATGTGAGGAATGAGCACTGTGCCAGAACAACAGGGATCGCTTTGGAGTTCACACAGAAATGCTACTAAAATGAAAAAGAGAGAAGTTCTTTCTACTGAATTGCGGCTGTTGGTTTCAATGCTAAACTTGTTTGTCAAAATGCTGCTGCCTGGAGTCACCAGAAGCTTATCTAAGACCAAAATATTTCACAAGTCGGTTGAATGCTGTAAGAAATTTTGCTGTGGAGGAAACTACATGAAGGACTTTTTTATTTAAAGACCCAGTGTTTTTCAGCTAAAATATATAACTATATCTTGAGAGAATATTTCTGAAATAAAAGTGACTTTTAAGATGAGAAAAAAAAGAACATTGTTGTTGATGAACAGTGATTTCTGACACCAGGTCTTGAAGATAAAGTTAAAAGAAAACAGGCTATTTATTATTTCAGAGGATGCATAAGTAAGATGAAATGATCAAATTGCTACTTTGGGTCAGGATTGATCAGTTACAGTAACACATTTTGTTCCAAATGAGAGCTTACTTTTTAACTGGTAATATCCCAGAGGTATTATTATGTACTTCCATCCTACAGTGAGCTCTGAAGCACTGTTGGATATTCAAACAATTGATGGAGTAAATACCAGTCATTTCCACCCCTTCACTTAAGAGAGAAGATGCCAGATGGATAAAGGAGAGTTAAAAAATAAGAAAAGACCTGGACGCTCTGCTTCAAATTTTGGTGCAATGTTATTTGTGCAATCGTTCAACCCAAAGATGCTCTGTTGTAGGGTGAGTCTGTGATAGGTGAGTCTGTGATAGGGGAGTCTGTGATAGGGGAGTCTGTGATAGATGAATCTGTGATAGGTGAGTCTCTGATAGGTGAGTCTGTGATAGGGGAGGAGTCTGTCATAGGTGAGGGCTGCTAGATGCTGTCGGCACTTGCTTGGGCTTTATGTTTTTCATCATAATTTCATCAACACACCTATAGACCTGAATACAGAATGGTAGAATAGAGGACTGCTTGGTGCACACACTCATAGAATAAAGAATCAGCATCATCACCTTCCTCCCTTGTGGGGAAAGTCTTAAGGAAGGGATTTGAAGCCCTGCACTTCTGTCTCCCATTCTAGAGACATCTCTCTTGCTTCAGAGTCCTTGGGAAGGAGGTAGGTGAGTGAGAGTTTATAATGGGCCACAAAGTGGCCAGGCTTGGTGACGATGGGGATGGAAATGTTGACAGTCTCAGGATTGTCCCCTCTGGGTACCATGACCTTGGCAGGGGCTGTGGGAGGTTCTTACAGTAAACTCGATGAGGATGATGGCTAAGTTTCATTGCACAGTTGCTGAGTTCCTTGTGCTCGTTTGGGTGCTTTATGAATGGCATCAAACCTAGGCCTCACAGAAACTTTCATAGCAGACTCTGGCTCTTGTGTATTGTAATAACTTTATGAACAAATTAAATAACAAGTCAAAAAGTAAGTGAACTTGACTATGGTGCCCTAGCCTGTGCCCTGACTGCCTGGAATCATGTGCTGGGGTTTGGAGGCTACACGTGTCCATCTGTGGACAAGGGCTGGAGGAGAATAAGAAGCAACTGCAGCATTTGGGATCATCATGGACTGAGAACTGAGCCCTTACTGTTTTTCTGGAACACTTTGAGGCTCTGCCTCCAGGGCCCAGCGGGGAGGAGATTGACCACGATGACCGAGACTGGATTCCTGGCCAGCCCGCCCAGTGGGACCTTCCAGCTGGGCATTCTGACCACACAGCTACCTGTTCTCTCAACATCCTCAGTGGCTGTCACAAGGCACTTCAGGTAAACACACCAGATGGACTCTTGCCCTTTCCCTCAAGTCAACTCCTACATCCTTTTCATCTCTGTAATGCCAATGCCATTTTCCCATTCACCCAGCCTCGAACCTCAGATTAGTCCCTGACTCTTCTCTCATACTTTTTATTCATATACGCATACAATGCTTGGGTCATTTCTCCCCCTTTCCCCACCCCCTCTCTTCCCCCTCCCCCACTCCCCTATCCACCCCACCTCCTTGCTACCCGCCAGAAACTATTTTGCCCTTATCTCTAATTTTGTTGTAGAAAGAGTATAAGCAATAATAGGAAGGAACAAGGGGTTTTGCTGGTTGAGATAAGGATAGCTATACAGGGCATTGACTCACATTGATTTCCTGTGCGTGGGTGTTACCTTCTAGGTTAATTCTTTTTGATCTCACCTTTTCTCTACTTCCTGGTCCCCTTCTCCTATTGGCCTCAGTTGCTTTTAAGGTATCTGCTTTAGTTTCTCTGCGTTAAGGGCAACAAATGCTAACTAATTTTTTAGGTGTCTTACCTATCCTCACCCCTCCCTTGTGTGCACTCACTTTTATCATGTGATCAAAGTCCAATCCCCTTGTTGTGTTTGCCCTTGATCTAATGTCCACATATGAGGGAGAACATACGATTTTTGGTCTTTTGGGCCAGGCTAACCTCACTCAGAATGACGTTCTCCAATTCCATCCATTTACCAGCGAATGATAACATTTCGTTCTTCTTCATGGCTGCATAAAATTCCATTGTGTATAGATACCACATTTTCTTAATCCATTCGTCAGTGCTGGGGCATCTTGGCTGTTTCCATAACTTGGCTATTGTGAATAGTGCCGCAATAAACATGGGTGTGCAGGTGCCTCTGGAGTCACCTGTGTCACAGTCTTTTGGGTTTATCCCCAAGAGTGGTATTGCTGGATCAAATGGTAGATCAATGTTTAGCTTTTTAAGTAGCCTCCAAATTTTTTTCCAGAGTGGTTGTACTAGTTTACATTCCCACCAACAGTGTAAGAGGGTTCCTTTTTCCCCACATCCTCGCCAACACCTGTTAGTGATGTTGCTGATGATGGCTGTTCTAACAGGGGTGAGGTGGAATCTTAGTGTGGTTTTAATTTGCATTTCCTTTATTGCTAGAGATGGTGAGCATTTTTTCATGTGTTTTTTGGCCATTTGAATTTCTTCTTTTGAGAAAGTTCTGTTTAGCTCACATGCCCATTTCTTTATTGGTTCATTAGTTTTGGGAGAATTTAGTTTTTTAAGTTCCCTGTATATTCTGGTTATCAGTCCTTTGTCTGATGTATAATTGGCAACTATTTTCTCCCACTCTGTGAGTGTTCTCTTCAGTTTACAGACCATTTCTAGGAATAGAAGGAAAGTACCTCAACATTATAAAAGCTATATATGACAAACCTACAGCCAGCATTATACTTAACGGAGAAAAACTGAAACCATTCCCTCTAAAATCAGGAAACAGACAAGGATGCCCACTATCCCCACTCTTATTCAATGTTGTACTGGAATTCTTCTCTCATACTTTATGTGTGAATTTCCAGCAAATCCTCCCGACTCTCCTTTGTCAGAAGCTGGCATTCCTCCCTGGGCTCCCCTCTCCTGGTCCAAGTCACCATCACAGCTGAGTAATTGCAGTAGCTTTTGGACTTGTTCTCTGCTTCCAGCCTTGCCTTCTGTTATTCAGTCCTCAGTGGAGCCAGACTGACAGCACAGGCCAGATCATATCAGCCTTCTGTTCAGAATTCTTCAGTACCTTTTGGTTTCATTCAGAGAAAAAGCTGGTGTCTTCACTGTGACCCATAGATGGTGGCCTCTGGCTCCCTCTGATTTTATTACAACCACTTCCATCCTTTTCATTCAGCTCCTGCCACACCTTGCACTTTCAGTCCCAGGGGTTTGAACTTGCTGTCTCCCCTTCGTGGAAAACTCTTCTGCCAGCTCTTTGCACGGATACTTACTTCTTCCTCATCTTAGCTGAGAGCTGCCTTCTTAGTTCAGTAAATCCCGGGCCATCTTCCCGAAGGTGTAGTATCGTCACCTTCCCGTCTTCATACCCCTTTCCTCGTTCCCTTGGAATGCAGCACTGGCTAACGTTAGTTATTCACCTGCCACGTACAGTGTCTGTTTATCACTTGAATGTTAGTCCTCCATGAAGGTGAGGTTGTCTTCTTAATTCAGGATTCAGTAATTGTCTTCTGAATGACTGAATTCAGAGAACTGGAAGGCCATAGGACGACTCACACCATAGTGATAGGACACGGTTTACACTTGGTCCCAGGGTTTGGATTACAGTGGAAGTCACTTAGACTTTTACCTGACTTTACAGGCAGGTGGATCAGTAGGACAGCCTCCCAGTGAGACTTCTAAGACACTTAAAATCTGTGGTGCAAAATGAAGATGGTTTATCACTTGACCTTGTTGGGTATTACAATAACTGTCAACTTCTCTTTATTTACTTTAATCTAGTTTCATCTGAGTTGACATACAATGGGTTGATGACTCCTTTGAGTGCTCATTATTTGTTAATTACTGTCACCTAGACTGATATATTTAATTTTTACATGACCATTGAGTAGGTTGGTTCAATGGCTGAGGTGCTGGTACATTGGTATGGATCTACCAGGAATTTTCTTTTGAGGTTCTGAGGTTTGAACTCAGGGCCTTCCACTAGCCAGGCAGGTGCTCTAGCACCTGGGCCACACCTCGAGCACTTTTTGCTTTAGTTATTTTTCAGGTAGGGTCTTATGTTTGTGCATAGGGACGGCTTGATCGTCTTTCATATGTCTCTTGCATCGCTGGGAACACAGGCATAAGCCACATGCTCAGCTTATTGATTGAGATGGGGCCTTGCTAACTGAATGCCTGGGCTGGCCTGGAACAGTGATCCTCCCCATCTCCACTTCCTGTGTAGCTGGAATTACAGGTGTGAACTCAGAGTCCAGTCTTAACAGGAATATTATTTATCTTTCTTATTATAAAACTCTATCTCCTTATTTCATGACTGACACTTCTATGAATGCCTTTTGGGATATAGAAGGACAGGTCAAAATAGGGCTAGTAGAGTGCCTGCCTATCAAGAATGAAGCTCTGAGTTCAAACCCCAGTATCTCAAAAAAAAAAAAGGATATGTCAAAGTACAAAAATACATAACCCTGCTGGTCCCCAAGGAGCCTATATTTCTACTTTAATGTATTATGAACTCTGTATTCAATGAGAAGAGGGAAAGATGAGGATTTCTATGGTCTGGTACCTTTCCTGTAGAGAGGGGCCCATAAACAATGAAAAGCACCCCAAAGACAGGAATCCAGACAAGAGATTGCAGAAGGCAGGAGTCTCAGAGTAGAAACCGTGAAGTCCTGGCCAGTCTTGAAAGTGGCTACGTCAGCTCGTGGAGGCAGTGAATGGGTGGATTTCACTTTGTTTAATCCACATTAAACTAAGCACATACAGGATACTTACTGTCCTGGTGCTAATCTTCATGCTGGGAACACCCATCTATTGAGAAGAGTGACGTGAAAACCAAAGGAGTCATAACCAGCTCTGTAGCAGAACTCAAACAGGAGTTTCTGACATGGTTAGGTCTGTAAACATTGAGGTAACTGACTTGGTGATCTACCTGTCGAGGATGAAGTCTTGGCCTCCAGCATGCTAGCTAGTGCTCTACCTCCGAGCTTCGGCCCAACCTTTGGTGATTTGTGACAGAGTCTCATGATAGCACAGGTTGGCCTCGAACTCATGGTCCTCATAGGTGTGCACCACACACCCCGTTGAGTTTTTAGAAAGTGTAAGTTAAAGTAATTGGAGTCAAATGTCCTTCTTTTTAAGATTAAGGAAAGAAGCCCTGTGGGTAGGCAGAATAAAGGTTTTTTGAACATGTCTATTCCAAAGGACCCTGGTTACCCTCCCTTGGTGGCTGTGATTAAGCTAAGGACCTCACGAAAGACCAGTGTAATGACAGGCGTCCTTGTAAATGGGAGACAGACCTGCAAGGCAGAAGTGGGAGTGATATGGCCACGCAGAGGATGCAGGCCGCCTTGGGGAGACAAAGAGGAAGGGAACAAACTCTCCCTAGGGCTCTAGAGGGGAAGCAGCCCTGCTGACCTGTTTAGGCGTCAGACATCCAGAACAGCCGAAGAAGGAAAAGTCAGTAAATTTATTAACAGCAGCAAGAGAAAAACCAAAGCATACCCTGAAAGTAGCTCTGAAGAATCATTGAGATGCAGTTTTACCTTTCCTTCCATACAGTTGTCATATATTAATTATAGGAAAGCTCTCTTCTGATTGTGATTCTCACTGGCTGTGGAACCAGTAATTGTCAGATATACGGTTGGAATGACATTGTAGTCGTTCAGTGTTTATCTCTTGAACTTCTGTCCAACCTGCTGAAAAATGCGCAAATGAGAAAGAGAGAGGGAGAGAGAGAGAGGGAGAGAGAGAGGGAGAGAGAGAGAGGTTTCAGAGCTCCTGCAATTTTCATTAAGTTCAAAACACCAGACTTTTAAGTCTCATTTTTGTGATAAAGAGTGTAACAAAACCAGGAAAAATGGTGCTGTTTGAATGCATTTTGACGGAGCGCGTAGAGGGAGAAGCACAAACGGTGTGAACCCTCTATGATGCTCACAGGTCATTCTCATTAAAGTCCGGAGACCGTGGCACGTTGGGCTGCTGCTTGGATGGTGTTCCCCTTCTGCTGTATCTCTTCCAGTGATCCCATCTGTGAGCTTTCGTGGGAGGCTCATGACATGCATTTAGATTGCCTGTTGTGTTCTGGAAACCTCTTCTTCCTGTAAACAAGGGTTGACCTCTCTGCTCTCCATTCATTCAAGGGACAGACACACTTCATCATCCCAGGGAGGGAGCCAAATGGCGACCATGTCCTGCTCAGTGCAAAAATACACATTTTCATTAAGCCAGGATAATTAGAAAAAGTAGCGGAGAGGAATATGAGTAATTCCATCAGTAATTACAGCAATTAGACCCTTCATTACCATGCTACCTCCAGTGTTGCAGGCATAGGCGTGCTGGCATTTTGCAGAGCAAACACTCCTGTGTTTCCTATTAAAGCTGTTCCTGGTTCTACCTGTACTACTAGTGGCATTGCTCATCCTTGTGGTGATCAAAGCAAAAGGCACTCCCTTGTCATTGTCACTATGCAGCATTTCCATATATTCAAGAAATACAGAAACAAAAACCAGTAGACAAGAAACCATCTTTTCATGACGTTTATTTCCAAAATTGGTGAAAAACAGTTTCTTAATAAAGGTAAAAAAATATCTGCTACTGGATATATCCTCAATCCTGTTCCTAGGGTGTACAGTCAAGCTGTTAACATTTTGAGTCTTTACATCTGGATTCAACTCTCCAGCCTCGTATTCTTCTGCTAGTGTATTAAAAATTATCTTCATGGCCACCCAGTTGCCTTGGGAGGGATGCCTGACTGGGAAGGCTGTGTGGCCTTTGTCTGCCCACGTTGCTGATAGCCTTCCTCTGGCCACAGCCTAGTGTAAATGGTAAGGGGGAGACTTGAACTCCATCTCTCTTTTTGCTCCGCCACTAGGAGTCTCTTTGGGCTTGTCTCCTTTGCTCAAGTTTCCCTAATTCTTAGCTTTGGAGAGAGATGAGATTCAGGTCACCTGGCAAGGCAGGGGGCAGAGCTGTCCCCATGGGCAGCTGACCTGCTCTGCAGCTCCCCCACCCCCACTGCCAGGGCAGATTTTTTATAGCATTTGCTCTTTTCGTTCAAAATGCTTTATTGATTGGGATGATTTTATAGTCTCATAACGGGACATCCTCGTGTTTTCTTGCCCATCTACCTGTCCTTACCCTGCTGAGATGTCTCAAGGCGCCTCGATGGCTGCAGGCGGACCTGCCACAGCCATGCCTGAGGAGAAAATGGCTTCCTTCTTCCCTGGACTACAGCTTCCCTGTGTGCACGGGAATTCACAAATGATGAGGTTGCTCCCATTGAGGCCTGAGACCAGGCAGTCTGATTACAGTGGGTCTTTAGTACCCAAGAAATTCTCCCAGTTGGAAAGAATCTGTCCTAGTGTTCAGTCTCTTCTGGGTCCATCTTTTATCTCATGTACAAATCCCATCAGGCAGTCTAGACCTTCCTTACCATGGCGCTGCTCTGCTCTGTACTCCTGCTGTGGCCGTCCTCATTAGGACAATCTTTGCATGGCTGACTCCCAGCTGTGTTTTGGGGTCAACATTCTGAATTAGCAGGACTATGACCACTGTACGACTTCCCTGTCTTTGTTCTGTGTGTTCTCTACATCGTCCCCATCTCTGCCACTCACTTGCTTTGTGTCTTGACCGGTCACTAAAAGTCCTCCAGCTTCACTTCCCCATCTGTACACACGGGATGACGAAACCTACACATCGGTCATTGTGAAGAGTGGATGGAGTCATTTCACTAAGTGCTCAGGTGTCAGACATGCAGGTAGATCTCAATAAAGTTTCATACATCAGGATAATGATTAATGATTCCTCGAGTTCACCAGCCAACATATTCTATTTTTCTTAAGGCCTTCACTTCTTTTCTGATCACCATTCCTCATGACTTCAAATACAGCCATGGGTCCCACACTCAAGCCCTAAACACGTGCTGTGCAGATAGGCCACGGGGCTTAAGAACTTCATTTCTGAACTTAGATGCCAAGTTTGTCTTTGTTTAGTAGTTCTGTGCTCCTGAGTGAATTACCTGGTTTCTTTGCACCACAGCTTTCTCATCTGTAAAGTGGGTTGATGCTCTCCCATAGGTAACCCTCAGGATAAAATGAAAAAACCCTATTACATGTACCTATTTTAAAGAGGATCCTTAGTGTGTGCTGCTATTCAGTGGGTGTTTAAGTATACTCCTAGCCTGCAGTTAGATTACAGGTGACATTTTATGTTTGGGGCACAGATGAAATGGAATGGCTCCTTGTATATCCCATTTTCTTCTACATACAGCAAAACGCACAACTCTTTAGGCACAGGTCAACAAGTTTAGACAAATGTGATCAGCATTTATCTGTGTGGCCAGCAAATCACACAGGCTAGAGGACATTTTCACCAACTTCTGGGGTGTTTGAGGTGGCATCTCATTCTGAATCCACTCCATGGTCTGGGATATTTCAGGCTGTGTCTGATTCTGATCTACACCATGGTCCTGGGGTACTTGAGGTGGTGTCCCTTTCTGAGTCTACTTTGTCATGCTGAAACCCCTCCATGTGCTTAGCAGCCATTGGGTCTTCTTTGTGAAATGCAAATTCAACAGTCTTTCCTGATTTTCAGATTGGGTTATTTGTCTTTTCATCATCACATTCTTAAATATTTAGGATACAAGTCGTTTATCAGGTAAGACCATCGCAAAGATGTCTCTCAGTCTATGTCTGGCTTTTTCATTTTCTTAATGGTGTTTTGGATGGGTTTTAAATTTCGATGATGTTAATATTTTTGGTTGGTCCATTTTTACTTAAAAAATCGTCTCTTACCTCAACTAGTACAAGCATTCTACTTTCTCTTCTAAAATCTTTAGACCTTTGGCCTTACAATTGGGTGTTTAATTCATCTTAAGTTAATTTTGGGCACTGATGGGGCAGGAACAAGCTTCTTTTCTCACCCGCTAACAGTTGTCCCAGCCCTGTTAGCTGAAGTCTTTCCTTTCCTCATTGATTGTCTTGGAGTTTTGCTTGAAGTCTGTTGACCCTGTGCTCATGGGTCTACTTCTGAACTGTCTGTTTCTTCCCTTTACCCTTCATTGTTTCAATACTACACTGTCTTGACGTTTAACACTATTGCAAAAGGTAAATGACCATATCCGATTGTGTGTTGCTAGAATATAGAAATGACTTTCTGCGTGTTGCTCTTATTTCTATATTTTGCTAAATGTACTTTTCAGTTCTAACAGCTTTCATGAACACCCCTACAATCTTTTACATTCATAATCAGTACCTCTGCAAACAAAAAATCTCATTTCTTCCTGTCTACGCTGTCGCCTTTCACCACTTGATTTCAATCACGCTCGTAATGAAAAGTTGAGTTCAAATGACCTGAGAAAGGGAAAGTTTGAGACTCTGATGATTTCTCTTGCTTATTAGTGTAAAAGGAACATGAGAGGGAGTACCTGGTTTGGATGTAATAAAGAAATCACCTTTGGAAGCTGGATATGGTGGCTCCTGCCTGTAATCCCTGCTACATGGGAGGTGGAGATAGGAGGGTAGTGGTTTGAGGGTGGCCCAGGCAAGGAAAAGTTACTTAACCTCATCTCAGCAAACTAGCTATGTGGTGGCTTGTGCCTGTACTTCCAGTTGCGTGGGAGGCATAGGTGAGAGGACTGTGGTTTGTGACCATCCCTGGTGGAAGACCCTACCTGAAAAGATAACTAAAACAGGCTGCGTCCTGCTCTGGACACACAAGTTGCCATTTGGACAAGCAGGAGTATTTGGGAGTAGCATATTCGTCCTATTAGTGTCTTTCCAGTATTAGGACATGTTGCTGAACTCCACAGCTTCTTGTATCACTGGGTCCGGAGGTCTTTCTCAGGTCCACTGCGTCTCATTCACTGAAGAAGGAAACTGGGCAGAATGTACTGAAATTCACCAGCAGCACCACAAAGGAACAGATGGATAGGGGTTCCTAACTTGGGTTCCTCCCTCTTACCAGACCCTGGAGGTACCTAAATTAATCCAAACGGTGCCTCTGCCCGCCCCTGAGAAAGGAAATTAAAACTGTACGAGTCCATAGTGTCTTCACTCTGTGCTGGGGCTCAGACTCAGAGAAGAAGGCTTCTCTGATGCCCTTTTGTTGTCTTAGGTAAATAAGAACAGGGCTGCCTTGTAAATATGCAGATGCAGTGCAGAATTAAGGCGCTTTGTTTGCTCGGCTAATATGTGCTTTGGAGGTGGCACTGTTTGCTGTAAGGCTTGAAGCTCCTCTCTAGATATGTTATCTTAGGTTGACAGCCCCTGAGAACTGAGAGTGATGGAGCACTGGCCCTAGGACCTGCTGTTGAAGTGAGGTGACACGGCAGCTAATGGACGATGCTTCTTCCAGTCGTCCAGTGATGGCATAGCCAGAAATAGCAGACAGCACGAGAAGAGAGGATGACAGAGTAGGAAGGACACACAGAGTTACCTGCAGGGAGACATGGGGTCTTCTTATACTTTGTGCCTGCAGAACACCTCCCTTAATCAGCAGGAGGGAACAGCTACATTCACCTCCCTCCTTGTCCAGCTCACTTTCCAAAGGCAGGACAGGGGACAGAACTGCTGGCATTGTTGAATGATGGCCATCTGGCTATCACAAGTAGACAATCGCAGCTCCCGTGCCCTTCTCTCCAGACCTGGCATGCTGGAATTTGGGCTGTGACTTTGTTTGGAAGCCTGACAGGTGCACTCAGAATCCTCCCACGTGGAGAAGTGCAGCCTCGGAACAAGACTGTGTACACGTGGTCCCCATAAATTCTGCTTGGGCAATCAGCAACTGGCCCTACACAGTAAAATGTCACCTTGACCCAAGCAGGAGCATCAGCTTTTCTTTTAATGACAGGAGGGAGCCTGCAGATCCAGAAGTGGTTAGAGAACGTGCCAGGGAGACTGTGTCCTGAGGACGTGTGTCTTCTCCGGACAACTCCATTAGGTGACCTGTGCACACGTAGACTTCAGTCTCACAGTGACTTTTACATCTGGCTCTAGAGAATGAATGTCTGAGAATAACAGGTTATCATAAATTTTGGAATCAAGAAAAGACAGGGCTTATTTAGAGAAATGTGCTAAGAGAAACTTAATCCATCTATCTATCTACCTATCATCTATTTATGTATCTATCTATGTATCTATCTTCCTATCATCTATCTGCCTTTGTATGTATGTATCTATGTATTTATCTATTATCTATCTAATTGTTTTTCCTGGCCAGTTTGTTTGAGAGGAACCTGGAGAGTCAAATTTTGGGAAGTGTGACCCATCACCCGAATTCGGAAGTGAACTTCCTCCACAAAACAAAGCTCAAAGGCACAAAAGGACAAAGTTGTCATGCCCACCACCAACGCACTCCCTTCAAGTTACCTGTGGCTTCCGGAAGCTAAATTGCAGCCCGGTGTGAGGTCCACCTGGAGGCCATCAGGCGTGCGCTGCCTCAGCTCCATCATTGCAATTAGACCCTAATCAAAAGTCGGTCTCAGCCTTCTGCGGGGTCCCTGTTCATTTTATGCACCTGCAGATGGAATGAAATTGGCTTAATGGGCCGAGGCTTTGACTGAGCCCCTGGCCAGGCTGCATGGTCACTTGTTGCCTCTCCTGGTGACGTACCATGGTTCCTGCTATATGCTAAGTCACAGGTGCTTGGGGTGACATCCAGAGAGATGACTTACTGCTCTTGTGGAAGCACAGACTGTAGGCACAGGCACTAAATCAAGAGAATCTGCACTGGGATAATACGTTTTTCATTGATGACCACAGAGACTCTTGGCTGTCCCTGCCGCTCACCACTGCTGCTGGCTTTGCCGTCTCTCCTCATTATTTGAAAGCCCACAGGACTCACTTCCTGTCTTAATTTCTCACCCGCCTGGATGGCCTCCAACCAGCCTTGTTGCTATAGATTTCCAGTCGATCCGCAAACCACCAAAGAGTCCCACTAAGAGAAGGAGAAGGGAAACACGGGTGTTTAGGGCTCAGGACTCAGAATCGTGTCCTGGGCTTCCTTTGGAGGTTGTCACCCGGCATAACAGCTCACGCTGGCCTTTTAAGTAGCTCTGCTTTGAGGTTAGGTGTGTCTGGAGATTCATTTAATTTTTCTTCACGGAAATTTGGTAAGAGATTCTGCCTTCTTATTTCCGTGACAGTGACTGTCAATAAAAGTGACTCGTGTTGATTGCCAGATGGCACTATGCACATATTAATGCAATCTTTAATTGCTATTACATCCCTGCTGCACATGGGCACAGGAAAAGAATCGCGCAGTCAATCAGAATGGCAGCCTGGGGTGCACTGTGAATTTAAATGAGGAACAGATAAAGGGGGTCTTGGTCTTTTTTTTTTAATTTTTATTTTTTTATTATTCACATGTGCATACAAGGCTTGGGTCATTTCTCCCCCCTGCCCCCACCCCCTCCCTTACCACCCACTCCACTCTCTCCCGCTCCCCCCCTCAATACCCAGCAGAAACTATTTTGCCCTTATCTCTAATTTTGTTGTAGAGAGAGTATAAGCAATAATAGGAAGGACCAAGGGTTTTTGCTGGTTGAGATAAGGATAGCTATACAGGGCATTGACTCACGTTGATTTCCTGTGCGTGGGTGTTACCTTCTAGGTTAATTCTTTTTGATCTCACCTTTTCTCTAGTTCCTGGTCCCCTTTTCCTATTGGCCTCAGTTGCTTTTAAGGTATCTGCTTTAGTTTCTCTGCGTTAAGGGCAACAAATGCTAGCTAATTTTTTAGGTGTCTTATCTATCCTCATATGGGGTCTTGGTCTTAACGGAAATTTCACAGCCAGGCCCGCACGATTCACCTGAGTTTTATCCCTTGCTGTCAGCATAGGAAGATCCAAAGTGTGGGGCACAGCCACGGGGGTGAGTGGCCTCTGCCTTGCACGTGTGGCTGTAGGATGACAGGGCAGTGGGAGCAGGGAGGCGTGAGACCACCCATGGCTGGGGGACCTGGGATTTGCCAACTGGAAATGCAGGAGCTGCTGGCGAAGCCGGCGGGGGTGGTGGTCACTCAGACACTTCGGAACGTGCCCCAAGCCCGGGACAGCAAAAGGAAAAGGTGGGAACGTTCGTTATTCCCGAGGTGACAGCCAGGATGCTCAACTCTGGCCAGACTCTGTGCTGACCCTCCGGCAGGACGGCCCTGGATGCCTCTGCTGGGACAGGCATCCGCCCTGGGGCTGCAGCAGGGCCGTGAGGGCACTGGTGACGGGGACACTTCAGTGTGCTGGTGGCCACTTCAGCAGAGCCAGAGCACACTGTTGGTGTGCAGTCCTGCCAAATTCCTTCTCGAATGTGGCTTTGTACTGTTGCAGCAAATTTCTTTCTGCTTTTTCTTCTGAAGTGATATCATGAGAAAAACAACTGAGATTTTTAGGCACAGTAAGCATGGGAAGGCAGCAGCTCCTCTCTTCCAACTCCTGTGCCCCCAGCCACGGGGCTATGTGGAACCACGGCCACTGCGCGGGGTCACGGCCACCATGGAACCTTGGCCACTGTGCGGGTTCCCGGTCAATTGAGCCCATCACTGACTCTCACGGCGAGTTCTTGGCTGTTGTTCCCAGGTTGCACCTTCCTGTTGAGTTTTAGACTGAAGATTCCTTCTGCCACTGTATCAGATATATCAGTTTCTTAACTTTTCTTAAGTGCTAAGAAACTCTATCTTCACTGTATTTGGGAAAGGGAATTGACTGAAGAGGCACGTGGGCATGTGAATAGCTCCTTACACAATTTTCAGATTTCTGAAAAATTTTGATGCTCAAAAATCCTGTTGAATAATTGAGTGAAAGGATTTAGTGGAATTGCACTGAAATTATGAAAGTAGAGATCTCTGTTACCTACTTACCACCTATTAATCGTCAGTCATCATTGACCTTGTTATTCTTAGTGATTTAAAATTAACACAAAACAAACAGAAAGGTCCTTTTCCTTGGCTGCATGGTTTTCCACTGAATGGGAGAAATGTGATTTATATAACCTGCTTCTTACTGGTAGATATTTGAACTATTTATTGTTTTGACCCTTCTTCACAAAGCTCTGATGTTCATGTTTTTAAGTTTGTTCAAGTGTTTTCATAAGATAAAGTCTAGGAGGGAAATTGAGGTGGGAAAGAGAAGACACGTTTAAAAAACCTAACAAAAGATGTGAAAGACCTCTACAAGGAAAACTATACACTTCTGAAGAAAGAGATTGAGGAAGACTATAGAAAGTGGAGAGATCTCCCATGCTCATGGATTGGTAGAATCAACATAGTAAAAATGTCGATACTCCCAAAAGCAATCTACATGTTTAATGCAATTCCCATCAAAATTCCAATGACATTCATTAAAGAGATTGAAAAATCTACTGTTAAATTTATATGGAAACACAAGAGGCCACGAATAGCCAAGGCAATACTCAGTCAAAAGAACAATGCAGGAGGCATCACAATACCTGACTTCAAACTATATTACAAAGCAATAACAATAAAAACAGCATGGTACTGGCACAAAAACAGACATGAAGACCAGTGGAACAGAATAGAGGATCCAGATATGAAGCCACACAACTATGAGCAACTTATCTTTGACAAAGGAGCTAAAAATATACGATGGAGAAATAGCAGCCTCTTCAACAAAAACTGCTGGGAAAACTGGTTAGCAGTCTGCAAAAAACTGAAAGTAGATCCATGTATATCACCCTATACCAAGATTAACTCCAAATGGATCAAGGATCTTAATATCAGACCCCAAACTCTTAAGTTGATACAAGAAAGAGTAGGAAATACTCTGGAGTTAGTAGGTATAGGTAAGAACTTTCTCAACGAAACCCCAGCAGCACAGCAACTAAGAGATAGCATAGATAAATGGGACCTCATAAAACTAAAAAGCTTCTGCTCATCAAAAGAAATGGTCTCTAAACTGAAGAGATCACCCACAGAGTGGGAGAAAATATTTGCCAATTATACATCAGACAAAGGACTGATAACCAGAATATACAGGGAACTTAAAAAACTAAATTCTCCCAAAACTAATGAACCAATAAAGAAATGGGCAAGTGAGCTAAACAGAACTTTCTCAAAAGAAGAAATTCAAATGGCCAGAAAACACATGAAAAAATGCTCACCATCTCTAGCAATAAAGGAAATGCAAATTAAAACCACGCTAAGATTCCACCTCACGCCTGTTAGAATAGCCATCATCAGCAACACCACCAACAACAGGTGTTGGCGAGGATGCGGGGAAAAAGGAACCCTCTTACACTGCTGGTGGGAATGTAGACTAGTACAACCACTCTGGAAAAAAATCTGGAGGCTACTTAAAAAGCTAGACATCGATCTACCATTTGATCCAGCAATACCACTCTTGGGGATATACCCAAAAGACTGTTACTCCAGAGGCACCTGCACATCCATGTTTATTGCGGCACTATTCACAATAGCCAAGTTATGGAAACAGCCAAGATGCCCCACCACTGACGAATGGATCAAGAAAATGTGGTATCTATACACAATGGAATTCTATGCAGCCATGAAGAAGAATGAAATGTTATCATTCGCTGGTAAATGGATGGAATTGGAGAACATCATTCTGAGTGAGGTTAGCCTGGCCCAAAAGACCAACAATCGTATGTTCTCCCTCATATGTGGACATTAGATCAAGGGCAAACACAACAATGGGATTGGACTATGAGCACATGATAAAAGCGAGAGCACACAAGGGAGGGGTGAGGATAGGTAAGACACCTAAAAAACTAGCTAGCATTTGTTGCCCTTAATGCAGAGAAACTAAAGCAGATACCTTAAAGCAACTGAGGCCAATAGGAAAAGGGGACCAGGAACTAGAGAAAAGGTTAGATCAAAAAGAATTAACCTAGAAGGTAACACCCACGCACAGGAAATCAATGTGAGTCAATGCCCTGTATAGCTATCCTTATCTCAACCAGCAAAAACCCTTGTTCCTTCCTATTATTGCTTATACTCTCTCTACAACAAAATTAGAAATAAGGGCAAAATAGTTTCTGCTGGGTATTGAGGGGGTGGGGGGGGAGAGGGAGGGGGCGGAGTGGGTGGTAAGGGAGGGGGTGGGGGCAGGGGGGAGAAATGAACCAAGCCTTGTATGCACATATGAATAATAAAAGAAAAATGAAAAAAAAAATAAAATGGCCAGATCATTCTAAAAAAAACTCTATCAATTTGAACTGTGCCAGAGGTGTTGTGGGTGCATTTGTTTCTTCACATTCTGAACAAATTTGGATGAGGCAATTTTCTAGGATCAACCATCTGGGAGGGGCGGAAGCTTCTTTATTATCGTTATTGTTTAGTTTAAGCATTTCCAGTCATTAGTGAGGCTGAACAGCTCCCAGTCTTCAGTGCCATTTATGCTTCTTCCAAGATTTACTCCTTGGTTTTTTGGACATGGTTTTGCTGTGTATCCCAGGCTGGCCTTGAACTCATGACCCTCCTGCTTCAGCTCCACCAGGGCTGGGATTACAGGCGTGTACCACATCTCTCATTCCTGATTGACGCAGGAAGCCTCTGCGTGTTGGGGAAGTCTAGCTGTCGCCTGTGGTCTGGGCGGCATTTGGTGTTCACCTTTGCTCGTTGTGCTAGGTTGTGTTTCACTTCATGGAGTTTTATGATGCACCTATTGCTTTATTCATTTTTTTCTTATCTTTTTTAATATAAATAAATAAACCCCTCTGGGCCAGGGTTCAATCGCTGCCTTTTTTTTCTTTCTCTAGGGAGAAGGTTTCACTCCACGTCCGCAAAGTCCATTTCCCTTTCACGTGGGACCAATGGGGAGAAGCGTGAGTGAGTTTGTGGTGAAAAAATCCAGAACTTCAGAGCTGTTTGATGATTGCCACCCTTACCACTGGATGGCCGTGCTCACTTAGCTTGGGGGAGTATTGGTGGCCTGTAAGAAGTAGCAGAAAGCTTTCTAAAATTATTCTCTGGAGTCATCGCCACTTGAGGAACAGGGCAATGTTTGCAGTCACAGAGGGATGCTCCCTTGTGGTCAGAACGCAGTGCTGAGGCCCACGCTCCTCCCTCTGCCTCCTCTCCCTTCCCTCTGTGCATCTGCGGTCCTGTGCCACCTGTCCCGGGCTGGGCCATCTGTGGCCCCTTCTCTGTTGAGCCTCCCTGTCACTGGCCTGCATGGCTTCTGGCTATGTTTGCTGACTTCCCTGAGTCCGGCCTCCCGCCCTGTGATGCTCAGTCCTTCTGCACTCAGTCCTCCTTGCTGCGGTCACTGTCAGCTCATGACATCCCCATGTCACAAGCCCCTGCCTCTCAGTGTCCGGTCCACCCCACCCCAGCCCTGCCATGGATGCTTCTTTCTGCTTTTGTCTACTCAGAGACGGACGCATACGACACCGGTTCACCTGGCCCACCACGCCAGGGCGTGAGGACTGCCTGGGGCGGTGCTCCCCAGCCTCTCTGTCCAGCTGTTTCCGCAGTTAGACTTTAAACACATGGGTTTGATTGTTCTTTAAGGTTTTCCCTGATTCTTGAAGCATGGTTCTTTAAAAAATTCATTTTCATTTCCCCTGAAATCCCAGGGTGATTGATTTTTGTAACTAATGCTTCAAGTTCCTGGAGCTGTCATCTTGGAACCAGGTCAAAACAGTTCTTTTTGAACCCATTGAACTCATGCCTGGTGGTGCTGTGAAAATCCTGCCCACAGAAAACTGAAAACTCAGTGTCCTGCTGCATTTTCATTCTGTTTTCTTTTGGGGGGTTTTGAACTCGGAGCTTTGCACTTGGTTGTAGACAGGTGCACTATCCCTTGAGCCAAGCCTCCAGTTCTTTCTCTTTGATTGTTTTGGAAATAGGGTCTTGCTTTTTGCCCAGCCTGGCCTGACTGCGAGTTTCCTATTTTATGCCTCCCACAATAGCTGGCATGACAGATTACAGGCCACCAAGCCCTGCTTTCTTCTGTTGAGATGGGGTCTCACAAACTCTTTGCCCAGGCTTGCCTCGAATCCTGATCCTCCCAATCTCAGCCTCCCAATTGAGCCACCAGCACCTGACTTCCCTCTGCATTTTCTGCAGCCTGGCATGCACCCCGAATCTCATTCTACACCCAGACTGTTCCGGCTCTTTGCCCTCCACCCTCATGTCATCCCTTTTGGGGTTCAGAAGTCCTCAGGATGCCATAGTGTTATGAACTTTCAGGTAAGGCAGAGTTTCGAACCTGTGCTTCCCAGCTAATCAGAAACCTTAGCTTTCCACTTGCCACCAGCTTCCTTTAGGCTGCTACTTCCGCTGTCGTCTCTGAAGCGACAGATAGTGCCAAAAGCGTTCTGAGCGCGCAGTGAACCACGAGCTTTGATGATGGCTGCCATCCTGGGGCTTGTCTATTGCGTAAAGAGATGAGTTCCACCTTGACCGGGCTCGTTTGGTTTTGCGTGATGTGTGCTTTTAGGATGTTTGTTAAATGAAACATTCTAAATGACACGTGACGTAAACTCACAGAGGAAGGAAAACTTGAAGATCGCTAGGGTGAGTGAGGCACCGACAGGACCTGCACGTTGAGTCCTGCTAACGGTAGGTGTGTGGAATCTGATCACGGTCTGATACTTTCATGTGTTAGGGGTTTTTCTCTTTGGTGAATTTTGTCGGTTTGTTTTAAATTTGGGGGTCCTCAGTCCCTCACCTCGATTCCTTGAGGTCTAGGCTTCAGTTCATGAAGAGGTCGAGCTCAGGGTTGCTTACTCCTTGCGGCCCTGGACTCGTTCGGGGTCCTGGGCCCCGCTGGGTGTAATTTTCAAGCTCCAGGGCTTTTCCGTGGACTTCAGAGGCCGGTGAGACTGAGGTGGGCCGAGGAGCAGAGCCCAGGATGGGCCCAGAGGAGAGCTGACTAGCAGCCAAGACCGACGTGGCCTCAGAAGGTCTGCTGCAGCCGCTCTGGCTGAGGCCACACGGTCGGTCGGCGCCCTCAGCAGGAGCGCCCAGCAGCCCCCATCCGAGCCCGCAGGCCAGCTGGCTGCATGCAGGGCTGTGCAGACGCCTCGGTGGACCGGGCGAGGGGCCTCAGACCTGGAGGTCAGGCTTGCCCCACTTAGCTGCTGGGCAGTATTTTCTCTGGGCTTCCCTTTCCTCCGGTGGTTGTGGGCGTGTATCTATCTCACGTGAAATTTAATTTAGTAGCATTGCAATTAGCTTTGGTGAGGTCTTGAAGACGCTCATGATGGCATATAATAACTCCTCAATTAACACAGGTGTTGTTATCGCTGCTAGTTATTGTCATTTAAGGTTGAAGTTGGAAAGCCAGGCAAGGACCTGTACACAAGGTCTCGCCACTTAGATCCTCCAGGTAAAGTCTTATTTATTTATTTTTTTAACAGCACTGGGGTTTGAACTCAGGGCCTCATGTTTGCTAGGCAGGCACGCTTACTGCTTGAGCCACTCTGCCAGCCCTCCAGGTAAATTCTTTTTAGTGGTGTTTTTACCTTTACAGGTGGAGCTTTCCTCAGACAGAGCAGGCAGTGCCCTTCTGACACCTTCCTGTCTTCATTCGATCTGATTCCTCACTGTGCTGCTGGCAGAGGACACAGGGAGGGCTGTCACCTAAGGAGCTTCGGGTCTTCCCAGTCAATGAAAAGCTCTTCCATTTTGGCCCATTTCATCCAGGACCCAATGGGCTGAGCACAGAGAGGCAAGCAGAGAGAAGACCAAGATTCAGTCAGTGACCGCTCCACACCTGTAACTTCCTGCTCTTTATTGTCATTAATTGAGAGAGCGGGCATTTCATCCCAGGTCTGTCAGAACCTGTGTCTTATGATCTTCAAGGAAGAGAAGAGACATAGAAATCAAGTATTTCCCACACCGTCCACCAGGGTGGCTGGAGATGAAGTAATGGGCACAAGTAGAAGGGAAAATGTTTGTTGTATGAATGAATTAACTGCTCGGCACGTAAGAGTTACAGTTCTGCATTTTGGGAAGAATTATTTCTTCACTAACTTTATGAATTGGATCTAAATGCTCACTGGAAATTTATTTATTTTCTAGATAATAAACAGCTGTATGAAGTCTAAGTATTTCAAACTAAATCATGTACTCTTTCGTTCAGTAAAATTTTAAGTAAATTTAAACCACGGTCTATACACACAGAGCATCTTCTTTGTTAAGAAGAGGGAAATGAATAGCTTCGTTTGCACAGCACAAACCAGCTGACCTTTGATGGCGTAGTGCGGGACACAATAAAAAGTAGAGAAACACTTTGATTTTTCTTCCCCTGCTTAATTTGGAGGTATCTAATCTCACAGCTGCTGTTGTCATCCTGACACTAAAGTTCAAAGCAATCAGAGAGGAGGCAATTGTGAACTCAGAGAAAGGAAGTCTTCTCTACTTGTGCCACTGTTTTAAAAATAAAAAAACCCCTAGGTCTCCAATGGCTGCCAAGCTAAGCGAAACAAAAGCCTTTGAAGTAGGAAATGTCCCCAGATATCTCAGCCCGCACTCTGTGCCTTGCTGTGCTGTCAGTGACGGCAGTGACTGTGCGAGTGACAGAGTGACAGAGTGCTGGTGACTCCGAGTGGGGCGTGGGACTCCTTCACTCACGGTGGAGGGAAACCGACCTGTAGCAGGAGGAACATAGGTTGGGATGAGGGGGCGATGAAGCCTCCTCCCTGTCTCCTGCAGGGACAAGTTACCCCGCAGCTGCAGGACTGTCACCCACCCAGACGAACGGTGCTCGTGCAATAAACGTCTCTAACGTCAGCTTCTTGGCCAAGACGGCTCAGTTAGGGCTGCGCCATAGAACACGGCTTCTGTGCTCTGTGAGCACTGGATATGACCCGGCCTGTGAGCGACAAGTCTCGCAAAAACAGGTCTTGTCACGTGTTTGAGACACCCGAATGGGCTTGGCGTTGGATGAGTGTGTGCTGCGTCCAGATGCACGGCCACGCAGGTGTCCAAGCCCTCTGCATGTCATACGCTGCTGAGTGCCCTCTCCTCCGCTGTTCCCTGGAAAGCTGTGGAGACGCCGTTACACATAGCACAGAAAGACATTCAAAGGGCCAGGAACTCTGCAGACTCATACAGAGTGCGGAGACGACCTTGATTCTAACCTTTAAATCACCACGAGGCCTTGCCCTGGCAGTGCCCGGCCTGATGAATTTGTGCATTTCTGTAAGCACTTATGAGGACTCGTAAGACTGGTCAAGGAAAATTGACCTCAGCACCGTGAACAGAGGCCTGGAACCACTCACCACCTGCCAGGGTGAGCAGCGCCTTCCAGCCTATAATTCCAGCCTTTGTGTGACCCCATTCCGGGGCCACAAAGATGGCCCTGATATGTACCAAATAAGGCTTCTATTACTCAGGACCTCTGAGCCTGGCCCATGTTTAATGTACTCCACTTTTATTTCAGTTTCCACTTCACTTAGGGAGTGCAGAGTGCCGGGCTCCAGGCCAGAGGCTTTCACGTGATTTGTCTGTTTAATTGGAACCTGGTCCTTGCTACACCACTTCACGGTGCTCAATAAACTGTGCTTTCACCTTCCCTGCCGACTTCCCAACTTTCTCCACTGCTCCCTCCATGCCCTCTACCAGGTGCCACTCTGCTTGTTTGCCTGTTTCAAGGTGTTGGATGAGGCATCTGGTGGATGCCTCAGGTGGCCCCCTCTGGAAGTGTCCCCTGAGCCCCTGGGGAGGGAGAGTGACCCCTGCATGGCTCTGTGTTCACCTCCGCTTCTCCAAAGACTCATCAGCTCCATCCCGGTGTGGTTACTCATGTCGAGACACCTCTCCCTCCATGACAGAGGTGGTGGCTGACTCTCTGATGCTTGTGACTTTATTTCTCCATTTATATCCAGGGTGTTTATAAAAGACCTGCTTTCTGAGAATACTGAAAAGAGTGGTTTTGAAGACACGGAAAAGCCCTGTACACAGACAACTCAAGTACCTGCATTAAGTTAGAAGGAGGGCTGGAACCATGATCAGTAGGGCTTGTAAAGAAAAAGAATCATGGTGCCTTTCTGAAAAATAAAATGTAACTTCCAGCTTAAAAGGGAAATGCTCCTGACTAAGCATCGACAGAAAGTCCCGGGAACATCACAAGCTGGCAAGATGAATTTTTAACGTGACATGAAGTTTCTGGAGATAGTAATTGATGGGCTTAAGTTTTCTTGACAGATTGGCTTGTGTTCTGGAGAGCAGGGGACTGAGGGAGGCTGGGTTTCCAAGGACTTCTTTATCAGCATTCAGATCCAAGATCAGTGGAACTGCAGGAATTCTTTATTTGCACTTCTAATTGTTTCCTCAGGTATGACCATAAAATTCATTCAGGAAATTGCAGCAGGTTTAAGAAGACAGAATAAATGCTGCTACTCATCCCAGTGACTTCAAGTGTTCCACGGTTAACACTGTGTCTGTTTGGGGATCTCTATCCATAGCTCTGTTTATAATGCTTTGTGATTGAGCCACGCTGTCTTGCAGGAGATAGACAGGTACTCAGTGATGGTCACCACACAACCCTCTGCTCCCAGCTCCACCCAGCCTGCCTTGTGCTGGGCTGCTCAGTGCGGAAGCCACACGTGCATTCCAGCCCTGATCACAAGCAACGCCTGCTAACCTTAGCCAGGTCGCTGCAGCTTTGGCAAAGCCTGACTCACACGTGCTCCCGTTTGTGGACAGGGTTTGGACGGTGTTGACTTGTGATGAGTGTCACAATTCCAGTTTTAGATTTGTCTTTTCTCAGCCAGTGTCAAGATCACCTACCCTCTTGAGGCTTGGGAATGACAGCAGTCAGTGAGAACCCTGACAAATGTTTTTCCACTCAGAATTTCCTGTGCTTGTCAAAATTGTGTCCCACAAGTCTACACTGGCACACGGTAGTGGTGCCTGCCTTGCCAGCACCAGGCCTGTGCGATGTTAGGAAAAGCAGTATTTGGAGACTTGTGGAGTGGATTAATCTACCACTCTTCCTCTTGTCTTGCACTGTGATGCTAACCATGAACTGTGGCTGAATGACAATGACTTTATCTCTCTGTCCCCACAATCCATCATCTTCATGACTTTGATTTTTATTGTCAACATGAAATGTGCTGTACTGTGAACCGAATGTAACAATTAACCACACTTTGATTTGTCTGACCACCATGGAAACATGGAACTGTCATGGAAGTGGACTGTCTCCCCGCCATATTCCTTTTAGAAGGAAGATCTTTTCCACAGAAGAACCCAAAGCAGAGATTGGGATTGGGCTTCTCATCACCCCCACTGCAACCATGTTATTTATTCTTCCTGTGTGAGTGGCTGGAATCTTGGCTTACAGTTGGCTGCTGCAAGGTCAGCCCTAAGTCCAGGCAGGAAGATGGAAGGAGAAGCAGAGAGGACATGTCCACAAGAGGAAGTGATCTTGCTCCAGAACGCACAGTCTTCTCTGTATTAACCACAGAGATATCCCAGTGGGGTGGACTCTGGTGGATTACTGCACAAGTCAGATCTTAATTCTGCATCAAATGAAGAGGGAATGATGACATTCAGAGCCAAGTAAATATTTTAACCATACTGCTTAAGTATGGTTGTAAAACAAGACAGGTGGGTGTATGCTTGTTGATGGTGACTTTTCTGTGTCCCAGAATCCCACTGCACTTGGCTGAGGATTTCCAGAGATGGGCTTAGCTGGGGGAGAAAGAAAGAAGTGGGAAACTGGAACAGATTAATATTTTTAGTTCCTGGTCCATTAGCTTAGAAGTTAGAAACAGAGAAGTCCTCTGGTGGCTGGTGACTTATTTTCTTCCTTCTTTCCCTTTCACGCTCTGTAAACTTATCCTGACATGGGGATGCTTATAAAAATTGTCACTCCATTGCTCATGACCTGCCCTATGAAGACAAATATGTTAGAAGATACATAGTGCTCTGTAAGAAAAGACTCCACCAACACCTCCAGTATGAGAAAGGAAAGGAAAGGAGGCTGGATGGAGAAAAACATGAAATACTGCAAATGTGATCACCCAAGAAATCAAAGCTTGTAGACCTTTGTGTGGTTTTATTTTCAATATTTATGATTTTGCAAAGACTACAGAGTCCTTGACATTAAGTTATTGTACTCCGAAGTAGTTTCTGAGGGAAAGGCAGGTAAGTGATCAATTGCTTGAGGTAAGAGTCACTCACACAGATTTTCACAGTGAATTTTATCTTCTGACAATTACATAAATTATTCCAGTAAATCCAGCGAAGCTTACCAAGATTTATGTGGATTTGTCATGAATGCTGAAATATCATCAGCATACACAGTAATTTGTACTGCCTGTGATTAGAGGTAATCCTGCCTCTCCTTGGAGGATCTAATAACCAGAGCTAATGGCTTTAATGCTAAAACAAACAGCAGAGGATTGTAGAAACACCTTAGCTATGTAGCTTTTGGAAGTTGGCTCGTATTTGTGGGATATTTTCATGGATTTTTTTAAAAAAAGAATATCTATTTATTCCAAATCAAGATGTTTCAATATAGTATAGAATGTGCATATTTTTCATTAGGTAAGTGATACATCTTGTGCTCAATAAAAACATAATTACAGTTAGTTATGATATATATTAAGAATTGCCACAGCTCCTCAAATAACATGACTGTAATCTATCATCATATAGATTACTAGTTTTGTCTCTATAACAGGCTACCATCTTATAGGCCCATGAGTGAAATGAGAAGAGATTCCCAGTGTAGGTGAAGCCATGGTACACAAGTTGCTAAGCAAGACTTGGGCTGTCTTTTAGTACCTGACTAAGTACCCTTGTGCACATGTGAATCCACCCAGGACTGTACTTAAAGGCAACATGGCGCACCATTTGAAGATCGTCTATGAAGTGCCAGTAGTGCACATCTGGGTAGTCACACTGAATAAGTGATCATGTGTGGTGAGAACCAGCTGACAATCTGTTTGTTACATCCAACCATACAGATATTTTGATGTGAGAAAGACTAGGTAGAGTCTTTTTTCTTTTTGTTTTCAACTCTACCACATAAATAAATAAATATCAATTCCTTATCACTCATAAGACATACATTTTCTATATGCACAATTCTTTTTGTTATTTGCAATAGGCCTCATTTTAGAGATAGTGAGGCCTTAAGTTAGGGAGCAGGCTGAGTTTCCTCAAATCCTGCACCTTCCCAAAGTCTTTAGAACTGGCCCATGGCTGTCTGCAGGGAGAGGCCTCTGTAGTAAGAGACTTTTTATATGGCCTTGGGTCACACCTGATAGTATATCCCAACAATAAAGACTGAGTGAACATCTCTTTTTGTACGCCTCAATATTTGAACCACCTTGTTTAGTGTGTCCTCTGGGGCTCTTGTCTGAGTTGCTGAAATTCTTCAAGCAGGTATTGCATCCCTGTGTGACTAACTTCAGTAAATCCTGGAGGATGACACAGGTGAGTTTCCCTGGTTGGCAATGATAGAACAATAACGTCGCCATTTTGTGAGTCAGCCAAAATGGCAGCCCCACCCTTAAACAAATTCCTGTGCTCTAAGACAGCCCCACCCCTACCAGAGACGACTGCACCTGTACTAACTTCCTTACCCTCCCTCTTCTATAAAAGCCACTGCTCGCCCAGACTCGGGGCTGCGCCATCTTTTTCCCTGCCAGCCTGGCAGTTTGGGCCTGCCATTAAACTTTTCTCTATGGACGTGAGACTTTTCTCATGAGTTGTCTTTGTGCGGTGTTTTTCCTAACATTTGGTGCCGAAACCTGGGATTGGGTTGAGTTCCTGGCATTGACCTTGCTCTCCCGGCTTTCCTCAGGATCTGAGCTGCTTTACCGGGACTCCCGATCCTAAAAAACGCCACTCTCTCACTAGCTCACAGGGAGGTTCCTCCTCCCCAGCTCACGTCCAACTGCCATCCACCACCGGCCAATCTTCCCTCAAGGTCCTCTCTCCCTCGGTGAGTCCTCCTCGCACGCTGAGCTGTGGTCTCTCTCTCATTTCCTCGAAAAACCCTAGCGCTAGGTCGCAGCTCGCTCTCGTCCGGGGAAATGGGTTCCCCACTTGGGACTGTGGATGCCCCGGTAGTGAAGATGTTCCTTCTGGGGGTTGTTTTCCACATTTCTCTCTCTCTCTCCTGAGGACCTGATATTTCGGGGACGCCCGCCATATCTCTCCTCAGGTCAGGCCTTCACCATGGGAGTTGGACCTTCTAAATTCCTTCAGACTCCCCAATGGGATGTCTCCTGGCCAACCCTGGGCCCCTCTGCCTAACGCCTGATCTTAAGCCACGAAAGCTCACTTTTCTCTGTAATCAGGCCTGGCCCCAATATCCATTGGACAATGCCTGCAAATGACCACTTAATGGCACTTTCAATCCCAATATTTTAAGGGATCTATGCAATCTCTGTAAGCATGCTGGTAAATGGAAGGAACTTTCCTACATCCAATCCTTTCCCTATCTCTGCATCAAACCCTCCCCCTGTACTTTCTGTTCCCCTGTGCAGATTCTATTAGCCTGTAAACCAGTTTCTAAATCAGCCAATTCCTCTTCCAAACCTCCTCCTTCCCCATGTAAGCAGACTTCTTGCACTGCTTACCATGCCTATCTCCTCCTATCTTCCTGAAAAACTTTCCCCATCATGGAGTTAAGCAAGCCACTCCTTGCCAATTCTGGCCTCAAGGTGGTTCCAGCTCTGGGAGAATTCATGCTCCCTTCCTGTGGGCTGAGACAAAGCCCCGGATTTATTTGGTGACTGGAGAGTGGAGGTTTCGTTTTGCTGAAAGCCTGCCAGTACCAATCAACGGGAGCAACCTGGAGGCACAGGTGATGGTTAATCCCTCAGGCCTGTGTCATGCCTCCAGGCTCTGCCTTCCCCTCCCTTACCTAAGATGTCAGCACACCTTTTCTGCCTCCTCCATGGTCTCACCATGAGTCCTTTGTCTCTGTCTGCCTTCCCCTCTCTGGGCTTACTGGGACCCTGCCTCCCATGAAAAACCTGTAGCATGGTACCTTATGACTTAAGCTATTCCAACTAGTTTGCCAGGCCTCTCAGACTAAAGTAACTTTGAATCAGCTGCTTTATCAAAAGTGCTTACAAAAAACTGCAGCTGCCATGCTTACGCTCTAACTCCACCCCCACAAGGGGAGGAGGGAAAGCAAACAGGCACACCTGTGCACAGGATGCCGGCTTCCAGACTCAGCAAAAACACCTGCCATAGCTAAGAAAATCCATAGAGAGGACCCAGTACATCCTGGGCTGCCAGCCACACGTGGCAATGGCTGCAGCCCACCATCACTTCCCCTAGAATAAACACACGCAGAGTACACAGGAAGGGGGGAGGGGCGACAGGCCACAGGATCAGGCCTAGGCAGACAGGGTCATTTGTCCCAGGTGTGTGTGGAGGGAGTGCTGCCTTGCACAAGTCCTGCTCTAGCCCCACCTCACACCTCAGGGCATCAGACCCAGCCCTTGTAAGCCAATTATTAGCTCAAGGTCATAGTTCTAGAAATAACAAAATAGACATTACTGTGGTCTCTAAACTTCTCATTTAGAATTTTCTATACTTTGGCCTCAACATAAATTTTTCCCATATGGTACTGTTATTGGCCTGAAATGCCCTCTGAATGCCCTTCTCTAACTTTACAAATGATTTCTTTGTTAAAAAGGTAGCCTTTATTAAAGAGGCTGCCTGCTGTTAGCTAAAAGACAGGATCCTAATGTTTTGTTCTTTCTAGATGGGACCTGCATCTTCCAGTCTTCTGGCTTGTAGATGTGAAAAGCTTTGTACTGAGGTCAGCCTCAGTATGCCTTGGGTGACAAACAGAAGTGGCCTTCACAGGGTTCCTTAAATTATAATACCATACACCAATTAGACCTTTTCTATGAAAGTAAAAAAAGTAAACTGAGGTCCCCTATACAAATTCTACCTTCTAAGCCACTCCAATACTCAGAACCTCTTAACGAGTACTTCCTTCTTCAACAGGCAATGGTAGGAAGAGGACAAATCGTATGTCCCCTTCTAGTTATCAGAGCTAAGGGAAATTTAAAAACATCTAAACAGCCGTACTGATGCCCAGACAAATACATTCAAACCTTTTTCTCTGTGATCCAAACCTTTCAACTGACATGAAAGGATATTTTGCTTCTACTAGACCAGACTCTTATCTCATTAGAAAAGCAATGGGTTCTGGCCCAGGCCACTCAGGGTGGAAATGAGTATATGGCTCAAGTAGTAGAGTGCCTCTTTACAAGCATAAAGTCCTGAGTTCAAGCCCAGTACAGCCAAAGTAAAAAAGAATAATAATATTTGGGGCTGAGGAAGTAGCTCAATGGGAGAATGTCTGCCCAGCATGTGCAAAGCCCTGGTTTCAATTCCCCAGCATTACTAAAAAAATAAAAAAATAAAAAATGGTAAAGAAGTAAGTGGCATTAATGTCACTTCAGCCATCTCACAGTAGAAAAATGTAGTTTAACCTAGACCAGACCCCCTCATTCTTCAAGCGAGGAAACTGAGGCCCAGAACAGTTCAGAGACCTGCTCTCCAGAGTGTCAGGTGTCAATGTAAAATAACAACTTTACTTTACAGCAACAACTTAAAAAAAATCCTCTTACCTTTCTACAGCATCTTAAGGACACTATCAGAAAGCATACCATGGTGGACTCAGAGTCACAGGTGAGAGAGGTTCTCCTCAAAGATAAATTTCTAACAGTCAGCCCCAGATATTTGTAAAAAAATTCAGACTGTGACTGAAGGGAAAATGTCATTGAACCAAGTAATACAACTAGCCATGTCTGTATTTATGGCTACGTCTGTATGTCTGGGACCTTACTAACAGGAGAAAAAAGATAAGAGACACCATGTCCTCATTGCTGCTCTCAGAGGGCCCCACCTGACTGGGGCCTGTATCCTGAACTAGCTACCATGGTGGACAGGGCACCATGCAGAGACACTTCTGCAGAGAATGATTAAGAGGGGGACAGCCTGGGAGACAGCCCTGCCCCCAACCAGGACCCTGCCCTCTGCAAGGGTAACCACTGGAGGTCTAAGTGCCCCCGTCACCAGATGGAAGGCGAGGTGCCACCTTCTATGGATTGATGGGTCCAAGTCTCCTGGCCACACTCCACTTCTTGGCATTAATGTTGAGGAGCCATAATGGCAGGAAAACAAAAGGTCATTTTCCTCTTAGACAGTGGAGCCCATTTCTCTGTTTTACCTTTTTCTCCTGGTCCCCAGTCCAATGACAAAAGTTATCGTTCGGGGCAAATCTGGCCAGCCCCTAGAGCGCTAGTTTACCTGGCCTCTGGCCTGCTCTTGGGGAAACCTCCTCTTCTGTCACTCTTTCCCCATAGTACTGGTGTCCCTGCTGGGACAGGATTTACTATCTCAATTAAAAGCTCAAATTCTCCTCCCCCCAGGCAGCTATCTCTGCTGCCCCCTCCTTCAGGAACAAATAGATTCCATAGTGTGGACTGATGAGATGAGTGCAGGGTGAGCCAGGACGGCCCTCCCTATTCAAATAAACTCAAAAATCCCTCACAGTTTCCACACCCAAACAATGTCCCCTCAAGCCTGAGGGACATGAGGCCTTATGCCTATTCCTTAAAACAACCAGGGCAACTAATTAGTTGCTCCAGTCCCTATAATAAATTTAAAATTCTTAAAAAAGTTAAAATACTGTATTGTATTGTATTGTATTTTAAAATACAAGTTACAAAGTAAACAACTGGAAAGGATATAGATAGGTAATAAATGTATTTTTTTGAAAAGTTAAAGGAAAAATAAATGTTTTTGGATAAGAAAGGATTTTGTAAAAAAGGGTTTATCCTAAAGATTGTTTCAAATAGGAGGGATAAAAACAAGCCATCAAAGGGTTTAGTATGTTATATAAAGGTCTAAAAAAGTTTTAAAAGTGTATGATAAAAAACTTTGGTGTGTGATAAAGTTAAAGTTGAATATAATCTAAGAGTTGCCTAAAAGATTTTTAGGGTCATGTCAAACTAAAATCAAATCCTCTATGTCTATAAAATAACAAGGTTATGTTAATATTGTTCTGCTCTGAGTAACATCTACAAAAAACCATTACAGAGAAAGATTTTATCAAAGAAATTATTTGTGTTTTCTGCTGATCTTGTCAAGCTTTGAGTACTACTAAATCAGAGTTCATTTACATATTTGCTTATGTGTCTTAAATGACCACCTTGTAACAGTGTTATGTTGTACTTTATCTAAATATGGTACAAACATTTAAAAGGTTAAAAGTGTCAATTTACATAAAATAATGAGCTAAAGCTCTCTTTTACCCAAGAGTGTTACATTTAAATCCTGACAGCCCCTGCCTCCCACAGGTCACCTACCTAGGTGTGGCCTTAAAGGGACACTCATTCCCTGAGTCATAAATGCATCAATCCAATCTTCCGTTTCCCAACCCCCATACCATAAGACAGCTTACAGCTTTCCTGGCAGTTATAGGATTTTGCAGAATTTAGATCCCTAGGTATATAGTCCCTGAACAGACACTTTTTTATGCTCCTCCTAATATTCCTATTTGGGTCTTAGATAATGTATGGCCACCCATTTCTCTTAGAAAACTTGCCTCCAACAGACTCTGCTCCTCTGGCTGACTACCTGCCTTCTCAGGGAACTTCTCAGAGAGCATGCAAACCAGATCCTGCCCCACCCTATAACAATTTCTGTTAAACCAGGGCATCTTGTTCTCCAAAAAGGATCTTCTACCTTCTCCATTGGGACTTCGATGGACCAGTCCCCATCTGGTCATTCTCATGACACCCACTACTGTTAAGCTCAATGGGTTCCCCCAATGGTGGCACCACTCAAGAAACAATTAGAAAAATGGAGAAGGGAATTGGAGGACTCTTGAAATTGTCTAGGGTACAATATTTCACAGTGGTTCTCCTGGCCAATGCCCATCCTAATGCCTATGTTTCTTGCTCTCCCATTCTTAAGCTTCCTCCCTTGTGTCATACTACATGTCTGCTATTGCTAATCAAAAGTTTAACCAGTTGTACCTCCAGGGATATCAACCTCTCTAAAACCATCCAGAGGACTGCTATGAGGGCCCCCATCAGGACACAGGAGCCTGAGGACCCTGCCCCATACAATGCCCCCTGCCAGCAGGAAGCAGCTAAAGAGACCAATGCTTCACCCCAACTCCTGATCCTCAGCCCCTACCCTCATCATTATTAAAGAAAAAATGGTGGAATGATAGAACAATAATGTCACCATTTTGTGAATCAGCCAAAATGGCAGCCCCACCCTTAAACAAATTCCCGTGCTCTAAGACAGCCCCACCCCTACCAGAGACGACTGCACCTGTACTAACTTCCTTACCCTCCCCCTTCTATAAAAGCCACTGCTTGCCCAGACTCGGGGCTGCACCATCTTTTCCCCGGCCAGCCTGGCAGTTTGGGCCTGCCATTAAGCTTTTCTCTATGGACGTGAGACTTTTGTCGTGAGCTTTCTTTGAGAGCAGCATTTTTCCTAACAGGCAACACTTCCTATATGTTGTCATACATTGTGGCAGAGAGAATTAAGCACTGTGTGATCCCACTGGGGAGAGGGCCAATGGAAAGGTGATTTCATCTGGTTTCTCTTGGACTTTTCACTGTGCATTTTTTTCTCTTTTCTAATTTAACCTACACAACTTTTCTGAGTTCCTGGAGACTTAGCAAATCATCAAACTGGAGGATGGTCATGGGGATCTCTGACACTGTGGGGTATGTGACTTGCTCTGATCATGTAGGTAATTGTGACACATCAAGAATTTAAATAAAGACTTTTGGCTGTAATACACCTATTCACTGTTGCTCATTATCTTTTGAAAAGTCAATACCATCCATTTTCTCCTGTGAGGATTGTATCTGTAATATGTAGCAGGTAGATGACAAAAAACATATACTTTTTTAACTTTGGAAGTGGCAGGAAAATGCGTGGACTTCAGTGGACCTAAAACTTTGCAGGACTTTTAGGCATTTCACCACAAGTCCACCTGTCCTTGTGATGAACATGCATTTATTTATTGTTTGTACCACCTCACATTTTTCTACAACTTCCCAATCATCCCTAAACTTAGATCTATTAGTTGCCATTGTTATAAGTAAGCTATGTCATAAACATAGATGGACACACTTGTGTATTTCTACAATGCCAAAATTCATTGAATACCAATAAATTTCAGCAATGACAATTTTATTGGCATTAATGTTCCAAGTACTACTGATTTCACTCAACTGTCATAAGCCATTGGCAAACAGTTTCTTTTACTCTAATTTTAATTATTAATGTTGACTCTCAGATCACATACTGCACTTCACAACAGGTTACAAGATTGGCTAAGAGAGGGTTAATGTGGCTTGAGGGCTCAAAGAGGTCTTGCTGAAGGCAATGGCACAAAGAGCTGATACAGATGCAAAGAGAGTCCCTGCAGGTGGTTAAATAGATTTTAACATAAGAAACCCAGTCACCTAGCTTTTGAGGCTCAGTACTGTCAAAGCACAGTGCTGATTCAAGGTGCAGAGCTGGTTCAAGGGCCAATTCTGGTTCCAAGCTTGTTGGTTCCAGCCAGTTGACAATCCAGCAATTTGCACAGGTAACATCAATCAAGGGGTTCCTGCTGAGTGGGACCCACAGGGATGGAATAATGAGTTCATTGCCTGTTGATGTGTGATGAATGCACCATATGGTCTGATGATGGGTTGGTGGGTGCCATCATACTCCAGCATTAGGTACCTCTCCTTTTATATGATCCAGGTGAGGGGGTTAGATAGCCATGAGTGATGAGTGAAGCAGGATGGATAAATGAGGAGAAAAAGAAATTATATTATTTCAATAAATATTAAAAAGTCAGGACTCAGACATTAAAATGAGAAAATAAAAACTAAAAAGCCAAAGCAGCTAGCCCTCTCCCATCTCCTTTTAAATGCTAAATTACAAAAGCAGGGAGACTTACAGGTGCTCCCTGCATCTGCCTTCCTCTTGAAATGTGAATTAGCTTCAAGGCTCCTTGAATAGGAGGGAAAGGCATGCCTGACAAAAGGAAGTTCTAAAGCTCATCTGTTGTCCCTTTGTTTGGGATAGCCTAGGTGACATCTTCCTGTTTTAGCACCCATCTTAGCCACCAGATCCACTATCTTAATGGTTAGAGGTTGCTATACATGACCACTGTATTCCCCCAACAAGGAGAGAATAAGATTAGAGATGAAGACCACCATGTTGGGTCTTTACTCCCTTTTCCTTCATGTAGAACAGGAACTGCTTTTTCTTTTTCTCCCCATTTCTCCCCATTTTTAACCTGTTACACTAAATTTCTTTCCTGATAAACTTTGCTATTACTTCCACTACATTTTCAAGTCTTGCCTGAATACAGAAGATTTGTACTAGTTTGACCTAAGGAACATTTATCAAACACTATTCCTGATAATGGCAGATTATACATTCCTTTCAAATACAAAAGGAATATTCATCAGTATACACAGTATTACCACAAGTAAAAAAGTCTCAATTACAATTTGTGTGAAAGAAATAAAGCAACTGAGGCCAATAGGAGGAGGGGACCAGGAACCAGAGAAAAGGTTAGATCAAGAAGAATTAACCTAGAAGGTAACACACACAGGAAATTAATGTGAGTCAACTCCCTGTATAGCTATCCTTATCTCAACCAGCAAAAACCCTTGTTCCTTCCTATTATGGTTTATACTCTCTCTACAACAAAATTAGAAATAAGGGCAAAATAGTTTCTGCCAGGTTTTGAGGGGGTGAGGGGGAGAAGGATGGGGCAGGGTGGGTGGTAAGGGAGGGGGTGGGGGGAGGAGGGAGAAATGACCCAAACGTTATATGCACATATGAATAAAAAAAGAATTAAAATGACATGGGGTACTTTAGAAAGAAATGGAGCTGATTTGAAGGCAACAACAGAAACAAATTTTTAACATATAAGGTATTTAAAATACTTTGAAATTAAACAATACATTTCTAAATAATTCATGGACCAAAATAAAAAGATCACAAGAAAAATGAGAATATGTTTTAAACTAAGTGAAAATGTAAACATATTGTAAGGTACTGCTGAATAAAGACCACGCCACGTGTGGAAAGGAAAGATTTATTAGTCCAGACTGCAGGGCTGTCACTCTCAGGTTCAGAGTGCAGTGGCTTGGCTTAATTGGGTAGTGGACTTTATAGGAGGGGCCAACCTATGGGGGAGGGAGAGAGAGTCTGGTCTCTGATTATCTGGGATCACCAGATGGAATAGGTTGCCATGCCTGGCTAGTTGAGTAACTGGAAGTTCCTGAGTTGTTTTGCAAGCCAAGAAACAATCAGGCAGGGAGAAACAAGTGGTCAAAAATCAGGGGCTGTGGTTTTTGGTGCTAGCCTCAGGACCTTCTGCCCACCCCAAGAATGCCAGCGACCTAACACATATAAAATTTAAAATACAGTTAAATCAGTGTATTTAATTAGAAATGGAAATTTATAGCTTAAATATTTTTTAGAAAAAAGATTAAAATCTATTATCTCAATTTCTATCTTAAGAAGCTAAGAGCTCAAATTAAATCTAAAGGAAGTAGAAAAAAAGACATAACAAAATAGGCAAAAATAAAAGACAAATGATAGAGAAAATCAATGGAATAAAAACTGGTTCTTTGAAAAGATCAATAAATGTGATAAACTACTAGTTAGACTGATCAAAAAAAAAACAAAAAAGAAAATACAAATTGCAGACTGTAAGAAATATGCTCACTTGTCCAGACTCAAAGAATGGACTCAGAGACATGTGGAGTGCAGTGGGAGTGAGACAGTAGTGGTGGTCTTGCAAGGTCAGAGCCAGGTGAGCAGAGACACGGGAAGCGCTTACAGCAGGCATTTTATTGTCCCTCCCTGGTTCCTCATTGACTGAGTACTATGAGACTTATTCTTTTCCTGGGCCTGGCCTAATTCCTATTGGGTTATTTAAAAATATGCCTCTTTTGGGATTGATCAAATTTTAGAAGTGGGATCTGCCTCTTCCTGTGGTAGGAAGGTTTCCTGTGATATGTGCCCTCTGGCATGTACACAGTTCTTACCTATTCTCTCATTTTATCTTGATTTACTCCTTATCAGTTGCCCCTCCCCCAGCCCCCTCAAGCTGATATGCAAGCCAGCTGCCAGGGTTAAATGTTTTGCCTTGAAAATGGACCACCACTGACTGTGTTTATAACA